>NW_026136720.1:31121035-31433535 GCF_905237075.1 Dicentrarchus labrax
TGTGTATGTCAGTATGGCCAGTACGTGTCTGAATATGAATTGTATATGTCTCAGAGAGAGAAAGTGTATGTATTTAACCCTTACTTGACGATAATCCGAAGGGTTTATCATTATTAGTCTCTATTTATTTTAAAATATATTTATTTATTAGTTAATCTCTCTGTCTTATTTGCTGGTTTCAGGCCACAGCCTGTTTGCTTCAATATTATTAAGTTATTTATTTCAAATCTAGGCTCGATTACATCAGACTGTCAGAAAATACCTACTTACCTAATTTTCGGTCTCTTCATGACTGTAACCTTACACTGCTTTGTGTTGTTCACTGCTACCCATTCTTACAAAAACCCAATGGTGTTTGTTGTATGTATGTTATTATTATAGTTGTCAACTCATTACTTAAACACCTCAATAAAAATCTAACTGTGCAGTGAACTGCAACTGTGGAATGAGTGCCTCTACAGCATTAAATCAAACCCACCTATTTGTTTTGGTACAAGGAAACACAACAGTTGGCTTCCTTATGGGATTTGTGGGGTTGACTCCAGTCGTTATTGACTGGTGTGTTGTCCAGTGCATTTACTGACTGTCAAAGACAAAAAGATCTAAGCAGTTGAAACAATGTTTATGTGTGGTTTCTCCCAACATTAACTGGTAGTTAACACCAGGACCTTCAGGTGAGCATTTTTCCTGTAGGCAGGTTCCACTTACAGTAAAACTGACGTGACATGAAAGTGGCATGAGGTTGATAGCTGTGGTCATTTCCTGCCTCTTGTAAAGAAGTGCTTAACTGAACACTTGCTAATGAAATACCCACTGTGATTCTGTCAGTCTGACTTTGTTCAAAATCTCTCTCTCTCTCTCTCTCTCTCTCTCTCTCTCTCTCTCTCTCTCTCTCTGTCATCCTCCTCTGCATACCCTTCCAGGCCTCCCTCCCTCATCTGCGTCAAGTGGCTGAGAAAGAAATTGAGGAACGTTATGCATCGACATTCAGCAGATCATCAGGTATTCAAAGCCATATCTATCCATCCTGTTGGACACACAAACACACACACACACACACACACACACACACACACACACACACACACACACACACACACACTAAAATAGAGTGATTCTGTAAAGAAGAGGACTCAGAGGTGATCTAAAGGATTGGACAAATCAGAATAAAAGGATCTGAATGGGGAATAAGAGGGACTTGGGGGAATAACATTACAAAAGATACTCAGCATGAATAAAGAATAAAGAATGAAAAGTGATAAAGGCATGATAGAAGACCAGAGGAATATTTGAGTCTTTGATGTTGGCTATGAGACGGTTCCTGCTGCTTTTCGCTCTGCATCCTCAGGCTCCTTATCTCTGATGTCTCAGAACTCTTAAACATGGCTTCTTTTTGGTGTCCACCAATGATTTCGAGATCAATATACCAGTTTTGGTAGTGGAAATAGGTTTGATATTGTTTTATCATGTATCAGTTTGAGAAGGATTCGTGACTGAGGCCTGAAATTTCATTATAGGCTAATGCAAGGATATGCCGTTTATGCATAAATGTGTGTAAAAATATCCATTAACAGCAAAGATTATGGATTTATCCATTATATACTAACATTCTCTAATCCCTCTATGATTACTGCAGCAGGTACAGGATAGATAATAACTTCCATTTCATTTTATGTGCATAGTAATGTATGTATATGCACCTCTGATTCTAAAAGCCCAAACATCTCCACTCTATAAAGTGATTAGTTCCCCTTGCTGATCCTGTACTGTGTAATGATATTCTGCTGCTATCTTGACTTATCCTAGTAAAGCCCCAAAATATCCCTGTTATCTGGAAACATGTTACAGTGCAGTGGGTAAATTATGGCTTGCTAGAAGTCATTTCTCCTTTTTTGGTAAGCTCAAATTCCTCCACAAATATGAGCGAACAAATTATCTGTTCATTTGCTCTGCCTTTAATATCTCAAAATAGCTGCAGCTAAATATCCTTTCACGAACACTAACTGGAGAAGCACATGCTTGGCTTTACACCTGCGTTTAAACGTGTCTAAAACTGGGTTTTAAGAGACAACCCCGTAGATTTTAACAAATTAGCACCATGTAGACCAGATCAATGATACTGCATGATCCTACATCCCAGAGGACGGGAAAAAATTGGCCCACCGGCCCTACTTTGTGCAGTGCTGACTGGGACTAAGGACCGCCTGCTCTGCCACAGGCTGAATACATTTACCTGCTATCTTTCTATACTATGTGCCAAATTATGCTGTGAAAAGTTTTCACAAAGTTTTGCGCCCAGCAAAACTAGCATGCTCAGAACTAAGCGCTTTACTGTCAATAGAATAGGCTCAAGGCCCTTCATTGCGGCCTTGCCCGTCTCAGTGTGCTGTGTTCATATAAATAAAGACAGTGCAGGAGATAAAATATTGTACTAATGCAACTCAATTTCTTTATCAGCACCTGGTGATTATGCTATCTCTAGGAGAGAGAAAATGTGAAAGGCAAAAAGACAGGAGAGACAGAAATGCCAACACAGCTGTTTCAGCAGCTGATGTTGTATTGCTGAGTATGACCCAGATAGAAAGTTGGATGTTTCCGACGTCAAGGCGCCGGTCAAAGCTATTAACTTTACTGACAATGGAGGCGAGGCTTGGAGTGTGCTCAGAAGGCTCTTCTAGATGGCAGGCTGGGTATGTAGTAGAGTCTGGTTCTGATAATTTGAGCCTCTTTATGGCAGACAGTAAAATATGAATTTTTAATTTTGTCAAGCTATAGAGCACAAAGCAGTGAAAAGTGGAAATACACAGTCACACTCCCTTGGTGTTTTAAAGTTTTTTTCAGTGCCTCCATTAAAAGGGCAATAAGTGTGGCCTTTACTGCCCCTTAGAATTAAATGGCCTTAAATCTGCAGAAGGCTGATAGGGTTGTTGATTGGCCTTGAGGATTACTTTTCAGATTTTTGCGAAGGCTGAAAAGTTTCACTCTACAAGCAAAACAGCACATGACAAAACAGCTTTATTATAGCATGGTGATATATTAGCTTTTTGTTTCATTTCCTAACTCTTAGCCAGCTAACTCATTATGGAAATGTGACTTTTTCATTTATGTAAATTACATTCCCCTATAGCTCAACATTACTGCTGCCCCCTCTATGCAAAGAATCACTGTAATTCCTCAAAGCAACTCCACTTTATTACCTCCAACTGCAAACAATTTCATTACAACAAATTAATCTTGGAATGTTTAAAGCTGCAATATCCAATATATTTACACCAGCAATGGTTCAAATGACTGTGAATGATGTGTAAGGCATAAGTAGTAATGAACCCACATATAATTACTACCAAACACAGTTCCTTTTACTAACACATTGTTCTCGTGTTCTGGCCCACAACTCTTATCAATTTTGTTTCCAGCAGGAGGCAGTTTGTTTTCCAAAAAAACTTCTGATAAACTAACTGTACCCAACCTGCCCAGGAGCGAACAACAGACTGACACAGTTAGTAACTAGCTGTTGGACATAGTGAGCATAAAGATAAAGGGCCAGATACTTCCTAAGCTAAAAGCATAGAGAATATTGGACTATCATTCATAAGGTTGACACAAAAGAAACCTTGAAATGAATGCTAATCTTGCTCTGTGTCAGCTGGATGCAAAGGTAACTGTTCTTTTACATTCACAACAAAAATAAAAACTTTTACACAGTGATTATATGTCAATATGGTGTTTCCAGCTTGTTCTGCTGCCCCCAAGTGGCCACAAAAACAAACAAACAAGCAACAACAATAAAATCTATTGATGCAGCTTTGATAATGAGGTTGTTGATGATGTTTTAAACCAGGAAAAGCTACTGAATGTGTTCTTACACAGCCCTTTTGTTGTGTAGAGAATAAAGAGATATCACTCTCCAATCTCTACTTGCTACTATATTGCAACTTCATGCAATAGTTGCTATCTATAACTCCCTCATTTAAAATAACAAAGACTATGAAGGAGTCCAATTATGTACTGCTGACAACTTCTCCTAAGATCTCTCTGTGTGATCAGTGTTTTTTGGGGGTTTTCATGTGTTTGAGGAGGTAGACTTGAATTGAAAAAATACAACAAAAGAGAATAGAAGAGAGCCCACTGACCTGTGGTGTCATACCATGACAGAGGTACATGATGGGGACATTTTCAGTGTCAGGCCCCTGGTCCAAACACAGGTTGTCTCTTAGACTGTTCTTCAACTGGAGAAATAAGACAGAGATAAAACGGGTGAAAAAGACGGGGAAAGAAAGTGAAAATTAAAAAGTGGTCTAATGTACCTCCAACTGACTCTTTCTAAGTTCCGACCCTTTTTGCTCTGTGCTACGAAGGCAGTTGAGCAAGCGTCGGTCAGAACCTCAGGCAACTTTCTCCTTTCCTGTACGTATGCTATGTGCTATGCTGTCTATATTGAAAATGCGACCACATTTTGAAGACGGTTAAAACATACAGGCGACATATATACACAGTCATATATACAGTCAGTATATATGATATAGTATATAGACAGAGCAACTTAGGAAGGGTCAGTTATGATAAAACTCAAAATGGGTTTAAACTGCTGTATGACTAATATAACAAAATAAATACACACATTTAGTCATCAGATTTGCAGCACTATTAACCAAATTGCTCTCCTCACTCAATGCAATTTCAGGCTGTCAGAGCTCGGCCGCCTTTGGTTTTATCACAAAAACATGCAAGAAAGAAACGGCTCACCTTCAGTCTTACTTTGTTGGTCTCTTGGGAAGGGTTTCAATTAAACCTGGTTTCCAATTAATTTTTTTAGACTTACAGACTTTATTTAGATTTCTTTGAAGGAATAGTTCAATACTTTTGTAAATACTTTTATTAGCTTTCTTTCTGAGGGTGACATGAAAAGATTGACATCAGCCTTGTGTGTGTGTGTTTAGTCAGGAGCTGGGAGAGTTTGGTGTATGTTGGCATAAATGCTGGAGAATATTTCCTTTTTATATTCCTAACATATGTATCTGGTTTCATGTTTAGATGTGATTTCAGAGTCTTTTTAAATAGTTAATGTAAAAGGCAAGCAAGTCTGCATCCCCCCCCCCACCACCTGCCTTTCTCGTTCTGTCTCTACATTATTAATTACTCCATTATGACAGAGTGGTACACTACACGGCTCTAGTTGTGTGGCTAAAGTGAAGACAAATGGGACCACTGCGGGCTAATTACTGCTTGCCAGGAGAAAGTCATACAAACACTTTACACTACCCTTCACCTTTTTTTGGCAGCTGCAGGGTAATATTTCAAAAAGGAAAAGCATCTGTACTTTTTGGATCGTAGGCTACTTCTATAATTTGGCTGAATTCCACAGAGAATTATAGACTAATTGTACAATATGTGTTAATTAACACAGGATAATCAATATACTTCTGTTTGTCCTTGTTCCTTCAAACATTTACAAGAAAGGGTCATAGACATATTTTAAAGGAAAATTCAACTTGGTTCTATTTTGTAAATGGAAACGATGCTTTAAGAATCTGATTTAGGAACGTTGTAACAGGACATCACGGCTGAGTCTTTTCCATCAATGTCTCTGTCTGCAGGCTGTGTCGAGCAATTTTAAGAGACGGTTGACAAGGTCAGAGCCGCTCGAGACGATTGGCAGGGAGAGAGGCCTGCTATGAAAAAATGCTGAAAAAATAGTTCTCCTGAGAACGGAGGAAATTGTGTATTGTTGTGAATAACTGCAATTTCCTTCTAGACACACCTCCAAGCTAAGACTGATATTCATTATCAAACCAAATCAGTTCTGGTTTGGAACAACATTGCGAGTTGGCCCAGGTCAGATAACATTTGTAGTGAATGAATGACATAAACATTTTTTAATGTGTTTTATTACGTGATCTTGCTTAGTTATTAGAAATTATTTGAACTTGTTAGGTCTTAATGTTGGCTTTGGTTCTGTATTTTAGGAAAGACATTTAGAAGGTTGCATTGAGAACCAAGAGCAAAGACATCTGCAGGTGTACGTCCTTAAAGTGGCCATAATCCATATTTTTATATTGACTAAGTATCACATGACTACTTCTGTGGGAAAATGGAAAATTTGTACTGTAGTGACCACCCCACAGAGCAATCGCCCGACTCAGCTCTACAGAATTGTATAGCCTCTTTTAGCTCCTCTTTTAGCAGTTTTGGTTTTCTGTACCATAATTGGCTGTAATTCACTGTCCCTCCACTGACTTCTATCGTGGCGTCTTTCATGTTTGCATTCACCAAGTGACTCCAGCCTGTGCAGAATTGTGATGAATGTTGATCTAGAGTGACTTAAATGTCACCTCGAATCTGATATAGATATCTGAGATAAAAACTAAATAAATAAATAAACAGAAATCATGTTGGGCCATGTTTACCTGCAGTGTGAACACTTGATAAGCAGTGTAATTCCAATTTTCCGAGGCATTCTAAACTATAGACTGATTGAACGTGATGTTGCGCTAACAACAGTCATTTATTGTTTCACGGTGGTTATATCCTAAGCACAAATAAACACCCCCAAGCCGCCACGCCAGCCTCCGGCTAATTGCCCCAACGCCTGATTTGGTCAGAATATAATGATAACTGCTAGTTGTGGTTAAACTTTCTCTGTGTGCTGTTTGGTGTTGGGCAGGTAGTGTATGGCAGGTTCATTAGAGCTTTTTTCCTGGAAACAGTTGCTTGCTGATGCTGGACAAAAGGTGATGAGAGCAGTGACACTGAACCAAACAGTAAATGTGCTGTAAAGCCGGAACCATGAAATAAAAGAGGCTTAAGGTCAGTAGAGCTTCAGAGTTGGGTGATAATTGTCTGTGGATTTGTCACTGCTGGTGACCCCTTTTACATTACCACTACTCTAATTCTCTCAAATGTTAGGTAAAAATATTCATTAATGCATCTTTAATAGCAGCACATGTATAGTGTTATGGGATTATTTCAGAGACAGCAGTTACTTCAATGCACAAACCCATTCAGAAAGCTCAAATGTTATAGCTGCCTTTGAAATGTTCATGATCTGGTGGGGTAAAAGTTCAGCTTTCAGAGCCTCACGTCCTACACCTTCACTTCCACAGCATTGTAAACAGTCTGTGGCGGCCATCTTAAGCCTGCCATTCAAGTGACCTTTAAAAAGTAGTGATTTGAATAGAAATGACTGTTTGTCAATTCAAGCTCTGTGGTCTGCTTTACCATTCCTCATAAATGTTAGCAAAATACAAACATTAGTATCTAAAGCTGCATGAAAAGGCTGATACTAAACTTGAGTCCCAAATGTGCAATATTTGGAGGTTATGAGTTGTAATAATCTCTTTTACATACGAATGCAAAAGCTTTTTCTTTTCATCTGCTGAATAGTGCCCAGTCATCTCACTCGCTGTTTAGATAGATCACTGATCTCTACCTCAGTTCACTTGCTGCAACCCTCCACCTCTCTGTGCTCCTCTACAGTCATGTCACATACATTCCTGTGGAGGTTTCCGCACAGTTCTTGATCCACTATTGAGGGCCAAGCTGAGCTTTCTATTTCACATTATCTCACAATACTGTCACACTTATTACAGTGGTTCAATAATCTGATATTTTATTGATCCCCAGGGGAAATTTATCTTTTCCCGTGCCCCATTTCACAGAGAGGTCAAAAGGCCAGGCTCAGCTACATAGCAGCAGCCATGGAGCTGGCAGGGGTTTAGTTTCTTGCTCAAGGGCACAATAGTAAGGTGAATGCTTGTCAAAACAAAGACCTGCTGTTCCAAAACATCAAGGGCTGTGTTTGCAACTCTGTCTCCTAGAAATTGTACAAATTATTTATTTTGCCAAATACACTTTGAGGGAAATGTAATTGATGCATGGATTATGTTCAGTGGCAACATACTGTATATCAGAGTGAAGAAAGGACTTTTAGGGGTTTCCATCAGCCCTTTCGGCCGCACCAAGTCAGACTATAGCTCATTTGGGTTTACCAGTTTAAATGCGCCTTAAAGTTGTGCCAAGACGCGCCCAAGAGTCGGGCCAACGCGTGCCTGACCACCTCAAAGTGGGTTGCGTTGATGTCTCACTGACTGCGGTCAACCTGTGATGACACCCCTTGTCTCCCTCAAATAAGCGTATGTTCCCAGACTCAACTCGTGTGTACAGGAGACCAGACAGACAGACGTTCAAGTCTCTGAGTGCTCTCAGTGCTTTTGTAGTTTATAACTGAATCTGTTTGTACCTTCAGTTATCTGCTTTATTTTACTGTTTCATGTTCACATCGGTGCTGATGAAAACCCAATATTTCTTGATTTTGCTGCTTAATAATAAAAGTTTTTAAATAGCAAGATAACCACAGGCTTTTATTGTGAAGGTGTTATAGGAAATAAATGTGTTTATAACCGAATTAGCGAGGCTTAGTTAACGGCAAAAAAAAAAAGTCTACATACTGCCGGGAGGAAGGTGGCTGCGTTTATTTGTGCTTTAGTACGTAACCGCTCTGAAACGATCACTTGTTTATTTGCTTCACTGCTTTGTTCTCACACTCCCTCTGTTCATTCAATCTTAGGGCCTGTCCTCATGAATACGCTTTTCTCGATTCCGGATAAATACTTTATCGTATCGGCCTCGCGTCCAGACGGATACGGCGTTTTCGGGGTGTGAAAACTGTATTTTTTGGAAACGGGTCCCAGAGTGGGAAAATCTGAAAACGTCGGATTGCCCGGAGTCGTCAGGATGGCGAAACAGATTTTTTCCGAAACAATGACGTATAAGCCCCGCCTCTCTAGCCTTTAACCTCAGCCGCTGCTGCTAGACATAACAACAACAACGATGGCGGACTACTACTACTTGTTTGTAAACAGCACATGCTCCATGGCTTCTTTTCCGGTTTTAGTGTATTGGTGTTGCGGCGTCACAGCGCCACATACAGGCCTGTCATATGTACTACAGCGTTTTGGGTCGTTTCAGTGAATCCATGTGGACGCAGATATTTCTGGAAACGACGCTGTGTATACGGAGATTTTTTTCGAAACAACATTGTATTGGGTGAGGCTGTGTATTCATGAGGACACGCCCTTAAACTCTCTCGACCATCGCTGCTCCTTTAAAAGGCACACCTTCAAGTTGGTAGCCCTCTTGTAATGGATATGTAAATCTCTGCCGCAGGCCAGCACATGTGTATGGAAAAGGGCATTGTTTCCGGAATAATGTGTGTGGTTGGATTTAGGCAACAAAACTTTGTTGAAGCTTAGTGACAGATTGTGGTTTTGGTTATATATTTATAAAGTAAACATTGTTCTGTGCCTTCAGTAACCTTTTCAATATTTAACCAGATCTTCCCCAGTGCTTTACCAAGGTGTTTTGAGGGCCTAAATATTAATCATTCATTCAGATTATGTATTGCAAGAGCAGGTACTGAATTAAAACAAATATTACAAGTTGTTAATGAATGTTTTGTTGATACTGAACATGATGATAATGAACATTTGGCCTACTGTCATGCTAACGGCTCTGTATGGCTATAGGCACTGCGGTGCTTGGAGCTAATGTTAGCATGCTTACATACTCACAATGACATTGCTAAAATGATGATGTTACAGGTAGACCCTTTACCATGCTCACCATCTATCTTAGTTTGACAGATATTTTCAGTCTGGAACAAAATGGTGGACTGGGTGACCAATAAACTGACATTGCCACCCCTAGAGCCATGATGCTAGCATAGCTAAAAATGTTTCCTCATTATGTTGTTAAAAGACGTGATTCAGGTGGCGTTAGGTTACTCTGAAAATACATTTGGTTCCAAATTGGAAACAGGCTAGACTTCACGTCCCCTTTAGTTTAAAGGTTGGAATATGTCATTTTAGCAACTTTTGGGGAACTTTATGTTGGGACAGAAGTTACAGAAAATACAAGCATTGGGCGGACTGATAATCTCTGAATTTAGCTGAAAACATCAACCAACCCAGTGGCTTTACAAGTCTCAATATCTCTTCTTTGTTCAATATTTTCCGTGTGTGTGCAACCGTGGAGTCATCCAGCTTATGTTTCATGTTAAATAAGAGATGAGTGTATAAACAGCATCCACAGATGGCATCACACCAGAACACTTGTTGTTCTCTCTCCAACTGCTATCTCCTGTGAGAGTGTGTTTTTGTCAAATATGTAAACTTCATATCTACATCTCTCAGATGTCACTGTGGCAATGCTTTCATCTCACGCGCTCAGAGCCGAGCCCCCGCACATGCTCAGTAGAGTCAACAAATAACTCAATCCAGCTCGTACTGTGATTGAAGTGTTTATTGAACAACAAACACAAGGGGTGGCACGAAGGTTGTGTTCAGAGCTAGAGACTGAGTTGCTGCTAATGTCTGAGTAGAACCATATTCACACACACACACACACACACACACACACACACACACACACCATCAATTCATAACTTCTTTCCTCTTCAGTGACAGACTTGAAGTCATGCAGAGTCAATAAAGCTGACAGAATAAGACCTATTCAACCTGAAGGAAATAGGTTCTGTGTGATGGTAATTTTCAGTCTGCATTCAAGCTCGCAGAAGACAGATGACTCAAACTACATCTTCATTCGAGTTAGGAGTTTAAAGGTTAAAATGAAACTGCAATCAAAAATCACAATCAAAAATGAAATTAATAAATTATTAGCACTTGGACTCGGCAAAGAAGTACTTATTCCTCTTCTTCTATCAGCAGGAGCAGTAGAGCGGTGGGATAATTCTGCTCAGCTTTCAACAGATGACTGTCAATTTTCAATTATGCAAAATCCTCCCACAGCCGTTAGCTGAAGAGAGGACTAGCCATACAGAAATTAAGTGGCGTAAAAAGGTTCACCCTTTCAATACCCCGCTGCTGTGATTTGAAGTGAGCTCTTAAAGCAGAGAAGCATATATCCCATGTTGTGCGTGCAATTAGACTCTGCGTTAATGGAAAAGTTAAAAGTTTTACAGCTTGAAATACTTGGAAAAGTTTAATGGAAATGTTTAGTCATGAGGTGGTGTTTGTGCAATGTCAGTGCTTAAGCAGATTAGACTAAATTCATTTTTGTCGGTTTGTATATGATTTTTATTTTGGTAACCACGGACAACCCAGATAATAGCCACACAACAAAACACTTCAAAGGTTATAAATATGAAATCTTAAACATTATGATTACAGCAAACAGCTATGTAAAGATATATCGGAGCAGAGGCGTCCTGTGTTTCTATCTCAGCCTCATTGTGATTTGTTTACTGATCCAGTCTGGCCGTGCATGCACGTTGGTGCATGTGAGTCCCTCAGTGTGCAGGTGAGGAGAGCGACCTGAAACTGAGGTTTTTCTCATCTATGTCGGAAAATTATGGATTTATTTCGACCAAACTCGAGCTGGTAATTGTTGGAACAGTGGAAAGACTAACAAAGACAATTTTGGTGGGGTGTTTATTCTGTTGAGTCCAGTTTCAAGTGTGTTTTACAACTATATGCAAGGTAAAATGACAATGGAGTTTGGTTGGCAGTAGTAGTGTCTAGTTGTTTTGGTCTGAGATGCTGGTGCTCTAGTGCAACATCTAGCAGCAGTGAATATATATAATATATATTCTCACTCACAGACATTAATGCATGCTTTTATTACCTGCAGGATTATTACTGTAATGCTCTAGAGTAGGTCCTATTATTGGTTTATAAAACTCCTAATGGTCATAGTCCTATTTTTGTAGCAGATCTGCTTTTATACTATGAACCCCTTAGAACCCTCAGGTCCTCAGGTCTTTTTATTATCCCTAAAGTCAGAACAAAGACTGTTTTGGTTCTCTCTCACCGTTCTCATCAGCATCAGTCCCAGCTGCAGCAGACAGCTCTGATAAACCTGCTGTCCAGCAGGAAACAGCTCACAGTTAGTGCCTAGCTGGTTACATAGTGGAGGGTTTAGCAGCTGAATTGTTTGTTGCTGTTCCGCTGCCCCCGAGTGCCCATAAAAACTGTTAATGCGTGTTTAGGTAAAGCTTAAAGACAAAAAATTCCACTACTGCTTACTTGAAAATTTACAGCCTGAGTGAAAAAAATATTCGAACCCAGAAATATAGTGCCAACCTCAAAGAAATAGGGTAATCACAACACTTGAAAATATGACCGCAGAGATACAGTTTTGTTCCTTTATCTCATTAAAAATGCCTTAATTGTGGGAGCCCACCATTAAGTGTCTTTGAAAACACTGTTGCCTTTTGGCTGAAATGTGACAAAAAAAAGACAAATGAAAAAATATGTTCACACATTTTTTAAATTCCTTGCTGGTAAATTGCCACAACAAAGGCATATTAATTTTTGACAGAGCTAAAGGAGTTTCATAATGAATTCAAATACTCCTGAATACTTTATGTTCTGCTTTGAGGAGTTTCTGCGTGTGCAGCAACCAGCAGAGACTGAGGGAGCAGTACAGTGTAGTGTTTCTCAATTTGCGGGCTGGGATCCAGACTTTGTGGACTTGTTCCTGTAGGCTCCTATATCCAATGTCTAGCAGTGTATTTTAATTAACAAGCTCATCTTTCAGTGTAATGATAAATTAATTTACTCAGATTGAGGTTGCACATTGGAAATGTTTACGAATACAGAGAACTAATGAACTCACCACTCCGTAAGCAACTGTGTCGCTGTAGGATCGGAGCTCAGGGTAGATGTTGGAGAGGAACCAGCTGAAAGGTCGGCACTGGAGTCTGGCTCGCAGGGCTTTTCTCTCAGAAATGTCCCCGATGTCTATTCCTGAGTTCTAGACAAGGAAATAAAGACAAACACATCTGAGTTTACATTTTGGGGATACTTTAACCTCGGGCAAAACAATAAGTACAATAAGCTTCAACTTCTTAATCTCCAGTGTTGCAAGAAAGCAAAAATAATGAGTTCAGAATTCAGGGCCTCAGGGTCATTTCAGCACAACTGCGTGCTTAGAATGGCAATGTGAGAGCTCAAAATAATAAGACACCAAGAAATGTGTAAGTCCCCCTCCCCTCAAAATAGATTTTTCTCCTTGTTCCAGTTGAATGGTTGAGCTTCACTGTGCAGAATGATGTATGTGCAGAGATGGACACTAGAAGGATGTTTTCACATTCGTCTGCTGAAAGTGGAAAGTTTCTCTGTGCTCATTGAAAGTCTGATTTTTAAGGGGCGAAGCCTACGAGTATTATTTGTGACATCACAAATAGTCTGGAAGTCAGTCCTGCTCCAGCTGGTCCTGGTATAGCTTGTACAGTGTGATGCAGAAACTTGAAGCCCACAGTGCACATCCACTGAGAATGGACTTTACAGTGAAGTAGGAGACATCTTGTGTCCGGCAGGAAATATTTAGAAATGAACTAAATTAGCATGTTCATAAATTCTGGAATTTTTGATGAGGAAGGAGGTGAAGAAGATGCCTTTGTAAGGATTTTACTTTTTTGTGGAAAAACATATCAAACGCACACTATTGTCCTAAGCAGAATATATTTCATAACAAATGTCTGAAGGTGCTCTTTAAAGAGTGATCACAGCAAGAAAGGATTTCATTCAGTAAAGAGAAGCTGAACTGAGGATGCTTTTGAAAAGAAGAGTTTTCAGCCTTCAGTGGAAAAACGCTAGTTGTGATAAAAATAATCAAAAATATCTGATTATTGATTATTTGCTTAAGTCAAAGCAAGATTTCAAACATTTGCTGCTTCCAGTTTCTCAAACTTGAGAAAACAATCTCAAACAAAATGAGACCTTGGACTATGGGAAATTGCGGAGGGCATTTTCCAATATTTGCTGACATTTCATAGAAAACAAAATAAATAATAGAAAAGAAATATTAAAAGAGTTGTTTATTTGAAGCCCTACATTAGATAACAGTAGTTGTAAGCATTGTTTCTGAAAGGTATATTGAATAGGCACGGTTAATAGCAAGAAATTGGAGACATACTGTGAAGAGAGACACATTTAACAGCAGCAAAGAAGAATAGAATAGAATAAATCTTCACCTTCTACTTAAAGGTCACTTTTTTGCCTTTATTTGATAGGATAGCTTAAGATAGACATGAAAGGGGGAGAAAAAGGATGACGCACTGCAAAGGGCCACAGGCTAGACCTGGCACATGGGGCGCCAGCGCTACCAGGTGAGCTGTGAGGGCCCCAGGTTAACATTTCTGAGTCTGTTGCCGCACAGTGGTACTATAAAAAAAAAAGTCACTGTGGCGGACAGGAAGGGAAGCCTCAGAGATCTGCATATGGAACACTGGGAACGAAACATAGACTATATAATTAAAAATGGATGTAATGTCCACGACATCAACCCCAGGTCTGTGAAAGGCCAGTGTGAAGATCAGTGCAGTCGTCTGCGGTTGTACAGACAAAAACGTGAAGCATCATGAAGCATTTGGTCCGGACAGTTTTGCTGGACCTTGGTTTACAAAATGAATTATTGTAGTGTGTACCCACACTGATAAGCACAAATGATTCTCCAGAGGACCTCCATGATGGAACTAGTCATGGTTGCTAGGAGATTCGTGACACAGTTTCTGAACACAAATAAGCATGTGCACAATTACGCCCACACACACCCTCACACACTCAGAGAACAAGCACAGTTTGAAACTCCCAACACACACGTGCACTGTCTGTTTACCTGTAGTGGAACGTTCCAGGCCATATAGACGTGACTCTTGTACTGGTCCATCCAGACCTCAGCCGCCCTCAGAGCGTTACGACGCACATGGACTGTCAGGTTCTCTGTGTAGGGTTTGTGGGCACGCTCGATGTGTGCGATCCTGGAGCAGGGCAGGACCTCCACGCTGCCGCCACACTGCCACACCTATGTTACACACACAAAAAAAATGCACACAGATTATTGACTGCAGAGACTTCCAAAATAAAAGGTATGGATATTTTTAGTACCTGCCTGGTACATGCCAGTTAAACGACTGAATAGGGGATTAAATTCTTGCTGCTGCGGCTCAACCTGCTTGATAGAATTAGTGTGAATAGAGAGGTATCACAGGAGCTCAGTGAGAGTGCCCACCCAGGTGGTGGCTATGTTTAACATTTTGTTGACAGTGGAAGCTGTCAAATATGTCTACACACAGACCTAGTTAGCATCATGGCATGCTCATGAAATATGAAATAAATGTTAGGATTTGGTTCACTATGAATGCAACTAAGTGTGCAGCCGTTTGGCATGCTTTGACAGAAAGTATAATAGGCCTATTTAATTTTAGTTCAGCTATATTACAGGTATTTATGCATGTTACAGGTAAATGAGCTCCATGTGTGGCCAAGGCACCAGCCTGCGTTAAAATCTTCAAATGATTTCAACTGAAATTTCAGCTGCTTTGATATCTTTCATATGTCTTCAAATGACTTTTTTTTAACCTGTGTTAATTTCTTAATCTTCATCTGACAGTTGCACTGTTGCATCGGTTATTCTTTAACTGACAGCCCATCTGCTTTCAGTGATAACAGCTCCATTTATCAACCGCAGCAACCTTTTTTAGTTGAAAAGACATTCAAACATGACATTCACCGGTGAGAAGACCTACCAAATTGGTTCAAAAGTGACAGTTTTTTCACCGACTATCTGTACCCGTTGATTAAACATTCACATTTAGAACATACAGTATTTCACTGTGATTTCCAGTAGTGACATTTTTCATTCTCTATAATATGCAAATCATAACCTATCGTCACTTTGGAACCTAAAACTATATCCAAATTTCTCAGTCAAAAGCCAGTTTAAAGATAAAATCTTCCCTCACACAGAGCCAAACCCCAGTCATCTGTCTATGTGTTTAATCTACTCATCCAATACATTCTCCTGCCAGGATGGACATTTTTTATACTATAATTCTACAATATACTTTGACTTCTAGTAATATTGCAAGTCCCAGTGCATATGCCTTCAGAGTAGTCGATGCTGTTACCAATACGCCTCAGTACTTGCACACGTACCTTACAGCAGTAGGCGCAATTTCTTATTTTACATGAATATGTACTTCTCCCATTATTCCCCACTGTGATGTCCTGGAAGCTTCCTGTTGGCAGCACACAGCCTATATAGTTCCATATTTTTTACATTTTATATAAAACATTAAAGGTCCAGTGTGTAACATTTACGAGAACCTATAATATATATTGTATGTATTTATCTACGGACACTGCAGGCTGCCCTCCATGGAGTCCGCCATGTTTCTACAGTAGCCCAGAACAGACAAACCAAACACTGTCTGTTGATAGGGTCTTTTGCAGCCATTGTCTCTCTCTCTCTGTCAACCGACAACTGAACAAATTATCAGAATGGTTGAACAAATTTGTGGTTGAGGTTGTAACCACATTTAAGCTGGTTGAAAAGAGGGCAAAAAGAGGTCTTAGACATTCAGACTGAAGATCAGCCAGTTTTGGAAATTAAAGTTGACATCCTGGTTGGTGCTCACTGGGACCTTTGGGGATTTCAACATCTTTCAGGGCTTCAGTGCTACTGAATCTTCAAACTTAACTCAGTAAACTAATATTAACACTGAAACTTATTCCAGCACTTCCATTTTAATGTTTCAATTATTTCAACATGTTTCAACTACAAACTGTCAGCAGCAAGCAGATGTATATTTCCTTTTTGAAGTAAACCAATACTAATTTCCATGATAGCACTGCAAAAATTCTGCATCAGGCACCTTAGGAGTTCAGTGTACCAACCAAACAAGCGCTGGAGAGTGCTGATTTAAATAGAAACGCCTGTGCTCTCTTTTCCAGTCGTGGACTTTGTTTATGTGTTTGCGCTATAATCCCTCCTGCCGGCCAGCCTCCTTCCCTGTATCCTTCCAAAGCAAAGAGCCTCTGCAGAACAACAGTAAAACTGTAGCACTGGCCCAGCGCCCAGGCAGGAGCACAAACTAAAGCCAAATTCTAAGATAATACACGCTTCCCTCGGAAATACCTCAACGTTCTCTATAAAGGATTTACAACACGGGGTTAGAGTATAAGGAGCTATTCTTCGAGCATAACAATCTATGTCTGAGTGTGTGGGTGTGCAGAGCGAGATAGAGAATGAGACGAGAGAAAAAGCGGACAGTGAAAAGAAAGAAAAGAGATTCAGAAAGAGTGCGAAACATAAAACTGAGAAGGTGAAGGGATAAAAGTGACAGGAGATAAAGCAGGAAGTATAGAGAGAAGAAGAAAGTGAAATAGTGGGGGAGAGAGAATAGAACAGCTTTTCTTCATCTTCTTGAGTCATCCTTTCCAAAAGCCTTTTTCCTTTTTTTTGTTTTATCTTCTCTCTTAACAAAAAACCCTCTCCTGTGGGATAAAACGGGGTCATGCACCAACTATTACCAAAAACACCATGGAACATCATTGTGACGCTGAGTAGTTGCAGTTTATGTGTGTGCGTTGTCATGCAGTGTCTGTAACTTGGTTGATTTGTATGTGTGTCACCCAGACAAAACACAACACATTTACATCCCTAATTGTCTCTCAGCCGGTCTTCTTTGGTTTAACGCGGAACAAATCTTGCTCGTGGACTTGTGTTTTTAAAAGTTTTAATGAGAAAATGAGAGGCAAAAGGCAACAACAAATGAAGTTGTGAATTATAAATCATGCTGAGGACGACCGCCCGTTGCGATAAAAGACGGCATGAGACAATGAGCACTAAATATTCACAATATTAGGCCATGGCGCAGATGAAGCTCCATAAAAGTTATCTTTATCACAATAGGAGCATGCAGACCAGAGATACGGAGCACTTCTGCAGAAACTGGGGGAAAAAAATCACATCGCTGATAACAAAAGGCGCCTGTGTTTGGCATGAGGGAGATAGAAATAGAACAAACTGGCTGGTTTCTGACTTAAACCCTGGGTTGAACTCAACACATGATGAATTAGTTAGAGTAAGAGCAATGCCCTTGAGACACGTATGCAGAACTGATTCTGTCAAAATATCACTGCTGATTTACATAATCATTGATCTGCAAAGGGCTCTTTTGAGATGCAGTCTGCTACTGTAGCAAAAAATGGAAATATTGACTTTTTCTTGTCATTCTTGATGTGTTTATAGTCAAAACTGTGGTATGAAATAACTAACACTGATGATGTGTTTGTGTGTGTCTAGGCGGTCTTGTTGGGGCTATATTTGATGTCAGCTTCTGACTTCAAATACCCCTGTGGCACTGGAAGTGTTTGCCGTGGAAAAGAAATGTCAATACGCTGACTGATGTTCTTGCTAACCTTTTGTTGCCTTTCAAAAACCTCACATACAGATAGATAGGTGGGGGTAAATCTTTCCAGCTCTAGACCGCCCTGAACCAACCCTGATGTGCGAACAACCACACAACAAGCTCAACAGTAGCTTTGAAGTGTCTCTCCACCAAAATGGGTTCATTTCAGTTCAGTGTTTGTTGTCATAGCTGCAGAGGGCAACTGATTCGCAGCACTGTGCATGACGCTTGGCCCTCTTTCAGTGCATAGGGTAAAGTGTAATGTTGGCAGAACTGCCGACAGCTGGAGGGAGCATCTGATGTGGGTCAGAAAAACACGAACTGCTGGGGTCGTCAGGCAATGGTGAGATCTCCTCCCACAGAGAGACCGGCTGTTCGTGGCCTCGCAGCTTATGCTATGTTGAATAAGCCATCCAAGTCCCCTCTGTGGTACTGTCAACAGGTGTCCAAGCAATTTGTCTCTACAGTAGGGGTTTATACTGAAGAATTATATGCCAAAAAGAGCTATATAATAGAGAATAACCTCTCTGTATGTTGCAGAAGCACTCATGGTCCCTGCACTGCGAGACGCTAAGGAGAAAGCCATTATCAGACTCGTAATGCTTGACTGTAGAGGTCTGACATTCAAGCTTCCTATGGAGAAAGTCAAGGCCGAGCCCTGCACAAAAGCTTTTTATGAGCCAGAGAAAGACACATTACTGGCAATGACCCACAATGTGCCGAAACAACAGGACACTTTAAGCCTTTGGCAGATTTAGTCATTTATATTCATGACATCATATAATGTTTATGATATCAGGTCAAAGCCATTTTAAATAGAATATTTCGAGTGCCATAATTCATATTATAGAATCCTTTGCTTGTTTGAGTTGAAGATGAACCCACGCAGCCCCTGCTGACGCTGCAACCTGACTGATCCAAACTGATTCCTACTCACTAAGCCTTTCACTACAGTGTGACTGTATGAATTCACACTCGGTGGAGGGCAATCTGCATTAAGGGAGGTGGATAGCGGCATACAATTACTGTGGAAACTTTGCCACTCTCTCCAAGCAAGAAACATCCGCCACCAAGGACAGTGATAGATGCCTGCTTGTTCAGCTCTTTCGTCCCTACCGTTACCCTGTACATAACGTTCTGTAAACATGTTACATAGGTGATACATTGATGGTAAGTACCTTTGAACCTTCCATACAGTGTTGTCATCTATTTTCAAAGAGAAGTTACTAAAGCCTGCTCAAAGAGTTCAGATGTCTCTAAGTTTAAATATCCATGATGTAATTACTTAACTATTAAGTTAAAAAGATTAAGTATGAATCTCACTCTACCTCTAAGTGCATATAGTTTTTATGAAGCCTGTTGTATATACACTGATCAGCTATAACATTATGAGCACTGACTGGTGAAGTGAATAACACAGATTATCTGGTGATCATGGCTCCTGTCAATCAGTGAGATATATCAGGCAGCAAGTGAACCTTCGGTCCTCAAAGTTGATGTGTTAGAAGAAAAAAAAAAAGGGCAGCGTGAGGACTGGAGCGACTTTGACAAGTGCCAAATTGTGATTGCTAGACGCATCAGATGCATCACAGTTTGTTGGTATGGGGCTGTATAACATTATGACCACCAGGGTTCCCAGGTGGTCATAATGTCAAGGCTGATTGGTGTATAAAGACGTAACCTTGTGAGGCAGCTGGACTCGCGTGATCACAAAATCCCAAGCTCACTCAAGAATACATTTTGCCAGTCTTCAATCTATATACGTTTGCGGTCTAACTATAGTGGTACCAGGAAGTACTGGTAGCTACGGGGGTTTTAGCGTTTTCTCAATAGAAAAGATCTGGTGGTTTGAAGACTGTGAAAGACGGTGATAGATGGTGGTTTCCATACAGTTTCCAATGACAACTTCCAAGACAGTTCTTTGTAGCAAACTATCTGGTCAGTCCTTCCAGAAAAACGCGATTATGCGATCGCATAATTCAATGCATAATCAGCCAAAGTCCGCATATTTATGCGGGGGGGGGGCGCATTTTTTCAAATACGCCGCACTTTCGCCGCATAAATTGCCGATTTCCGCGCAAAATATTAGCATTGCTAAGTTGACAATACTGCTTCCATGCCTTCATTGCAAATCTGACCTCTATCTGGCCGTCACTGCCCACAGAACAAGCTGTCAGCAGCAGCACAGCTCCTGAGGATCATTCTAGATATAGTTTATAAGTTCACACCATATGGAAAGTGGGAGATTTGCAGAAGTAGTGTGCTCTTCATGTAGCAACTATAAGGGTGTGTAGGTCCGGGTGCTGATGGGCGTGTAGGTAGTCCGACTTTTATACAGAAGACCAGAGAGACCCAACCATGATCTTTCTCTGACCTTAAAGGTCCAATGTATGGGATTTAGTGGTATCTATAGATTGCAACTCCCTTGCTTCACCCTCCCCTTCCAAGTGCGAAGGAAAAACTGAAGAACTGTAGAAACTTGGTGGTTCAACATGGCGGCCTCAATGGAAGATGACCTGTGGCATCTGTACATATGAATGGCTTGTTCTAAGGTAAAAAAACAAACATAACCATTTCAATATTCAGGTGATTATACTCTAACGAATGAATATTATATTCCATTTCTGCCAATAGAGGCTCCCAAATATTATACACTGGACCTTTAATGACAGTGTGGCTGCATTGCATTATGTGTTTTTCTTTTTGAGTATAGAAAGCACAGTACAACAATCACAACAATCAGCTTCTCCTATACTACTAAATCTGAACCCTATGTGGTCAAGCCTGAGAGAATTATACCTTTTTGTTCTTAACCCAGTGGCTTGGATCAGCGTCAGTCAGGCCTGGGCTGATGAGCAAACCTGTACTGCCCTGACACAACACTGTAAATCACTATGCACTAAACCTGAGTCAACAGTTTCCCTTGAATGTCTCTTGTGTACATACAGTCTCAAAGCTTTTCCAACAGTTGTGTCCTCTTGGGACTGATTTGCAGTCTCAAGAGGATGGTGCTTTTGCAGCCTTGTGCCTCTGGAGACTAGTTTAGAGATGTGCAGTAACTATTTATGTTATTACCTCATTAAGCGGGCTGAGAATGATTTTAAACCTGTGAATGCTAACTAACTAAAATAAAAAATGTATTCATCATAATGTAATAAATGTCCATGAAAATAAAAAGTAATTTCTAATGTAATTTTATTCCATTGAGTCACAGTGTTATCTGGCAGTTGTTACATCATTAGTAATCTGCTCAGTTTGCTTGAGTCAGGCTGAATGAATAATGTGAATGACTGATAAAGCCCCCATTCTGTCAAAGGAAAGGTCATTCTTCTTTTTCTGCATGCTGGACATGTCTGCTATTCAGGATATTTCAATTTGGAAGGTGACAATGGTGGATGCCTCTACGGTATACAGGACACAAATGACACTGTTACAGATATTTTTAGTCCATTGAGGGCTGCATGCTGTAGTGCAGAAATGTATAGTGTTGGTTCTTAAACTGACTCACCCTGATGCCGAGCTCAACGTTTTCTCCACCGTAAATTTCCATGCCTTCGTCTAGCAGGCCGATCTCCTCAAAGTACTTCCTGTCGACCACAAAGCAGCCAATCAGAGCAGGGCTCCTAAAATAGAGGGTGAAGGGAGGAAAGAGAGGAGGTCAGAGAAAAGAAAGAAGTAAAAAAATAAATGTTTTTTCCAGAAAAATGCATAGCAATTAGGGGGTTTAAATGCAAAATATTCTTCAAGACATGCACACAACACAGTCCTAACCTACAATTAGCCCCACACTGGGCATCAAGGCCCCCAAGATCTATTTTTCAAGTGTGCTGCACATTTTATGCTCTACACACAGGCCTTAGTCTTTCATGATAAACCTATGCCGTACATTATACTTACAAATGATTCAGCTGTCAAAATGAAGCCCTCGCCTAACACAACAAATTCAGGACATTTTGAGGAAATCGGTGGGGGGAAAGCAACCAGATCTTTCATCAACATCAAACTGAATCAACAGGAAAGAAAAATAACTCCTATTAGTATTCATGCTGTCAGTCCCACACATCTCCTGTTATCAATATGAAATACAACACCGCTGCAAAAACAGCTTGTTTGGGTGAATTTCTCTATCCCTGTGGATACGCAGATTGGCAAACAGCCAGAAATTTTGAAACCCAAAATGCTAATAGAAACGAGACCCTCCCACCACCGGCTCTGAATATATTCTTTTCTCTACAGCTTCCAGATAACAGCACAATGATATTACTATTAATATATCAAACATCAGTGTGTTTTATACTGTTCAGTCTCAACAATATAATTTTTATAGTACAGAATATTGAGTACATGAGATAAAGAGCTACGCAGCAAACACATGCAGCTTCAGATTCATGAAATAAACACAAATTGTTTTCTCCATAACACACGTCATTATAAATAAAGAATATAATTCATTGGCATTTGGTTTTCCAGCATGGTTATAAATATAAAACAGCTCCAAAGTCATTTTTAATTAAATAAAAGGGTCAACTTTCTGCTGGAATTAGAAAATGAAACTAGTGTTTAAATCACATATTCTCCCTCTATGGAAAATACTGGATTGAAATGTTCCTCCCTAGCAACCCTTTTATCTTTAATAAAGGTTTGTTCAGGGAATGCTATGTGCTCAAAGTGATGTACAGAGTGCTGAGGTCACAAATGGGGCTAGCAGACCTGGAGAGATTTAAATGTGTTAACATGGATTTGATTTATTTCTCTAGGGGAGGTGGGTGATTTTGATAAGCACAAAGCAACACGCACACCACTTGCATGGTCTCTTTTGTTGTATACAGAATCAAATCAATTCAAGCAAATGTCTTGAGAAAGAACCTTGTGACCGAAATGTTGACTTTCTTAATAAATCAATGCAGAGGTGCTAAGTGGGTGTTGGCATTGATGGTTTTCTTTAGAGGTAGGTGATTTTAACATTATTTTTGAACCTGTCCGGAACATGATTCATTTTTCACTACCACTCACACTAACTATGCTATTAGCCACAATTGCCTACTATACTGTATTTTAAATCCCATACAGAGGGATTTTGGATCTGGATATTTTTCCTGAACTGCTTGTCCTTCAGCAAACTCGCACTATTAAAAGTATGCTGAATTAGCTATTAGTACTTCATAATTGCACAACCATCACTTTACGAAAAGTGCAAAATTTGGTCTTTTTTCTGACATGCCTTAGCAGATTTATGGATGTTTATTTGTGATTGGCACTAGAGATGTATCACATATACCAATATCTGTTTCATGTCCGTTAAGATTTGACAGAGTTACGATTCAAAGAGGGAGTACAACTCAAATTCACCTCACACAGTATCCTTGTCTTACTGTAAACCTGCCCTTCAGCTCCCCCTTGCCTCACTAAGGGGGCTTTGTACCAGATTACTACCAGAGTACTAGATTACCAGGTTGTCCGTTTACAGCTTTTTTAGAAATAAGTTTCATGTGAAAACTACATTAGGAGAAGGCCAGAGAACAGCCAATAATGCTTTAGTGGTGCACATTCCCTATATGTTTGCAACTCAGGTTTATTTCTCATTAATCATTAAATGAAATGAAATATACCTATATATTATATGTGTAGGTGTTTACTTCAGAAATGAGTCAAGTAAAGTCAAGTCCTTTAAAATAGCCCAGTATCACAAATCACAATTTGCCTCAAGGGGTTTTATTTAATTAGTCATTTTTTTGACTGAACTGCCTTGAAAGTGATTACACAATGACAATAAGTGGTCCTTGTGAGCAAAGCCAGGGACAAATTGCACCTGAGAAAAAGTACTTACGGAGATGGAGAAATAAATAATGGGGGAATTCATCTTCCTCCATTACAGTATTGAGCAGGATATGTCCTCTTGTCTTTGTCCAAATCTATAAACACTGCATCATTGATTGGCTTGCCATGAACCACAACGACAGACGTATTACCCTCTTGCGCACATTGGTGAGTAGGCAATTTTGCTGTTGTTGCTGGGCTGTTGTAGCCTCTGCTGTCTTTATCTGTCATATTGGCACTGTTTTCCTGGCCAAGGGTATTGAAGAACTGGATCATTATATCAATTTTACAGTGTGTACAATGACTATACACACCGTAGGTCACCTAGAATGACAAAAATTATCTACTTTCCTGTTTAAATCTGTGTTATTGCCCACTGCTTCTGATGAGACTTTTACATGTTTCACTTAATGTGCTTTTGGCTGTGCTGCAACCCCCAGGTTTTATATGGGTTAGAATATTGACACTACACTTACCAGAATTTACATACATAATAATTATTCATGCAGATTAGTGTAAGAAATTATAATGTAAAAATAATGAGCTTAGCAAGTGATCTTATCAACCCACTTCAATATGCTTCAAGTCAAATTATTAATAATTAATACTGCTCTGGTAGATTATTTTGCTGGTGTCTCACTTCTTTCGTGATAACAATACATTTTCTTCAGTGAAACAAAACTGTCTAACAGGTTTCTTTGTTTGTTTTTTAATGATTTTTGAATTCCACTTCCTCTTGTTTAGCACAAAACAAAATCGTTCAGCTCAGAAATACTTTAATGTAATTCCTGTATTTACCTGATAGGGGCTGTGTGGTTGCGTTGTGTCCACCAGGATTTTGGTGGGTTGAGGTAGCGACACCATAGCTCCCAGTCAAAGCCCTGAGCAGACAGCGGATACTCCTCAATCTCAAAGGTGTCATACTTGATGTTGTCAAAAGAGGGAGACACCACCCGGGTCCGGTCCTCCTTTATTCGCTGCAGAATAGGTTCTGCCCTGTAGGACGACAGAGCACAGATGGAATCTGTTAAAGAGGTGACAAATATAAAATATACAAATATATCCAGGAGTCAGTGGTACATTGTTCAGCTCTAAGCCAGCACTGTAGAATACACTTTGAGAGTTTCTCAAACCTTTTACATATTTTCTGAGGTGGTACGCAGTGTACCACCTCAGAAAATATGTCCAGGTACCACAATTGATGGTTGATGTTAGCTAAAACAAGACCTCGCCATCCATTGGCTGTATTGAAAAGACGCAGATATTGGTGGAGCGAAAAATAAGATCAAATACATTCTCCTTTTATCTCTTACATCTGTCATGAATATTATTGTTTCTCTGTATTCGCTGGATGTGCAAGTGGCAACCACCTGGATAAAAAGAAAAAAGGAGGAAATTAAATAAGACCGACTGTCAGTCCTTACTGGAAGCTAGGGAGTGAGTATGCACTCCTGACTGGATTAAGAAGGTCAATCCACCAGAGAGGAGTCTGTATGGAGCTGAATCAAGGTCTGAAGGAGTGCTGGCCAGGGCTCCTCAGGGAAGGCAGAGCAGAATTATTGAGACTGGCTGGCATGGAAAGTCCTGGAGAGATTGGAGTGCACCCTGCTTAGCCTTGTAAGCCATTCCTAGTGTGTGGAATTAATGCGAGAGGAAGCATAGGAAAGTGGTTGCTGTGTTAGAATTCACTGCTGATGAGGGAGGGGTTGGCTGCAGAAAGAGGAGTTGAGAGGGCCAAAAGAGAGCCCCTCTGGAACTCCAAATAGGGGGACAACTAGAGCCTTGACTACAAACTAGACTTAGCCCTTGATCAGGTAATATCGGATTCAGTGGCTGTTGAAGGCAAAGCTGCAGGGTTGGGGCTGCTATGATGGCCTTGCACGTCTGACGGCTGTTAACATCTCTGAGGCTTGTTTGGCAGCCTGGGCAGTAATCACAGGGGTGCCGTCGATACAGAGGTGTTGCTGAAGGCGGGGGGTGCCAGTGGAGAGGAGCCTGTCAAAAGGATCGAGCCAGTGGTTTGACGTTCAACCCAAGGTATGAGGCCAAATGCAAGCAGATATGCTGTTTGTTCTTTGGTTCTGGGTGCTTGGTGTCCACACGTGTGCTTCAGATCAACTTCATCTACAACATAAAACACGCTGATTTATCAGAGATTTTCAATAGAATGCTACATTTTATACAAACAATCTCTCTCAAATGTGTTCTTTTTTAAAGCTCCTGAAAACTGACATTAAAAAGTAATAACTAAATCAGCAAAAATCTAATTTAGTTTATAAGTAGTTAGTTTCTAAGTTTTACCATTTATCCCTATAAAATTTAGTCAGATTAGTCAGATAATCTGCTAGTAGTACCTCAAATTGTGGGCTACCTCAATTACTGTGCGTATTTCACCAGATAAAAACAGAGGGAAAAAGCAAAAAATATCAAAATCACCATGTTAAAAACTCACAGTTGCTTGTTTTCACAGTGTGCTTCCCGGTTCAGAAGTTTTTCAGGATATTGTTAATAAAAACAGTGACCATCAGAGCAACCAATGGGAAGATTTGACACGGTACACAGAGTTTAAAATAATGCTGATATCTCAGCTACCAACACAGTCTGACAGGACTGAAAAATATTGTCCACCCTCAAAAGAAAAATGAGACTCAGCTACCAGCTCCATGTAACCAAGTCCAGTTCAACCTTTAAGATTGCATGCTCAGTCAAACTGTACCCCTATTTAACAATGTATGCCAAAAAACTCAATTTCTTTATATTTTTATATCAAAATCCAATATTTTTGTCTTCATGTAACACTAATATTACCTGTTTTTTCCTCTGACGACCTCCAGCTTCTCTGCCTCATCTCTGCTAACTGCTGAAAATGTAGCTGCCATATCGGGCAACTGTACTGTGCTCAGCAGCCACCAGTGAACACAACCTCAGAGACAGACAGAGGGCAGCATGACGACAACAGCGCTGAGGTGATTTATGGAGTTTCCAGATGGACATGTTGCTAAAAGCCCCCCAGAAATCCCCCGTCCGGATAACATAAATAATAACAGAATTTACATTATTACACTCTGAGGAAAACAACTATTCATCTGGTTCAAAATGATACTATTGATCTGGAGGAGACATGATGGCCGACTGTAGAGAGAAAAATAAAATCTTTACATTCTTGGTCTTGTGGGAAAAACTGCCAAAGGCTGTCATCTAAATGCATACTACCCTTGACTGTCCCACGAGAGAGAAAACACAAATGAGGCACCGTGCCTCACAACCATTCATGTTTAATCAGTTCAGCCCCACAAAGGTATATGATAATAACATCACCAAGTCCCAACATCAGAGAGGAGGAGGGACTCTTTTATCCTGCACACTGATTGTTCGTTAAGAGGTGAACCACCCCACCTCTGGCTTACTTTGCACAGTTCTATACACACACACAATCACTGAAATATGCAGTGAGACCACCCAGAAAGCCTTGAAATCTAGATATTGGAGGAAAAATTATAACTGTATAGCCAACCAATTAGTGTGACCTCCACATCAAAGACACCTCTACTAGTCAAGGTAAAGTTTAAAGACTTCAACCTAGGAGAAATATTTTCTACTAAAATATGTTGGGTTCTCTGAAACACATGGTGGGAAATCACATTACACAGTCCCGCTGAATATCTGAACATTAGTCTTACTACTTGAGACTATAATTTTAAGAAAAATAGACAACCATTATTCATATTTTTCCAACAAGCTGTAAACACAACATTGACATATAAAGTTGGTTTACGGTTAAACAACAGCCTACTAACACATCCAGTGTTGCAACAGAGTTGGCACCAACAATTTCTTTTTAGCTCTAGATTGTTCTCCACCCACTTCTGAGAAAAGAACGTGGCTCTTTAGCTGCTAAATGCTCCATTATGTTCATCAGCCAGTTGCTAATTAGCTTAGTGCTGGTCGTAGGGTTTTTTTATTTGCAAAAAGTGGCTCTGAGAGCTCAATGCAGTCCGCAACTTCAGAAAACACATGCAAATAGACAAGACACTAGCAAATTAAGAAAATCTTCAATCAATTTGACAACCCAGGAAATACACTGTAAATACAGAAAACACAACCAGATACAGAAACACTCCAAGTAGCACAGACAATAATGGGAACTATTTCTACAGGATAATAAAAAGTGATGAACATGACTGGGACACGCTTGTTGTTGTTGTCCGTGTATCAAATCTTATTTTTGTTTTTCTGTTTTGTTGTACTGTTTCTGTCGTGTGCAGTCTGATCTGCAGCCTGCATTTACCTCAAGGGAGCATGCAGATTCAAAGAAAAATATTAGTAAAACATTTTTGGAACAAAAAAGTAAATAATAATAATACATTTTATTTAATGGCTTTTCCTGTCAGTCAAGGTCACCTTCCATCATATAAAACACCAATACAATTAAAAACATACAATTAACAAAATGTTACAAAACATAATTAAATCCTTACAATCAACAATAAGACACAATAAACAACAGGGCAGCAATAAGTTAAAAAAATCGTTATAAAATAAGATGCATTTAATGCTGTTCAAAAAGATGGGTTTTAAGAGCAGTTTTAAAATCTGTAATAGATTCCTGTATACGGCTGTGAGAGGGAAAGGAGTTCCACAGTTTGGCTGCAGCATAGGAGAAGGTCCTGGCACCCATTGTGCTGAGGTTGATGACTGGCTGTGCCAGTAGACCTGCTGGCTAACTGACTGACTAAAGGGAACAAGAGGGAGTGTAAGTCTGAAGGAGGTCGGTGAGATAAGCAGGGGATAGACTAAGAACTGCTTTAAAGGTTCATAGTAAAATTTTAAAGTTGATTCATTGTAATACAGGGAGCCAGTGTAATTGAATCAGCAGAAGAGTGGCATGTTCTGTATACTTGTAAGGATCTGTGCCGCAGAGGTCTGGATGAGTTGAAGTCAGTGAACAAATTGTTGGGGATGCCAGCCAGAATTGCACTGCATTAGTCAATGCATGATGTGAACAAAGCATTGACTGCTCCCGTGGAGTGTTAAGGCAGGGTGTAGTCTGGAGATGTTTCACAGATGGAAGAAGACAGTGGAGAGTTTATGGTGGCCTGAGCAATGGGGAGTGAATATAATTTTTTGAGAGTGTGGATTTAGAACCAATGAGCAGTATTTCAGTTTTACTATTGTTGAATTTAAGGTAGAGGTTTGTCATCCATATCTTTACATCATGGAGACAAACAGTGAGGGTAGTCGAGGGGACAGCTGAAGTGGGCTTAGTGGACATGTAGAGTTGTGTATCGTCAGTATAAAAGGGAAATTAATACAATAGTGCCGGAAGATATTGCCAAGAGGGAGGAGGTAGATAATGAACAGGACGGGCTTGAACACTAAACCCTGTGGAACTCTGTGGTGGACAACCAAAGGCTGTGGTGAGGTCCAGAAGGACTAGAGAGAGATGACCAGAATCAGCTGCAGGGAGGAGGTTGTTTGTGATCTTAACAAGGGCTGTTTCTGTGCTACATTTGGGGTGGAAACCTGATTGGGATGGTTCAAAAAGATTAGAAATTTTGAAAAATGATATAATAATCAGAGATAATAACCAGGTTCATCAGTGATGAAAGAGAGACTGTAGCCTGTTAGGAAGGTAGGAGTGACCCAGTGCACATAAATAGAGTTTCCTACAGTGTGCAAGGATGTCTGCATTAAATATAATATTATTTTACCTGCACCGATATGCTTTTAAGCAAATGAGTTTCAACAGTTATCCTGTGAAGCACTAGAAATAGTATAAGAAGTGACAACAACACTTCCCCTAACTGACTCGTCAAAGCAGCTTCATTAGTGATTTAATACCTGTACGATAATTGCTGTATGACTTGGTGAGAGAGCATCCTTACTAAAACATACCCTATCAACTTTTGGTGAATTAGTTCTATTTGTAACATCCAGAGTACCTCATCACCACTAAAACCCAAGTACAAATTATCCCCACCTCATCAGCATCATGATCACATACAGATCCACACTGAGGGGGGATTATGTAAATTAGATAGTAGTTGTCTGTATGGGGATTATTTAAGGAAGGAGGTCTTCCAGGAATAGGCAGGGAATATTGTAAGTTAGTGAATACAAAACTAAATGTCACTACTTCACAAACAGACTCCTTACTAATAAAGTGTTTGGTCTTTTATATCCTGTACCTCTGGATATTTCTGGTCTAATAATGTCTATATTATTATGCAGGCTACAGGTCTTTTGTTAATACTGGTGAACTGGGTAGTTAAAGTTCTGTCATATACACCAAATCTCCCCAGAAATCATTAAAAATTATATAAAAATGATAGAATTCCACTTTTTCGCTCTACTAGGTCCTGCGAGATGCATGCAGCAGTCACTTTCAGCGCATGCGCACAATGAAGGAATCCACAACATAAACAGAAATGAATGATACACAGACCTTCATTAGTCACAAACTGTGGCAAATACAAGCATGTCCCAGCCATGTTCATCACTGTTTAGTGTCCTCAGGAAACAGTTCACATTGTTGTTTGTGCTACTTGCAAGGACTTTCTGTATTCTGTTATGTTTTCTGTATTTGCAGCGTGTTTTCCAAATGCAGCGTATTGAGCTCCTAAGGCACTGTTCCAAACAGGTTCCTGCTGCAGCTAAAAACAAGCTGAAAGATGCTAAAATGCCCAGCAGATCTGTGGGGAATTGTACAGTTGGGTGATAATTCTCTGGGAATGGTCGAAAACGATGATTATGTTACTAAAATTAGAGGTACTGTTTGCCCCTCTGCTTGTTTACATTGCCTGTTGACTAAATTCACCAGATTTTCATGAGAGATGAGACAAAAAATTTTTCTTAGGCAACTATTACAAGAGTACTCTCTAAATTGTACTCCTATTTCTGCAGATCCCCACACACTGACATGTATATCTCATCATGTAATTATGTTATTTTAGGTGTTTTCCGTGTATATGGAGATGACTAGCATAGCACATATACAGTAGGTGGAGATGATTGAGGATTATTGTGATTACAGTCAGACAATCTCTGTAACATAAAACACCCCATTATTACTTGTTTTTGACTCAAAATAGCTAACATTGCAGATAATTGCAATGTATGGTAGAGACAATTATACAGATCGAGCAGTCAGGCCTTTGTTGGTAATTATACACTAATTTCTCAATTTCTACATAAAAAAGGATATAAAATGTGTGAGGGGGTGGGCGAGTTTCAGAGCACAGGAAGGTGCACAGAGGAAGGAGGATAAAGAGGAAGACAAAGGAAAGGGAGAGAGGAAAGTAAAACGAAAAGAGCGGATTGAGAGGCATGTACACAATTTGTTGATTACTGCGTGTGAAATCAGATGTGTTACAGAGAGTGCTAATAACACTGGCACACAACACAACATCAACTTGTCACGGCAATGTAGCACCAGACCAAGAAACATTTAAACACCAATAAAAATGTTGCAAGTGTGTGTTTTTAGAGAGGGGAGGAAGTAGACAAAAAAGTGTTTATCTCCAGCTGAGCTCTTTTGTATCTCTGCCAAGAATGATTTCATTAGTCACAGACCAATAGCCCCTCTGTGGCAATATGTGGGAGGTTTGTGTGGGTCCTGTGTGTGTGTGTGGAGAGAGAGGGGGGGTGGAGGAGTAGAGGGGTTAAGAACCTTGTAAGTGTTTCTGTCTAATCTGGAACACAGCAGCAACAAATGTTATTTTGGATCCAACTCAGACATACATTATAATGAAGTGTGTGTGTGTGTGTGTGTGTGTGTGTGTGTGTGTGTGTGTGTGTGTGTGTGTGTGTGTGTGTGTGTGTGCATGTAGACGGGTAAGACAGCACGCACAAATGTGTTTCCTGCTTGTGTGTGTGATATTTTTCCAGCAGTCAGAATGATTTACAGGTACACAGCAGTGCTGTTGTTTCTGAGTGTTTTAAAGAGGGGACCCTGAGGTGATGAAGTGTCCGCGGCTCAAAGAGATTGACATTCAATTTGTGTTTAAAAGAAACCAGCACTTGATTTCTGTCAGAAAATTTAAAGTTATGATAATGTGTTATAGATTAAACATAACTAGCTATGCTAATGAGTTCAGTAATTAACTACTGCTCTTATTACTTACCGTACTTAGTGGAATCATTAGCAAACATTTCTACTGTGTGACAAACTACATGTCTTGCGGAACGCATGATTGGTAGTAATAAGAATTCCATTTCCTTAAGAGTAAATAAACAGAAATTACCACATTAAAATGCAAGCGATGACACATATAGGCGAGACCAATCTGCCCTATGTAATATGGTGGAAGAATGTCAAAACTAAACATAGCAACCTCTCCTTCAGGTCTCCTGCTATATTCTTCAGCCTTAAATCAAAACTTATATAAACTTATAAACATGCAAGTTTTGTATGTAATATGAAGACACTGTGCATTCGCACATATTGTGTTTTATTTTTAAATGTATTTAAAATTTTAAGTCTGCTAATAATCCCCATTTTTAATATGCTGTATGTCACTGTAATCTGGTTACATCTTTTTTTTCTGTATGGTTTACAGTTAACTTTTCTTGTATTCTGATTATGTAACTCCTGTTACATGTAATCCGTTACTCCCCAAGCCTGGTCACACAACAGTAGCTCGCTCAGTAAAGAGATCTAATGTTACCTGGATGTAATACTTGTTCTTTAAGTATATGTGTATATCACAGTTGCTCTGTATCAGTGAGTAAATTAAACAATGTACACACTGTTATTCTAGAGGATATAGTTAAAGCCCAATATGACGTGATCATGTGCAGTACATGCCTTAATTGGTGGTGATATCAATAGGTAAAACCTGACACTCAACTATAAATTAAAAACCTACTCCATAGGTACCTGCAGCTGTATTCCTGTTAACCGCTTTTACCGACTATAAGTCCTTATAGTCCTCACTGGAAAGGCTCTGCTACACTAAATGGATGGTCTTTTTCATGCTTATCATGTTAGCTAGCAAGATAGTCAGCTAGTTTTGTTCATGGTAAAGTTATAATTGTATGCAAACCTGCCCCTGTGCAAGAAAAAGGAGAATGTGTAACTACGATGTTTTTATTTACAGTATTAGGATAAAAACATCTTTTGAGATGCTGTGTGCAGCCCCTGGGCCACTATATACATTTGTCCTGAACCTAACTCTGTCCAGGGCACACAGAGACAACACAGATACTCACCTTCTGAAATCTAAAATCGGGGGAGCTAACGTCTTAAACTGGCATATTTCTCTGATGACAAAAAAACATTTGACAAGAAAAGCAATTGACAAGCTAATGTAGTCGTCACTGACATGTTAAGTTCAGATCTGTCTGACTGTACAGGACTGTACTCTACAGCAGATTGGACTGTCCAATGTCATTCAGAACAGTAATTACTCTTGAGAGTACAGCGAAAAAGTAAATCCATCAAACATGAGAGCAGCCTGTCCCATCATTGTTCAACATCAGTTCTGATGAAAGAAGCAGTTCTTGACATTATTGATGTTGCTGTGCAGCTCTACTGAAACACACACAACCCACAGCAAGTTACTGACATTCCATGTTGTGGGTAATTTTCAATGATGATGATGGTGCCACAAACAAAGAAAAAAGACCTTTAGAAAATATGTGACTCCTAAGCCAGTAGAAATTATACACTTTAATAAGGTTCATTTGATGTTTTTGTCTCAGCTTCATTTTGTGAACATTTGAACAAAACGCAAACCTGAGCCTGCTCTAAAGCAAAGTGGCTAAAAACCCATGGAGCAGAAAAACAACAGATGAGACCTGGATGTATTGTACAAACCTGCTCAATCAACTGTTAAACCACCCTGTTAATGATTTGTAATTCTTTAAATAGCATAATGCATATTTTTCAACATGTGTGGAAATTACTTGGGCCAGCCATTTGGAATTATGAACAATTTTCCAAATTGGGCCTCTCGTCTACACCCGCTCCAGCACCACCACCCCCCATTAGCTCTAATAACACCACAGGCAATTTCACATAAGCTCTTGGCCATAATCCTCCAGCAGGTTGCAATATAATGGCATCATAAGGGCAGTATTTTTTCATTTTTATCAATAGAATAGAATCAACTTTATTGTTTACAATACAGTCCACAGACACAACACAACGTAGTGGAATTTTCCTCTGCGTTTAACCCATAGACCAGAAAGAGTGGGCATCCACTGAACAGTGCCCAGGGTCCAACTCCACATCCAAGCCAGTGCCTTAATCAGGGGCACTGACTGGAGAAATGATGTATGCATTATTCATGTTTTGATGTTGGGGGAAACTGGAGCACCCAGAGGAAACCAATGCAGACACTGGTAGAACATGCAAACTCCACATAGAAAGGCCCTGTGTGTTTCTAGACCTCGGACTGCACCATTTTTACAATATCAGTGAGGGCTGGGCTATCAGATGACAGGTTGAAATGTGTTTTAATGATAACAATAAACATATTCATCATGTAAATACTTTATAAATTGTTGGTAAAACAAGAGCTGTAACTATGGTTCCTTGAATTGTGGGTGACCATCAGATGTTATATTTCTGCATTAAAAGGTCTGAAAACGGCTAAAATGTGTGGGTTTAGAGAGTGGGAGAGACAGAAGAACACTGGAGCATCAATCTGCCAGAGTGAGGTATGTGAGTCATAAGTGTGTAACATTCAGAAGGATCTATTGTCAAAAAATGAATATATTATTCTTATTATATATATATATATATATATGTTTTTATTATGTGTATGATCACCTGAATATAAGAATCACCATGTTGAACCCCCTTGTAGTAATCCAGAATAAACCAAACACTGGCTCTAGATAGAGCCTTTCTATCATGTTTGGAAGGCTGAGCTGTATTCAACTGGTTGCAACCTGCAACTTCACCACTAAATGTCACTAAATCCTATAAACTGGTCCTTTAAGCTGATATCAAAAATAATTAGGTTCTAATTTCCAGGAAACCTTGAAAGTAGCAGCATCAATATTCAGTGTCAAATCTTAAAAAATAAGATGTTGAGATCAGCTTTAAAAGTGGCTAAATATTTATTTTACCAAGTCTAGATTTCGGTTTAATGAGCATCCATTCACATCTGGATTAGGGGTGTTTTTGTGAGGCAGTGACTGAGGATGCAGGTTGTTGCACCAAGGAAAGACCACCTGCGCTTCTAATTAGGCCTTACTGGACCACAACAACAACCTCAACTACTTAACTTATCTCAACCACCTGTAGTTCTCTTTCATACACCAGGGAGCCTGGAATTAAATCACTTTATTGCCAGTCTCTCACATAATCAACTTACTGTGTGACCCAAAATACTAATAAATATGTCACAGCTGCCTCTGTGGCTCTCTGGAGCTGAAGGTTTGCACCTGTTTGAATGATGAATTTACGAGAAAATGGGTTACAGCTACATCAGTTCTCCATAGTACTCAAAAAGACTGGGGAAAATTGAATTGTCCCTTCACAAACCAGCTTATAAACAGACTGTTCTGTCCCATTCGGTGTTAAAATTCTTCACTGCATAATAAACTAATGTGTCTTGAGGAAAAACAAATGCCCAGACAGTGAAATGATGCCTCTTTTCTGATTTAATCAGCAACCTTTCAAATAAAGTGGCTGCTGAATAAATGGTTACATTCATTTTTCCCTCAATTTCCTTCTCTTTTCTTTGTCCCAGTGTTTACAGCAGGCTGTGTCAAGTAGCCATTTACAGCTACACAAGGCAAGGAGGATTTTATGTAAAATACACATTTGTAGCAGTGCACATCATCCAATGGCCTCCTAATTAAGATGTCATACATTCTACCTGTTTGCCACTTCTCTGCCTCCAAGCCATTTGTTCAGTTTGTTCCCACCAATCAACGCTTCTACATTAAAGCGTGAAATACACTACTTCTGGTGGAGCCTTGGAGCTAAGAGGAGGCAATAAAGAAACACAGAAGTGGTATATTTAGGTATGTTGAGGACTTTGGTGCAGAAAAACATTTTTCTCCAATAAAACCTCCATAGTACTAATACTTAGCTCTATGCTGAAGCAGTAAAGAAATTCAAAGGTTAAACTGTTTCCATGCAGTTTTATTAAAGGTTACTGTGTTATATACTAGGTTACCAGCACCCTCCTTAAATAAAAACGTCTCATTCCAGCGTAACAAAAACACAACAATTATACTTTTCAGGTGATTATACACTAATGAAAACATACTTATGAATATTAAATTTCCATTTCTGACAATAGATCCTCCCTTACACACTTGACCTTTAAATTATCCATTATTATTGAAAATGCAAATGTTACACTTTAATTTTTAAATGAGATAGAATTTAATTTTACTTTGTGTTATGTGACAGGCTTAATAAGCAGCAATGTTGTTGTTTAGTTTTTATACTGCTCATCATGTACCCCATCCATACAATTCATGCTAGGTTAGACATTGATGTGGTCCTCCCTGAAGCTGTAATGAGATCTGTGCCGTTGGTTGTGGAGGAACAAAGAGAATTTGGACCAAACTGAACACACAGAGTGTATTCTGTTACAGGAATAATTTGAGACGTAATGGTGTTCTCTGCTAAGTCTACAGGGGATGTATTTTTGATACTCAAAAGATGGAGGATTCTTCTGGCCCGCGCCACAATTTTCCCAGCCTGCAAAAGATGATTTTGATTTTCTAGTATATCCCATAGCCTACTGGTCCACTTCCATATTGTCCACAACCTCAATCCCTAGCAACATTCAGTATTCTAAACCAACCCGCTCTCCTGCGGAAAATGTAAGGGTGTTTACAAAACAACAGAACAAATGGGATCTGTGAGAGACGTTGCTAGGGTTACCCTCCCCATCACTCACTCATTTTTATCTTTTTAAGATGGCCCCTTCAGTGATTGCGTTTGATATCCCTGTTTCTGTTATTGTCAACTCACCCAATGAAAAGAACAAAAGCAATGTGTTAATCTCAATACTCCTCCCAACTCTGATTAATACCTGAAGCACTGATACCATCAAACTCTTATTTTGAGAATCAAACGGGTTAGGGTTTACAGTTAGGTTTAGGGTTTAGGGTTAGGATCGTGTCAATAGGATCATGAGCATCTACAGCAGCAGGGTTGTGTATGCGTAATTTAAGGCATTTATGGTACAGAGGAAAAACATGTATCTGAATTTGCTGACAATAATAAAAATATCCTTTAGCCTCAGGGATCAAGAAAGCTAGACTCCTTGGCTGCCACCAGGGGAACATAACAAGGTTACTGAGGTGACCTTTTCTGGCTATATAACTGTTTGACGTAGCTTTAACTTGCAGTTTTACACTGCTGTAGTTACAGTATACAGTGTAAACTGAATTGAGCTGCTCACCATCCCGTGTTGAACTCCACGTGTGCATCGAACAGAGCAACGACAGGAGCGGAGGCTGCCCTCCATCCGCTGACTCTGGACCTGATTAGTCCTTCCTGCTTCGCATGGCGGACCACCTTGACGAACCCCGGGCCGTGCTGAGCATTGGTCTCCTCCACGAAGCTCTGTAGGTGGTCTTTCAGCTCCACTGTGAGCGACACACAAACACACACAAACAGACTTGGATGTTAAAGCAAACTCAGTGAAGCCTGTTGCAGCATTGATCTTATCGACAAAGCTCCACAGAAACCCCCTCAGCTCCATGTCACCCAGGAAAAGCACTCTGAGTACTGTTAACACATTTGGCCCAGGGAGAATTCCCTGTTTTCACAACATAAGCTTTGACCATCTTTCGAACTGGCTAAAACATTTTTTTACAAACCCAATTCATTTCGGTTTTGACGCTCATTAAAGGTATTATCTATATGTTGCAACAATAATACACATTCACATTTCATGAACCCCTGGGCAGAGCGTGGGATACACAACAATTAAATGAACAGAAGCCCATATTGAAAGGACAAAAGTGCTGAATTTACATAAATCCAGATGCAAGTAATGTTAGTGCAGGGGGAGGCTGAGCAGCAGGGAGTAGTGCAGCAGAAAGGATGCAGTGCTGATCAGACTGTGCGGGTTGAACAAGAAAGTTTAGCTCTGCAAGATCTAACCAATGTTTACAATGGATATACTATGCAAGATATTCTTTCTGCCCAAAGTATGTCGACAACCATGTCTACATATTTTTGTTTACTTTTGATCTGGGGCTTGGTCCTTTTTTTTTTTAATTTAGGGGGAATCTTAACACACTCTGGGAGGATCTGTCTAGTGTGAGAAAATAACCCTGATGATGTTGTTGGAATTATCTTGGAGTTTATCGATACTACAGATGTTTCACAAAAAGGATTAGTTTCAAACTGCGGGGGCCAGGCATTTGACAGACATGTGAATTTACCAAGCACTAACAGAAATGCTATTTGGATTATAGGAAGTGTTTTTGGAGCTAGACCCATACTTAGAACTAAAAGTCAGGATATCTCCTGTCCTCTTTAACGTGTCTCTGGCAAGCCTCCCAACATTGTGAAAGTGCAATACAGCATCCAGTGATATTTTGAACAGTGTGCTTCCAACTTTATGGCAGCCGTTTTGGGGGTCTCCTTCTTATCTCAGAATAACAGTACCCCCAGGCATAAAGTTTTCCAAGTTTGATATCGGAGAACTGGACTGGCCTGCACAGAGTGCTGACCTCAACCCCATCCTCAACCCCAACACATTTGGGATGAATATGAACAGCAACTGTGCAACACCAGTTGCTGACCTCGCTAATGCTCTTGAGGATGAAAGTGAGCAAATCCCTTGAGCCAGGTTTCAAATCTGGTGGAAAGCCTGAAACCAGAACAGTGGTTATTACGGCAGCAGATGAATGCACATGATTTTGGAATGAGGTATTCAACAATCAGTATAATGCTTGGGTGTCCACATAGTTTAGGCCATATTGTGTGGTCTTGTTTAAATCACTCAAAGTCACTCCAGTGGTTGCTCCCCTGCACTCCTTTGTAAAGCTGTGCTCTCACATTATAGCGATGAAGATGGTCAGGAAAGGAATAATAGATCTACAAATCAACAAAGATAAAACCCAGGTTGTAGAAACATGGACGTTCTTTTTAAAATAAAGTGCGACTGAAAATATTGAATTATTGAAGACAGGGAAAGCTGGAGAGGGCAAGCTTTATTTAGGCTACACAGGAGATTTAGGTAAGCAGAAATTTATATAGAAAATAATTTAAAACATTAGAAAAAGAATAACAGAGAAGAAGAAGGAAGACAACAATATATGAACTAGCAGCTCTGTGAGGCCGTACTTATGCACAATGTTGGAGCTAAATGCTAGCATATTCACAGCACACTTACAGTGCAACGGCAATGCTAATATTTTGCAGGTAGGCCTATAATGTTTATATACATTAGTAGCAGCTAATTAACACTGAACACAAAGTACAACTGAGGCTTGTGGTAATGTCTGTAGTTCTGTAGGTAGCCTATAAACCGAAAGTACTGGACAACTTTTATGATAGAGGAAGTCACCAATCCATCCAAAAGGTCTGACCAAAGACAACTGACTGACTGACCAACACTGCCATAGAGCTCTGCTGCTTGCTGAAAACTAAAATTACTAAAATGTAGTCTACTTCCAAAAATATGTATAATGGAATAAAAGGCTGGGAAAAAAACCATAATATTCAGAATTATCAGCCCAGGGTTTGTGAAATCTTCTGCAGAAACAGTGATTTGTTACGTTTGTTTTATACTACGGACACAGTTAGCATATGCTAACAGATGATGTGAGAGGCCTAGAGGGTTCATATTAAAAAATAACTGGTATACTGTCAGATTATCAACACAGATAAGGTACACATATACACAGTCTTGGACTATGTTGTAAGATTCGGCATTATGGTTTCCTTCCTTTCTTCCTTCCTTCCTTAGTGACTTCATAAACGCCTTGAACACATTCAGGTAGACAGACAGACACACATAAAGGGATTCAGTTCAGACACACACAGACTGCACACAGTGGAACAGCGAACATCTTCATTTCCTCGTTGTGATTTCTCTGTGTTGTAATCCTGCCCGCAGGCTACGGCGGCTGCCGTCCCCTTTCTATTCATTATTACCCTCAGCCTGGATTCACTAGTCTCTCTGTTTTCCTTTAATGAGCCACAGTTTGCTGCTGACCTGGAAGAAAGATGGGCTCATTTAAAACTGGAGTTGGGAGTATTTGAAGAGCACCTTATTGTATTACACGTACATGTGAGATTACTTCCAAACATAAAAAATCAAGTCATTAAATCAAGCGCACCTCCAGTTTCCCAATTAATTTTCAGATGTTTGGTCCATGCTGTGAAATATGTTTTTACTCAAATGTAGCTGACTGTCTGAACAGCAGGAGCACTGTTTGCCTTCTGTCCATTACAAAAACTTCATAAAAGAACTGCTGGGCTCAGACTGACAGAGGAAGATGGTTAGGAAAGACTCAGTGGAAAGTAGATTGATGCATCTTCTCCTACAGTGACCGGGGGCTATTTCACAAAAGCAGATTTCTTTTTCCCCCCTCTCGTCTCGTTTATGAATCAGAATCATAAAGCCTTGGGATGTGCACGCACGTCATTTTCTACTCATATGGACACGTCTTTTGCACCATCCTGGGTGAATTCACATTTAATCTTTCCTGTTCACTGACGTGCATGTGCAAAGGTTTATTATACACTATTTACCCTGTAAGCACCCTGTTTTGCTGTGCTTTGAGCTATATGCTACTGTCAGCAACATACTCACAATGACAATGGTAAGATGTGCTTTGCAGGTATCAAGTTTACAATGTTCACAATCCCAGTTTAGTATGTTAGCATTATTTTTGCAGGTATTGGACAAATAGAAAATGTGACCTGATGGCACCATGAAAAGTCAGGGAGTCACTAAAGTTATTACAATCCATCCCATCTCGCACATTTCACCAGAAACCAGCAAAAAAACCCAACCCCATGGTAGGCTACTAGAGGAAAAGTCATTGGATATATTGTCTACAAAATGTCATGGCAATTCACAAGATATGTTTGAGATACTTCAGCGTGGACCAAAGAGCCACGAAGCAAGTATGTCTGAAAATATACTGAATAAATTGTGGTTGGCTCTTTTCACAATCGTCTGACATTGTACAGCCCCAACATTTAATCCATTCATTAAAAAGATATTTGTTAGATTAAATCATAGTGGAAATAATTATTACTTGCAGACCTAATTTTGAATAAACTGTAGAATTGGTATAAGTTGTGATATAGAGATTTGGCTAGCAGCGAGATGAAGTAATTCAAAGTAATGTCATTGTGACATTAATGGAGGTTTGCATGGCTCAGTGATCTTTGAACAGCACTTTGAGGTTTTATGAATACAACCCCTGATGTCTGTGCTAATTTAACGCATAATGAGTGTGACTGCATTGCCACTTTTGCCTTCATCTAGCCTCAGTTGACCCTCATTTGTCATAATTACACCATGTACAATCAATAAGCTATAGTAATGATCACGCACTTTCACTTTCAGAGTTATCTTCCATCAATTACCTTCATTATGAATTACCACCACGCAGTTGTTATTCACCGCAAAGCAAAAGCATTAAATCACATTTCCTAGAGAATGCTTAACTTAAGCAGTTGTAATGCACTAGGAGGGAATGATTTGAGGTAAATGTTGAATCTATTTATCCCCCTGGCTGCTCTACTAATCAGCATTCAACCCTGCGCAGCTACCATGACTAAACTCTGATATACTGTATTATTGAAGAACAGAGGAGCAGTGAAAGACCCATAAAATCTGCGGGCGACAGTGGTGGCGGACAGATTTCTCATAATGGTAATTATAGATTTGGCAGAAGTGAAATATGTTCCATAGTACGTGATGCAATTATTAACACCGGTCCTCTAACAGACAAGTTGCACCCGTGCCTCGCCTGCGACTGCTGTATTAAGTTTTAATCTGTTTTCATACACCAGTGATGCAGCTAATGCCTGCACACGTCCTGATCTTTGTGCACCATCCAAAGCAGAATATAAAGTAAGTGGGATATAAAATATAGACAGTCTACGCTGTAGCTTACCTACAGGAGTCAGTACTTACTGTAATTATTCAACTATAGATCTTTGCCCTATAATGTGAGGAAAAACTCTCAAACTGGTGCGAATTAAATCGTCTTTTTATTCATCTATTATTTGTCTGCAGTGTTGTAAGCAGCAGGTTAGTTCTTCAAGTTTAAATTTTAAACAATAATTTATGGACATGGCAGAGGCATCAGCCAAATACAGCCAAACCAAGATCACATGCTTACTTTTTACCATAAATTTAATTGCACTGTTTCTTTTTTTTTTTTTTTTTAAACACTTACTGCTGTATTCTGTGAGGTAAAAATATATATAAAAAGATTTAATATCTTAAAGCAGTGGGCTATGCCATCTTCCTGTAGCTATGTATTCTGGTGGCATTGTGGCATTCCTACAGTACTTTTCCTACAGTAACTTCATATTATACAGATATCATATGAGAATAATACCATAAACTCAATGTTGAGTTGCTACAAAAGAACATAAAATATTATATAAAAAGACAAAAACCAAGATAGAAGACGATACAAAGATAATGTTGGGCATGCCACAAGGTGTAAATACAACAGAACAAAATCTCGAGTAACTAGGCTATATGAATATTTTAAAGAGATTAGAAATCAATAGAAGAGATTAGAAATCACTACTGCTAGAGTGTGGTATTTTAAGTAGTACAGTATTTTAAGCTCATTATAAGTTAAATTGTACCACATATATTCGAAGTCCCGGTACAGATATACATAAACACCTCCCGGCAGTAAACCTGCTATCACTATGGCTCCACAAACATAATTATTACAGGATTCAGAGCAACTAAGTCCCACTCAACATTTCTAGTTTAATGTGGGAAAGTGGTGTGTTGGAAGAAAGACCAGTGACAGCAGTGAGCTAAAGTTGGCCAAACAACAGCAGTCTTTGGCTGAGCTGCCCCTCTGGAGGCTGTTGTGGTTGGAGTTGTATTTTTGCTGTTTTGGCTGCATAAATATGTGCTATATAATTGCTAATGTTAGAACTAATTAAATCACCATATCGTCCAAAGTGTGACAGGCTTGAATCACGTTACACAATATTGTTTTATATAGTGCTGTCACATGAACCAGTCTTAACTAGGTAATAAGCTAACTAGCTGGCTAGTTGGCTAACATATAGGCAGGCAATATTGCAAACGTTTAAAGCTGAGCATGGTTCAGAAGCATATGTGGAGATTTTTATTCAATGCATCCCATTGATTATACCATTTGGCGTTAGACTCAAGACTCACATGACAAGTGGAGACTTGCCCCTTTTTGCAGGTTAGAACAACAGCCCCTCAAATTGTCTGCATACGTCCCTGAGTGACGGGATGTACAAAGCAGGCGGTAAATGAAGGTGGCTAATTAAATCAATTCTTAATCATTCATTTTTATTTTTACTGTGAAAACGAAATACCTAGTAAAAAGTACTTAATCAGTAGTGTGTCAGGGCTAGTTGACTGAACCCAGGAGCAGACACACAGACCAGATGGACGGTTTAAGGGTCTTTATTCCACACACACACACACACACACACACACACACACACACACACACACCGGGGGGAGTACGGTAAGAGTACGCTAAACACTGAGAGGAGCCACGAAAGTTACCACCAAGTTGGCTGAACAATCCGGGAATGAATGGGAGGAAGACCGGGGTTCTTGAAGGCTGAGGCTGATGAATTGATAGAGCGCAGGTGAGACAGCACACAGGTGAGGTGAATAGAGGCCGCACCCTCATCAGACACACACACACACACACACACACACACACAGGGAAGGAGGAGGAGCAAAAGGAGCAGGAGGGGAGCAGAGCCATGACAGAGTGTTTGCTAAACTAAGTTAGTGTCAATCAAAATTACTAGTGAAAACTGCTTCATCAAGAATTTTTTAAACTTACAAATTGAGTTTGTGTTACATAGTATGTTTAATATGTTTATGTAATATGTTTCAACAATATTTTGAGTTAAAATAACTTTATTACATTACAGTGATGTATCATATCTCAAGCTTTACATAACTTGTTGGTTCTTGGCTATATAATCTTGTGTGCTTCATTACAACTTCTGAACATTGTTGTATTGAACTTTGCTTTGTGTCACTCTGAGCTCTCTTTGCTTCCAGCGATCCAACTCTCAAGGGTGGAACCAGCAGCTGCTGAAATAACACATCACAACAACTCCTAAGTACTGCCAGTCTGCGTGTAACAAGGGACACTAATATTCATATCACACCCACATCAGGGCGGTCACACATAGCTGGTTGTGAAAACTCCCACACACATCCATTAACCACACTCCGCCACACATTACCTCCCATTTCTCACAGTTTACCCCTGCGCTTTGTGCAAATAAACTGTCAAGTTGGTCACCAAACTACCCTTCAAAAACACAAAGGGCAGATCATGCTGCTACTATGGTAGTTTTGTTTTCCTCGAAAAGGCATGAATCACTACACCCTGAAAATACGGAGTAAAAAATGATGCAGAAAATCACTTAATAGGCAAATACTGTATATATTGATAAGACTGAAATTCCCTCAGAAAACAAATGGCCAAGAGGTAATTGCTTTCAAGAAAAAGTATTGCTGCCAAGAGAGATATCTAAAGGGGATACACCTTTCAATCCCACCTCTAATTGATTGCTCCTTGTGGATGGACGGAGGTATAAATGAGTGTAAGCTCTGTGGTTGTGATCGAGGATCGTGATTGCGCCTGCTGCTGTGGTCCTGCTCGTTGCCCACTGCTAAGATTATTGTTATTATTATTATCATCATTATTATGGCTATTATCATCCCTGTCATCATCATCATCATCATTAGCCATATTTATACTATTGTAGTTGATATTGTTGCCGTGCATCTCTGTCTTTATCTCTCTCTGTCCACCTGTCTGAACTGGGTTGCATCCAGACCAGAGCACAAACATATAATAAAAGGGAAATTTTGAGGAAGTTTTATGATTCTTACGGCTGTTGCTGTGATCATCGACCAGTATGATCTCTTTGAGCAGGTGTGATGGAGTCCTCTGGATGGCTGTGTGGACAGAGCGCAGCAACACTGACAAGGCTTCATTGACAAAGATGAAGATGACGCTGATCTGAGGAAGATCTGATGAATAAGTCATGTTTCTGCACCTGGGGAGGTAAACGGAGAGAATCGGAGGCTTTGTTACTTTAACACAGTCAAGGCTTAAACAACATAATTCCATTAGAGCTGGAATCCATACAGAAAAATACCAGCATCATGCATCTTGATCGGTTAATCAATAAACAGTGCACACATCAATCAGCTGACTGACCCGTCCGGTCGTAAATCTGGGATTGGCCGGGTGAGAGAGATGCGGTCGCTAAGGTAACCGTTGTAGCCATAGTAACGGAACTTCTTGAGGGCAACCCTTCGACTCTCTGGGCCTAGGTCGTGACCCCAGTGGTCGAACAGAGAGGAGGCGGAGTCTGAGGCTGAGTCCGACGAGGAGGCAGCGTCTTCACCGTCCTTCTGAGGGGTCTCTGTGGACAGAGAGGGAGAGAGGTTGACGCACTTTGGACAAACTGTTTTTTGAGGAAACATAATTTAATACTTTATATATTGTTCATTTCGAAGTTTTCTCCTAGAGCCGTCACTAAACACTGTGCTGCCAGATTCTCTGACAGCTACCTGATGTAACGCTGTGGAGAAACTGAATGACAAATGAACTCTATTCATGGAGCTTTGCAGGAAAGTATGGCATGTGGTTATCAAACAAAACCCATTTGCAGAGGGCTGAAAGAATCATTTCAGCAGCACGGGGGAAAAGGATGGACCACAAATGCGATGCGCAATAACAGGGATTTTCATTGTCATTACAAGTAACTCATTCTGGCAGCCACGCCGTTCTACTTCTGCAGAGGTGGACACAAATCTTCTAACATGCCCAAGGAAGCGTTTTTTTTAAATAGCACAGTAGCTGACGTGTGCAGCACCAGCCCTTTCCCATGCATGGTGGAAAACAGAGTAGAAAATATGCCTGTTAGGTAAAAGAAAACATTAGCAAACAACACAAATCATACCTGGAGGTTTAAATTATTATTCATTACTGTGAATAACAGCGTGCAAACAGATCAAGAGGCTGTTCTCATTCTAGCTCCTTATGATTCGAAACATGGATGGCGAATGATGCTTTACAGCTTCCCTGTCACCTGTTCTCATTGTGTGGCAGATTTGGGGCAGCAGAATTTGAATTCAGTGGTCTGTTGTTTGTCCCCTGGAAGATGGGAATCAACTGAGAGAATGAAATATTCATGAGAGAGAGGCATGCTAAAATTCCTGACCCAAGAGCACAGGTGTTGAAAAAGTGGAAAGTGTCTAAACAAAAAGTGCTGAAGCCATAGAAATAAAATGTACAATTACAGTATGAGACTCCAGATGAGTAAGTCATTTCTACATTCACTTTCACAACTGCATATAAATGTCTTGCCTGAAAAATTAAACAGCCCTAATTAGCAATATTTGTTTTCTCTCACAATGGTCTGATCGCTTAAAGAACGGAAATGTAATACTGTTGTCACTTTCTGTGTATAATGATAGTGCAGCTATATATATAGATATTTACATATATTTTTCAAAAGAATATCAAAATGTCAAAATTGTCACATTTGTAACACCCTTTTTAAATGTACGCATGCATCTGTGACCTCATCATGCAAACACAAATATGCCCGTCATCCTAGTCCCTTTGAAAAATAATCGTGTGCAGAGCTGTCATCTTCAAGATATCAGCAAAAATCGACTTTTGTGCAAGTGTTTTTCCAATAACTTTTCCTCCTTACCAACAACTAAATACTAATCTATTTTTACAGAATAACCCCCTGATGGTTTTTTGGCAAAGCGTTCTTGGCTTGAGCACACCATTTAGCTTTTGAACAAGAAAGCGGAGGCAGCATTTGTGGTACGGTTGTAACAACGGAACAGCTAATGGTAGTTTCTTCCAGGAAGCATTCAGGATGTTAGGTGAGAGTAGAACGAGCAACAGGGGAGGTTGAGTTGGATGGATGGATGGGTCAAACACAGGACTTTAATGCAGGAGACTGCCATTTGTGTGCCCTGTTCAACCAAAAGTAAATTTGATCTATTATTTTAAACCTGACTATGACATTTTCATCCAGTCATTATTCAGGTGTCTTGCTCTGTCAGGAGGAATAATGTGAAGTAGTTTTTTGCTCGCACACAAACAAGTAACTGCTGCATTTAAGTACTGTAACAACTAACTAACACCTAACAACATTTTTCAAGGCGGCCATTTTGACATGAAACAGTAATCACAGGGGTTCATTTTAGCATATCAGGGCGTTCCTAGTGAGCCAACATGCAGAATAGCAGCCCCGAGAATCTGTTTGACCTGAATGGAATGTTGCCTTATTACTACCATTGGTAACACCTGTGTTTTCATGTCAAAATGGCTGCTGTGAGAAAGGTCTATTGTTACGCATCAGCGATACAGTTGTAAAGTGGCACACCGGTTCATTTTCATATAATTATGTGGTGTCTGTTCACAAAACAGAACAAGAGCAGACATGTCCACCATACCGTAAACAAACATTTTGCCTGTAAGTGACACAGTCTCTGAGTAATATGGCAAAAACAACTGTTCCAACTGTCAACTCCAACTCCAATATTTTATAGTATTATGCAGAAAAAACTTTAAAGTTAAAGCTATGGTAGGTAATGTATTTCAGAAGCATTTTTTTCATTTGTTGAAATTCTCTTCACATTACGTCAGAAATAAATGAATAAAACTATGAACTATGTAGTATATAGAACTATGTATGAATGAGACATGGGGAAGCTGGATACGTTTAGCAATGACAAGGATGTGCTGTGCTCCTCTCAGGCACTGTGTGTTGATGTGTGTTGGGGTATTAGCTTGAAAAGAATAAAAGCTTCAACATTAACATCTCAAATGTAGGGTGTGTTATCACAGAAACGTATATGTCTTCTATTTGGTACTTACACTTTTGACAAAATGAGTACACAAAAATGTATATGTACTGATTACTTAGTACAAATGAATTGGCTTTAAGATTCTGGCCCAAATGTCTTTTTCTCTTCTGCCCTCCAAACAGGGCTGCTAAAGGCACTTCACCCATCTCTCCTTCTTGAGCTGAATGGGTTTTTTATTAGTCTGAAGAGCAGTACTTCACCCTTTGGCAATAACATGCTTAATGCTCTCGTGGGTGAAATGCCACCTCCCTCATAGCCTCCTAATAAGCACCCTAAAAGGACTGCAAATGATTTTGTGTTACACTTTTTTTGGCCACAAATGCATTGTGACGCACCTTAAGTTTTGAAAAGCTTTAAGTTGCCCCATTTGGGAAACCATTTTGAGTTGATATCTGACAGAAAGAGGAATGTTGGTTGGAAAAATCAATTTATATTCACTGATGCTTTTAGTTAATGCATTTTGTTTTTTGGCACTGGAGGACAGCAGGAATGAGAGCGTGTACTTTGAAAGGTTTCTCAGTGTAGCCAAATTCTCGAGAGGGAAAAGGACTGACACATCACAGAGCACCTGTAGAGGTTTCTTGATGTTCTAGACCTGAACAGAGGGTGTGTGTTGTGTCCTGCCCTGCACTGTGTACAACATATTTCATTATTAATTTAATAGGACCCAGCTACCCTTTCCAACATGGCTTGAGGGCATAGCTTACCTCTGCAAGAAAAGTCAGGGGGAATCAAGTAGAACAATGGTGTGATTGTTAGTGTGTGTGTGTGTGTATGTGTGTGTGTGTGATATGGTACGTACAAGAGTGTATGCGTAGGTGCAAAGGGGCAAGTGTCTCCTGTGTGCATGCTACTGTCAGAGAAAATATAATTAGAACTAATGAGCTAATAACTAAGCACAATAGCAGAGTTAACATTATACATACACATGTATCTGTGTGACTTAACTGAGAGGTCATGGTAATGCAAAGCACAGTGCTTTGTGAACCTTCTTTCACATTACATTTAGATATGCCATATTATATCGTATTCAGGGAGTACATAAAATTATTGAATCAAAAACAATCCATTGTCATTTACTTATTACATCATGTGTTTTCTCCAGCCAACGCACAATAGTACTTTGTTCCTGTCACTGTAACTGCAGATAAACACAGTGTAGCATTTAGCAGCTAAAGAGACAAATATTTTTCTCGGTAGTTTACTAAAACAGAGGTGAAATCTGAGGGAATGTTGGATTTACATTTGTTAGGTTGCAAGATACCCGTCTCCAAAGTACTTATGTTGCTCTGTGTATGCTGGATGTGCATATTGGCAGCCGTTTGCCGTTTACAAGTTGTTTCATAGACCCCAAAGTGCATATGTGATTGTTAAATCAGCATATATTTCTGCGACCCCTTAAAGTCTCCATGGCAGTACATGTCGAGATATTTTGTTCTGGACCGAAATGGTAAAACCAAATGGCCTATTCCCTATGTTTAGATCGGTTGCTCACTTTCTTAAAGGGGCAAAATGGAAAAAAGTAACTACTGTAAATGTGTGAATGGTAGGGGTGGGTGATATGGGCAAAAAATAATATCTCGTTATTTTGGGGGATTTTGGCGATAACGATAATCAGTCGATATCCTTTAAAATGTGATTGGAATTGTCTGAGTTAGGGCTTGTGTCCACCAAACGCGTTTTTAGCGCTGAGAGCGCTCGAAACCTCATTTTCCGAGCACCCAGCGGTGTTAGAAGTTGAACAGATTTCAACTTGAAGCGCTCTGAGTGCTGTGCTAAAAAAACGTCTCCGCTGACATCTTTTTACCGCTGAAGACGCTTAGCGCTCTGAACGCTGAAGCTCATAGGATTTGTATTCAAAATAGGCGCTGCTAGCACTAAAAACCTGTTTGGTGGACACAGACCCTTTTCAGTCTTTTTGAAACCAAACATTTCCATGCCAGAGAGGAAGACCCACGTCTTGGCACTAAATCATCTGAAGTACCGGTAGCTTCAGGGACAGGAGGTGCTTGCGTTTTCTCTCTACCATCACAACGCGCTGCTAAACTGTTGCAAGGAGGATGCTAGCGAGAGGTCATGTGATCACGCCATGTGATCACGTAGGCCTACTAGTCGTGTGACTGAATCCTGCCATGCTGTAGAGAGCGTTGCTGCACCGTGTATTAAGTGGATGTGAGGAGTTTATGCATGCGTTTCAATATTTTTGGCGAAGTAATTTAAATACTTGATAATGGAAATTTGCACATCGTCAAAACAACAATGACGATACTATCGCAAATGATATATATCGCCCACCTCTAATGAATGGGCTCACTTTTTGCCACAGCTCCACATGAATCTATTTTTTGTATTACTTGCAGTATTTAATTCTCTCCAGTACCAGTGTTTTTTCTCCTCTTACCCCAACCCGACAGACCAGCTGGTAGCGCACAAACACACGGGACCTAGGGGGTCAGAGGTAGACCCCTACAAGTGCTGCTCACTGTTCAGTCTGGCAGCATCCAGGACTGCATTGTGACGGTAAACAGTGGAAGTTTGTCCTGTGATACCCTTGTTGCGGATAGAAACTTGGCCGCCTGTCAGTGTCTGCTCAGCTGTGATTGCACACAGAACACACACACACACACACACAATGCACACATACAGACAGAAAGTTCAGCAAGAGAGTGGACAATTTTGTAAAGAAAGTCTCCAACTTTTTCAATGAAAAACGATGGAATGCACATTTGCTGCATTGAAAAGACTCTTTAAAAACATTTAGACGTACAATAACAGAATGTATCAACTCTCTCAGACTGATTAAATGCAAGAGAAAGAGCACAAAAGAAAGAAAACTTCACAAGAATTGTGATGACAAGAGCGACAGAGAACGAGAGCGAATGAGAAGAAGGCAGAGGAGTTAGGAGAGCGACAAAAGTGCTGACAGGATGTGTAGTGAGAGAGTGATGAGAAGGAGGGGAAGTAGGAGAGGCAGAGAGAGTGATGAGAACAAGAGAATAAAAGGTTTGTGACAGACGGTATTCATCCCTGGGCATCTGTAAACCAGGCGACCCTGCTGCTCTGTTGCATCAGCTCGGAGAGACACACTCTTTTATTGGCTCAGACACCGAGACAGTTCCCTGTCCACACACACACACACACACACACACACACACACACACACACACACACAGGCCTGGACTCCCCATAACCTAATGGATTCGGAATGGGCCACTCTGCTGGGTGACAGAGTGTCTCACCTTGTCCTCCAGTCACTTTATGCTGAATTGGCGTGCTGTTGGCTCAGCAGGTTGGGCGCTGCACACTGCAGACCAGATCTCAACCCCCAGCACCCACAGTCACAGGCCTGCAGTCAACACTGATGCAGCCAGAGCCAAGGGCTGGTTCAGTCCGAGCCTGAGACCATGGCTATTCCAGACCAGCAATGGTGGCTTTAGGATGAACAGAAACGTAGGAGCCCAGTGCTAAACCACAACGGTATTGACTAATGGACACATAAAAGGTTTAAGACCATCACATAATGGACACGCATTTTCCATTGTTTGTACTGTTGAGAAAAGAAATTAGTATGGACCTGCGGCTAAATGCTTTGTACTCTGAAATCCAATTCTATCTGCTTTAGTGACTGAAGTAGAAATGTGCAAATTGAAAATGTAGGAGACAAAATTTAAAGCTGAATATATGGGTCTTTGAATTAAAGGACCAGTGTAGAGGATTTAATGGCATGTAGTGGTGAAGCTGCAGTTTGCAGCTAACTGAACACTGCTGGCGTCTCTATCTGATGACTGGGGAATGAGAACGGGCTGTGAAGAGTGTGGAGAAACTACAGTGGCTGCGTAACTACTGAAAAATTAGATCCTCCTAAATGTTACACACTGGAACTTTAATACACCATATAAACTTCTGTATGTTGGAGGATGGTGGATCTAAAAATGCCACACTTACTATAGTTGGAGACAATGTTGATTTGGTTAAACAGCAGCTACTAGACATCAGTCTCAAACAGAATGTGATTATCTTGCATGTTTTAGAGGAATGGTTTGCTCCATTTTTTTCCTTTGGTTCTTAGCGTCAATGTTAGTAAATATTGATGGACTGAAAACACCAGGGACAACAGTGGAAATAAGAATAAATGATGCATAATACAGCATGCATACAGTACACCATGCTCCTACATATAGTAACTGGTATTCATGAAAACAGAACATCTGGTGACAATGTGCGCCCCACACTCATACTTCAGACTGCATTGAGAACATAAATCTCTCAGGAGCGGGCGGTCTGGAATGGTCAGAAATCCAGCGGGAGCGGGATTATGGAAACAGCCCTGTGCAGGGCTCTACTATAGACCACAGGGTTTGCTAAAGGGAGCTCAGTGTTAATCAAATGGAAACAAAAAATAAGAGCGAATCTGTTCTTGAAAATGATGCTGAGTTTCACTGCTGTCAATCCTGTCTTCTAGAAAGTATGTTTATATACAACTAATTTGCAGCAGCAAGGGCGTTTTGAAGGAAACATAATGCCAACCAGATTACAGTTTGAGTTTTTTCTCATGTATTTGCTGGTATGCCTATCTCAATCTCATACAGAAAAAAACATTATCAAGGTTGAAGTTAGCAGGAAAATCATTGGGACTCAGCAGACAAAAGAAGTCCTAAAGAAGGCAGAATTCATCATGTCTGACAGTTCCCACCCCGTGCACTGTGTCCTGCCTTTAGACAACCACTAGCCAAAGCTAACAGATATAAATTCTCTTTCATACCCTCTGCTATTTCTCTGCTCAGCTCTGTGGAGTATGGTTAACATCTCCACTATGCCTGTTCTGTCACTAATGTGTACTTGGCCTTGTACTCATGTTTTTATGTGTTTTAATATGTGTAGGCATGTATGGATGAAGTTTTCCTTTTATTCGTATGTTTATTTATATCTGCTCGTAACATCTACCTTATTTAACTTTATGGTTATGTCTAGGCGTTGGAAGCACTGGTCTTGGTTTAATACAGAAAAGTGACTTGACTCACAAAGAATGATCTTTTCCTAACTGTAACAAATGTGCTTTGGTCGTCTAAATCTAACAGACCAGACTCTTGATGTAAACACAACATCACCTCTTAATTTGATATACTGAACTTGTTAGTAAAGATTGGCTTATTTACACGTCATTAGCAACATTAGCATTCATTTGGAGTCCTGTTTCTGGTCCAATATTCACTCTGTTTTAGCTCTGTTTTTTGTCTGTACTCACTCCCGAGGTAAATATCTGTCTCTTTAGCTGTAAAATGCTCCACTATGTTCACCACTTACTCTCAAACTGTGTCTGCCTGTTGTTTGGAGCTGAGGAGGTGGTGTACAGTGGGTTTTTAGAGCTTTTAACTGAAAACGGAGTGAGCAATGAGAGTAAACCAAAGCAGTAGTTGTGTACCGGTCGGCTAAACAATGAGCTTGATAATGACGTAATCTGATATGTAACACTCATAAGATGAAGTGGATCTGAACAATCTTGAATATCTCTGACAAAGTTGAGGCAACCCACCATACTGTAGTCAGTACCGTCCTGCTGTTCGCATCCATGTGCACATCACAGCTCGTGCCAGTGTTGAAAGGCTGTTACTGCAGCTTCAGCAACATTCTGACAGCATCGGCAGTCACCATATAACTACCTGCACCAATTTTAAAAACAAGACGGAAACACATCTCTGCTGGATATTTCTGTTTTGATTTACACGTCATGTAAGAATTTGATGCCTGTGTGGTTTGATGTAAAACCTGACCGCCCCTTGCATACCAAATGCTCGCTAGGTAACAGCTCCGTGTACAAGAGCTCAGCAGCTCGGCTGTCAGCGGAGTTTTGGTCGACTGGTAGACGGGGACATGAAGTGATGGATGACAACTTTACAGCGGGAAGTAGGAGGCAGTTCAAGGGGGAACAAAAAAAGAGGGAAAAACAATAAAAACCGAATTCTAAACTGAACCTGTGAACAAAATTCAGGATAATCAAACCTCCCCACACTCTGGGTACAAGATGTATTTGAGCCAAATGTTCTAAACGAGGCCCTTGATTGTCAATTTTCCATCCAAATGCTTAATGGTGAGCATATTCATTTGCATTCCCCACTGGACTGACGATAAAAGTAGTCATCAAAGAGGTGATGGAGATGTCTTTTGAGGACAGAGTCGACATTATTACCATGCAGTGCAGGCCTGTTGGTGTGGAGGGGAAATGCTGGAGGGCTGTGGCGGTGATTCAGTGCTGGATCTTGTTTAGGGAGCAAGAATGTCTGCTCTGCTGTCTGTGAGTCAGCGTAAGAGATGCTTCCAGCATCTACTTATTCCTTTTTGAAACCTTTTCACCTTTTTGTAATGACGCTGGCCTCAATTCTGCTCGTTTGCAAAGACTCACCAGAAAATACTCTACATACAATATGCCTACATTCGAGCTCATCAATTGAGGGAAATGGAATGCTGTCGCAGAGAAAAGGGCATTCAGGATTTGGAGTTCACATCTTGTTTGCAATAAGCTCTTATTGTGACATGTGAGTGAAAGCCTGGATACCCGGTGTTTACTGACATCACCCGTCTAGTGTTTGTTTTTATCCTCCGCATTAAATCACACAGTAAAATCAGGAATCTTCCGTTTATTCAGCCCCATTGATTTATGTGTGGGATATAAAGATGCACATAAACAGCTTAAACTGATCAAGACCTTAAATGGGACACAAACCCGATTTGCAAAACACAGTGCGTGGATGTAAAAACACTCAATTAGACCTCAGCGCCTCCTCCGTGTACTTTCAAGTTGCACATCAGCCCCGCATAGAAACGCTTGCTGCTTCGCAGGAACCTATCCCAGCAGGCTTTGCACTTGTAACACAAACACACACCCACACACACCCGAGGATTTGAAAGAATTTGTTTTCGTGGAGAGAATCTCATTTGCTCTGCAAGCCCTGCAACATTATCTCCCTACGAAAGCTTTTTGTGTTCCAATATTTAAAGAGGCAAAAGGGAAAACATAGGCAATTCATTTGCCTTTTGTACTGACTCCGAGCCCCATCAAATCACACAACAGATTCTTTTCATATCGCAGCGAGCGATGACTCACAAAAGTGCCTTTTCAATTGTTTACTGTGTGTTTGACTGCGTTGCCACGAGCATCCTCGCACAAGAGTCATTTGCAAAACGTTGTGCTTCTCCCAGCTGGGGCAAAAAGTGAATCCATCTGCACATCCCTAAAGTAAAGGAAACTCATTTTTGCAAGTTTGGTGCGGCTGCTTCTTAGGCTACAACGACACGCACATACCAATAGAAAGAAAGGGAGTGCGTGTGATGAAGAGAGGGAGAGAGATGGGAGCCTGCAGCCTTGTGCGAAAGTTCACACATGATTAATTTAATCAAGCAGTGAGCAGATGTTGATCTTTGTCTTCCTCTCCCCCATCAGGCATGAATAATGTGTTTAATGGATCACACCTGGACAAGTCAAATCTGTACTTACAGTGTAACCAGAGCGACAGAGCGAGACACACAGGAAACTAAAACTGAGATGCATTATGCATTTTTAGAAGTTTAGTTATAACTTTGCTAACTCTCCCTTCAGTGCTAGAAAGTTGTCGACATGCTGAACTGAAAACATGTTCTTACTCTTTAATTAACGTCCACTGTATATTATTTAGGAGGATCTATTGGCAGAAATGGTGTCCCCTATGTTGAACCGGCATGTTATTAGACCATAACGGACAAACCAAACTCTGGCTCTAGACAGGGCCTTCTGCGTGAGTTTCCTGGCCTCTGTAGTTTCTCAAGTTGGAAGGCTGAGCTGTATTCAAATGGTTGCAATTTGCAACTTCACCGCCATATGCTTCTAAATCTTATACACTGGTCCTTTAAATTCACTGTAATGCACAATGAGGCCAACATTTTTTGTTTATTTTAGTTTTTTGTAATTATATGTTTTGAGTTGTGTAGTTTTTAAGGGAACTTAAACATATTTGTATCAATCTATATTTTTATCCAGCATTTCATCTTTTTATGTATGCAACTACATATGAAAATATGAAAACTAAATCTTGAATCTTTATCTACTGTATCTGTTAAAGTCAACCTGAGTTCTGTTTTATGGAAATACATTTTAAAAGAATAGCTTTACATTTTGTAAAATATGCCTATTTGCTTTCTTTCCTCGGGTGAAATGAGAAAATGAATACTAATCTCACTTCTGTGTGTTAGAGAACTAGATGATTCAGTCTAGTTTGGCTTGAAGACAGAGGGAAACAGCTAACCTAGCCAAAGAATTACAGAAAAATGCATCTACCAGCACCTCTAAAGTTCATTAACATCTCAAGTCTCAAAACCTCATTTGTTTAACCTGCACAAAACCTGAAACCAGATAAATAAAGATACATTCTTATAGACTATAACTACAAAATTGAATGCTCTTGTTTTTTCATTTTTTTTCATTTTTAGATGCAAAGCCTCTCTGTGAGCTGTAGGTGAAACCCACTCACAGGATCATCATTAGCTAGGTGTGCTCTAATATGTTGTTTGCAGTGACGTGATTTGTGAAAGGCAGAATGGATGAGATGGAAAGATGAAAGCCCGTACTGTGCTAGCCATTGTTTACTCACTGTGTCGTCCCAGTTAACGTGTGTGAAATGTGGAATCAGCCGATTCATTCTTAAATTATGGCTAAAAACCTATTTTGAGGTCACAATGACCTTTTACCTTTAAGTCAAAAGTGAATGGTTCCTTCTGTTCCTGAGTTACAGTGGTTTTTATTTATTTATAATTAATGGCCATAAAAGTCATCACTTCATCGCTGTGTGAAATAATAATTCATAATTCCAGTAACAATTCTTGTGTTATGGCCGAAAACGTGTTTCAAAAGGTAATAATGAGTGTCACCTGTTTCGCAGTCACCACTGGAAGTAGAGGGTGAAGTGAGGGTGTTGTTATCTGAAACCACACAGCTAGATGCTACTAAATCCTATAACCACTGGTCCTTTAATTGCGCTCCCTCTCAGATCCGCCTTTTCTCATTCTCTCTTTCTCATGTGCTGTCTACTATTTCGCCACACTACTCAGCAGCATGCACTCAACGAACTGACTGAACATTGTGTTGATGTGTGTGTCCGTGTGTGTCCCTGATCACAGACAGAGATCGTGCCATCAGGTTGAAAGCAGACGGGGAAGGTCTACAGTACTGAGGGACTGTATCTGCCCTGTGTTGTTTGGTCTTTGATTTAGCCATTTCATTTAGCATTTTTAACACTGGCATGGATCCAGGCACAATCCAGTTGCCAGTAGTGGTGGGCAATACCACAGGATTTGGTTTTGATCCGATACCAAGTAATTCAGGGCCAAAATATTGCAGATATTGATACTGATACTTTTCTATTATTAAAAGTTCCTCATGTAATTTCAAGCACTTTAAGCACTCCATAAATCATTTTTTATGAAATTTATATGATTATTTTGTCCTTTCCAAAACACGGCAGTTTTTCAAGGCAAATAGGAAAAATATTCAAAATTATTATATTGTTCTAAACTGAATGTGGAAAAAGTTTTATTGATTTTCTTTTATTTTATTTAACTTTTTTTTCACAACTAAACAGAAGTACCTTCAACCATTCTTCTTTCCCTCAGTTACAACAATGGATCTCAACCTTAACAGCCTGCCTACGCACACGTTTTCATTCACACCGGTGAAACAGCACCAAATGATACTTTGCTTTCTTTCAGATGTGTGTGTCCGTATCAGTTAGAGAGTGCACCGCACACACACAACATGAGGAAAGTAGTGGATAAAAGTCAGAAGAGAAGAGTCTTGTTTGCACAGACAGTTCTACTGAATGAAATACAAATGGTAACATAGGAAAGAGAAACTGATCCCTTTATGGTATCATTCCTATTGACTCAATATTGACTCGCTGTTCAAAAATTATATAGTAGTAGTGTCTATAGTATTGAATTTTTGGGATCAATCTGCCCACCCCTACTTGCCAGGCCCCTGGGAATCCCCCCGGTGCTCCCGATGGGCAGTCCAGGTCTGACCCAGTCGAGACTTTTATAGAAAAGTGACTCGCAGGAGCTTTTTTAACAATGAGGCCGACCACACGTAATGGAGTGCATGTCTGACTGCAGTTATTCAGCCCCTGAGTTCTCCAAAACAAAAAAGAGTTATGATACACACCAGCACTGAAATTTCTATCTGCAATTTCCGTGTGCAAGCTGACTTATCTAAATTTGTACTCCCTCGCTTTGATAACCCTCACCTCGTTGTTTACTGAGTGGAATAATTCAGAGTGTTTCTCCTCTCGCCTCTCTCTCCCTCTGTGTTGTCTCTCCAACACAAAGCTTGACAGGCTGCAGATTAAAGATCAGAGAGGCAGATTCCATTATCAAGCCATTTCCCTCCTTTACCACACTAACAACCTTTTAAAACTATCAACCATCATTTTCTCCCCATCTCGCTGTCGTCATAGTGCGACAGCCTCAACCATGACTGTCACTCCTTCTTCCAGCCAGTGTGTGTGTGTGTGTGTGTGTGTGTGTGTGTGTGTTTGTGTGTGAAGACAATGGATCGTTTCCCACTGCAGATGGCCAAAAACATTATCCATCATAGCTCTCAAGAGATGCACACACATATGCCAGCGCACACACTTAGACACACACACAGGAAGAAGCGAGACACGTACTGAACACCCACCCACACATACGAACACATATACACACACACACACACACACACACACACACAACACTCACAGCATGGGGAGCTTACATGATGGGAGGGTAATCTATGTCTTGATCGCAGCTCGACTGCTTGATTCTCCAAGTCGTCCACTTCCAGAAATCAATACAGATAGAGTGGGCCTTCCTGTAAGTCCATATGGCCCTCTGCTGCAACAGACGGCTCCACTGCTCCACTAATTACATTACAGCACTACTGATAAGATTTTATTGTCTCATACAAGCAGATGAGCGGGACAATGTAACTGCTATAAAAGGCATTTCTTGGAAAGAGAGTAGTAAAGAAAAAAAAGAAAATACTTTCTTATAAGATATTAAGTTCTTCAATCTTATTCTGCGTAATTCTACTCAGAAAAAAAAGCGGCATCTCTTTCAGGGCGAGATGAAAGAGGTACAACTGCAAGACATATTTTTCCTTTAGCTTCTGATAAAACATTATATTGGAGCTGTAGAGCACAAGGATCACTCAAATTATGTGATTGCAGTTATCATGTGTTTCAGTGGTTGGTTTAAGGTTCATCCTTAAGGGTTTGTTTTTACTAGTTTATCTGGATACATTTGCTGGTGCTAAAGAAAAGTTAAGGGACTCTTCCTGAGGGGGGACATGAATGTGTGTATCAAATGTTATAGCAACCAATCCATTTCACTTAACACCACACATTTCAACCCCATGGTGGCGCTAGAAGAAAGGTCAGCACCAAAGTCCTTAGGATACATTGTCTGGGAGCCATAAATGTCAAAATTCGAAGCCAATCTGTATGGCTTTAGACCATGATCTTAATTTCATTAGACATTTTAACAAGGTCATGGAAGCATAATTCTTTCATGCGAGGAACATTGCCAAAATTAGACCATTTTTAAATCAGAACGATGCTGAAATGCTGATACATGCTTTTCACTAGCCGCTTAGACAATTGCAGCTCTCTTTTTAATGGTCTCCCTAAAAAGTCTTAAGAAAATTACAGTTAATTCAGAATGCTGCAGCCAGGATTTTGACCCGTTCAAAAGAAAAGGAGATCATATTACCACTCAGAAATCTGGTGAGGCTGCTTTCTGACCCTAAACTGACCCTCCACCCGGATCTTAAAACAGCAAGCTCCCTTGGTATATATAAAAATAAATTATTATTGAGTTTTATTGTATTTGGATTAAACTGTTCTTCTATTGCCTTTGCTATTATTATTGAGATTTTTACTGGTTACTGGTTATTTATTAATTTCTGTTATTTCTATTGTTTTAATCTTATTGTTAAGCATTGGGCTGCATTTTTCATGTAACGCTGATCAAAGTGACTGCATGCCACGACTATGTTCAGAGGAAGACAGCAGGTGATAAAAACAAAAAGTACCTTGTATGTTCTCCTCTGTGACCTCTTACACAACAATACTTCTGGTTGAAAAGAATAAATAAATAAAATTCAGGGAAATGTCATCTTTATGCAAATGAATTACTTTCCCCAGAACAATGCAATCCGGCGTCCCTTACTTGAAATATACATCAGCATGTGCTACTATGCAGCCGTTTAAAATATGCATCAAAACAGATTGGAAAGGTTTTTTCCTCCGAACAAGAGATTTGCATTTGCGGCGGCCTGCGTGCTCTAACAGCACAATATGCCTTAGTTCTGGGGGCATAATCAGAGGAACAGAAGGGCATGCATGTTCTCTAAAAAAAGACACCCTGGAGACACTGGGAGGAAAAACCTGTTACTGGTACTTGAGGAAGCCAATTAGTACACAGCAGGAGAACAGCAGGTTTGCTAGAGAGAAGAAGGGAGGAGGTGAGAGCAGAGAGAGGAAGAGAATTAAAAATCTTTCAATACAAGCCACATCATATCTACTCTCTGTAAAGTACAGAGTTAAGCTGTCAGCACTAACAACGAAGTGCAGCTTGCTTGAAATGGAGACACATTTGAACACACCACTGCATACAAATCACACTACGGTTTAATACTGTTGGTTAATTTACCGTCCATAAAAGCTAAGGTTTGTGAGGATTAAAGTGGTGTTTGAAACCCGGGGAAAGTGGAAATAGTGGTGACACAAACACAGAGAATGACAACAACAACAACAACAATAAAAGAAAACAGAACCAAAGATGGCCGGGGGAGTCAGAGGATTTAGAGTTTGACTGTCACAAAGGTGCAGGAGTCTTCTAAAAAGCTCAGCCAGCAGAGCCCCTGAAAGCATTTGTACTGAAAGAGCTGACCACAGGGCACTGGCACAAACACTGTATGAGAACAAAGGCAGAGAGCCACAGAAGGAAAGAGAGATGTTTCTTCACAAGGCAGCACAAACAATTCAATGATGTTTAAGACTCAAGACTTCTTCTGTTTATTGAACGATTTTAGATATTTCAGACCCTCCTAGTGACTTTATTTCTCAAATGCGACCAGTATTACACTTTTTTGATCATGAGAAAAAAATCTTAATGTACAGTGGTACCCAACCTGAGAGTCGGGATCCCTCTAGGGGTCATAAGGTAAATCTTAGGGGTTGCAGGATAATCGCTAAAATAGAGGGACATTTTATTACTTTTAAAATGATAAAGTACACAGTAGTTTTACAGTTTTTAAGTATCTTCTTTCAGCATTTTATGCCTTTTTAGTGAGTCAACAGTTGAAAGATGGACGGGACGGAAAGAGATGGAGAATTACATGATGCTAGAAAGGTCACCAGCCAGACTCAAATTTGGGATGTTAGGAAGTTGTTGTTGGGAACTGTTTGGAAAAGGCCAGGCACTTTCAAAAATTACTTGGCAGGTGATTGCATAAACCATCTGTCTATCAACGTCTATCATGGGTGAACTTAAACCAATCAAATCAATGAACCATATAATGCTGTGAAACTCATACCATCATCTACCAAACATCTTTTCCATCTAGAAGAGCCTTCAGGGCCATTCTTTGCTCTCCTTTCAATGAAGAAATACTCTTCTACGCTAACCCCGTTAGCAGCCGCCATTGTTGTTTTTGACCAAACGCGTTCTCACACACCTAGAGTTAAGGTTAAACCATGCTTAATCAATGATTTTACCTCGAGTTCAGCTAAATAGAACTGGCAGCTAAATGCTAAGGACAACATGCCAACATGCTCACAATGACAATGCTAACATGCTGATACCATGTTAGAGAACGAATACTGTGATTGTTTATATCCTGATGTAGTAGTGTCCTAGTTAACTGCTCTGTAGGCTAGGAAGTGCTTTACAAAAAACAAAGCTTAATGCGATCTACCCTATTCTCCACCTCGCAGAAAGTATCCATGCTTGCAGACTAGGTGTACAGGCAATACGCAACCCGATGACGAAAGGTTACAAGTGGACTGTGCTTTGCTTTAAAGGGTCACAAGCCAAAAAGGTTGGGCTCAAACTGATGTTATTTTACACTGCTTCAGTACTTGTTTCAGAATATCCACTTTGCTTGTAAAGAGTTGTCAATGGTGCCCGCAAGCAAAAAAAAATATTCAACTAGTTCAGTCAGAATGCCTCTGCTCATTGTTGAGGCAGAAGCCAATGTAGCACTTTGTGCATTTTGCCAACTTGCCCTTTTGTCCTAAGAACATGCCAAAATTAATTTGTGCTTTAAGTATTCAGCTGTCTTTTCAAACTAAACCATATGTCCTGGTTTATTAAACCCACAATGGGCTTATCCCCGGTTGGTTCCTCCATCATAAGAGTACTAATTTAGTAAAATAAGTCACAGCCCCGGGGTGAGACCAAAATTCTCACATGGATGTCTAACAAAAGGACATAAGAACCCAAACTAACTGTGTTAAAGGATGTTCTGTCAGAAATATGTCCAAGAGCTGTTTCATTGATTTGTGCAGCCTGAGTGTTACCAGCAACCTACTGGCAGTATTTCACACACTGATACTTGGATGAAAAAATCGTATATACTTCCTGAATATCATTGTGCTGCGGCACAATGCACAGTCAGGAGTTTGAGTTTATGAGATGAAATTAATATCCCTTCCACAAACAGGCATGCCATTTGCTGGTAAATGAAAATATTTCTCCTTTGACTTTGCAGATCAATCATGCAAACATCAAGCAAGGCTCTCTACGAGGTTTGTGTGTTCAGCTCCAAACTAATATCCATCACAGCGTCTCATAGTCATGCTAATCATACTGATAAGGTGCCAACATGAGTCACACCCACTCTCATTTCAACACATAAATCAAAGGTAGTATATGACATGATTCCTGGGAGCTAATAAAAGGCTGATGGCTATAAGTAAAGCTGCTCTTTTCCCCATGGCACAAAATGACCATATTAAATCTATAGGGGGCTGAACAATACCCATGATCACTGATTACTTCAGGTGCTGGGATTACTAGCTTTTTAGTTTTAGAAGAAAAACGTCACACTGATTCACTGACACTGGATTCCCTCACTGATTATTGGCATTTTCAATCTGTCCAATGCTATGAATGAGTGACATGAGGCTGGGGTCCCACTAGCTGGTTTCATTGTTGGTTCTGGTTCCAGGTTAGTGAAATACCCAGATACACTAACCACTGAGGCGCACAAATCTCAAATCAAATCTTTTATGTCTCCGCTGTTTTCTCTTTTTTCAATCAAAGAGCAATGTACAAACAGGCTTGTTGTTTTTAGTTCCATAGCTTTTGTTAGCCAAAATGACAAACATATGCCATTATGACATTTGGATATGTCATAGAGCTAGCTAGCAAACTACGTACAAACCAGTTGTGTGTGTAGTTTGTCTATGATGTGTTTGTGTGACAGCTGAGCTTGGTCTTCCAGGATCTCCAGTTCTTTTTGTTATTTACCTTCAGAACTTCTCTATACGTTGTCATAAGGCTTCAGGATCAGCACACATTTTGTCCTTCAACATGAAATATGTCTTCCCCTCAGTTTGAGCTGCCCAAATTCAATTAATCTATATCCGTTTATTCTTGCATCTTCTCATGGCATCTTATAAATAAAGGAACACCACTTTGTGACATAACAGCATGCTGACACCGAAATAATCTCGTCAACTTTGTCTCATCAGTTCTAGTAGTTAGAATCTCATCGTTAAACTTTCATTTATATCATTTCAATAATTCAGGCTTCTCAACTTTAGTTGTCAACAGTGGCAGCCTCAGGCTGTTTGAGGGGCATGAGTGGACTAGCACACAAAAACAACTTAGTCAGGGTTAGGATTAGAACTCGAAGGGCACTTAACAACTTTTTGTCCACTGGAAAGGCCAAACCACGGTAGAGATCAGTGTTAACTAACTAACTATGTGACCTAAATAGATTTGATACAGGATTCAAAAGGATTTGGATTCAATGAGCGCATTCAACACTGAAGTCAAATGTGATAAAATGCAATCACAGCTGCACAGCTGGAAGCTCTGCTCTCCCGCCTGATGACGAAGTAGTACTGCATTAGTTGCAATGTGTTCCTTAGGGAATTCTGCTCCCATTAGCTAGCTTACTCTGGGGCACACATATGACTTTCTTATTCGTGTCAATAACAAGCAGCTGCAGGTCAATGTGTTTTGAAGCCACTTGTACAAAAGAAGGAATTTAAATGTTGTTGCACGTCCTACTGTTTGCAGACAGAGTTGGATAAAGGTTATAGAGCACTCTATGCCCCTTTGACATTTGCTGTGCCTTATTTATTTTTTTAGCTTTCAGTGAAAATGCCATGGTGGGTTCTGGGCATTGCAACATCACAATGATCTGCGCCTGCTGTGAGTTGAATACCTTTTTTTCCGAGTAAGTTTTCTTATGTGGCGCTGACGACCGCTGCTCCATTTTCCAGTCGCACGTAAGCTGCGACATTATCTGCCAGGGTTTACTGAACAAGTCCTGCTGAGGCTTTTCAAAATGAGGGACTGTGCACAAATCCAAGGTCCACCCTGTCCATTATAAATATTCTGTACATGTTGGAATGGACCATACAGGCTTTTATCAAACGTAAAAGAAAGACACCCAGCGATGTCTCACGTGCTGGCTGTTGCTGAATCATGGTGTTATTTCTTAGAGCTGAAGGCACGAAGGGGATGCAGAGCATGTGAAGGACATTCTGTTTGCTTGTGTTGTGTCCCTCTGCGCTGTAAGTGGTCGCTGAAAGGGTAATGCTAGGCAGGAATATAATGCACAATGACAAGGTGACTGCTACTGGCCTTCAGAAAATAAAATCTCCTCATTACTGCACACATTTCATTACTTCTGAACAACAATTTTCTCTTCTTCGCTCCTTCCTGTCACAGCTCACCCTCCAGGCTGTTCTTCAGCTTGTTGGGTCGTCCAGCTCTCCTTAGCTGTTCATCTTCCGCCCCAATCCCCAGTCTGAGGTAGAAGCATTACTTCTGTCTAAACATTGTTTATCACTGATTTTCCTGTGAGACTACATATTTCCCTCAGTATCCACAGCAGTTTTTGTTCTAACCATTCAGCAAACAAAAACAAAACAAAAAAACAAGTTTTGTCTACTCAAATAGTCTTGTCACTTGTCCCTGTCCTTCCTCATTCTCTCTCGCTCTGATTCATCTGCATGAGAGACAGCAGGGAATATCTGACAGCCACTGCGGGTCAGTGGACCGGCACTCTGCTCTGTGTGTGTGTGTGTGTGTGTGTGTGTGTGTGTGTGTGTGTGTGTGTAAGCACGTTGTGTTGGTGATTGTGTGTGTGGAACGGAGGGACGAAGAGGGAGCTGTGGGCTGGTGAGGGGAAAACGCTCCAGGCAGCACAGTGTCCTTGGCTGAAACCACCAGAAACAAGCAGACAGGCTTCTTTCACACACCCGGAGTATGTGAATGTAAGACATCATGTCTCCACTGAATTAACTCTAAATGCATTGACACTGCTGCCCGAATATGCTTTAAGAAAAACTGACTAAATAAATGTATAGTTGCACTATGCAGATCATGCAATGTCTTTTTAGAAATGTAAAAATGTGCCTCTGTTTTTGCTGCTAATATTCAGAGGAGGAATTTTATTTGAAAGTTTTGCTATTCAAGTTTGGTTGGAGGCTATCCAATTCTAACCAAATTGATAAAATGAAATTTAACAGAAGGAAAATGTATTTATTTCTATGTCACATTTAGTAAAAAACCTGATGTTAACACTCACCAAGAATTTGCCAAAGTCTGTGAACACTGCAGAATTACAAAAACCTTTCACCTGGTAGAAACATGTCAGTCAAGGTCTTAAACTGTAGTAACTCCAAACATAAAACCAAAGTTGAAATAAACCAGAGTTATACTTTAAAGGAGAAGTTACTTTGTAAAGTACACTTTTTTACTTTTTTATCAAGTGTTCAAGATGTCTGTATGTTTAGGACAGAGCTAGAGCCAGCAGGCTACCTAGATTAGCTTAGCTTGGTATGAAGACTGGAAGCAGTGAGAAACAGCTAGCTTGACTCTGTCCAAACCTTCCATCACCTCCAAACACACTATTTAACATTGTAACCATATAACATTTGTACACAAACATATGTCAAAACGACAATTTGTCATCATTGTTATTTCTTGACCGGCCACTGTCATTCCCGCTTCTTCCAAAGCTCCACACTAAACACGCAGTGGGGCGGTATATTCTATATAGGCCCCTAAGCGTATTTGCCAAAATGTTGAACTAGTCTTTGAAGTCAAACCATCACCCATTTCCTCAGGGTATCATCACTACAAGGAGTTTTTAACTGGTTATGAAGCAGTCTAAATGTAATACTGATGCCTCTATATGATCTACATAGGCAAAAAATACCATCTGCGAGAAGTTAGTAGTCAGATTCGGACGAAATCTCCTTGCAATCAGTGAAAAGAGGCGGTAGAAACATTACTGCTTTTGTCCACAGGGACCGCCAGAATCAACACAAAATGAAAGACCCATGGTGCTGCTATTAACTTTCTTTTTTTTTTCAAAGTATGTTGTTTTAATTTAATTAGCACAAATCTGAACACTGGACTGTTTATTCACCCCCAACAGGTGCTCCAGCTGTGTGCCTGTGTTCAGCTCAGCCTCTGACTAACCACAGGACTCACCAGAAACTTGTATTTCCCTCAGTCTTTCTTCTTTTCCCCTCAGGTCTGTACATTCATGATGCAGATTCATAAAGTCCAGGGACGCGTCTTTGTATCAGTTTGCGCCACCCAGGCAAATTATACAGTGCTTCAATGTGACAGTCCTACCATATTTTTGATGGCCATTGTGTTGCTGATTCTAGAACCCACAACAATTATGATGCATTCAATGCTCTGCGATTGGTCTGCTATTTTCAATTCATGGCAGCATGTGACCACCACACTAACAGAAGAGCTACGCCTAAATGACAGCAGACACGGCACAGTGGGGTTTTATAAATAGGAAGTATCTCTGCTTTTTCTGTGAGCCTGCCTCTACTGAATCTGACTGTAAAGCAAGGAGTTTTTGTACTGTACTCGCACATTTCAGTTTGTGTTGACTGGAACTCTCTACTCTGTTCTCCTGGTCACAACCCTGATCTTCTTCATTCTACAACTATCAACACAACTAAATGATTAATTTGAACTATGAGTTATGTCACCATGTCTGTATTTACAGCAAGCTAATATTACTCAGAGCTGTATCTAACACTAAGGACAATGAATTCACATCCTTGATATTTTTTCACCTTCAACGAATGAATATTTTCTCAACACTAATGCAGCGAGTCCAGCAGTTACATACTTTATAATGGGTCCTCGATTAAATTCTAATTTAGAGGATAAAAAGGGCTTCTTAAACCAACCCAGCAGAATCTTTCGACCTCGGTTTTTCATATTATAACCCCCCTTGGTTGCAATTAATGTTATATTTGATTGCTAAAGTATTAATTCAAAAACAAAAAAGGGTCTGATGCAATCAACATAAAAGTTGGAGGCACATGTTTTCACTAAACTGGTGGGTTTTGGTGCCGGTCACACTTCTGCTGGTGCCATTGGGCCAGCTGCAGGGTTGTCAGCTGGGAGCCACCCTTCACCGATGTTTCACCCCTTTGATCTCAGAAAATCATGGTTGGGTGGCGGTAAACACGTCCAAGATTCTTGCCTATCCTGCTTTGCATTTCTCCTTCTAAGCAAAAGCCAGAAACTCCCTTGCTTTGCCTCTTCAGCCAGTTTTCGAATGTAGTCTGGTTAGCCCCCAGAGCCAGCTTGCTGTACTTCTCTCTCTTCCTCTTGCAGGCTTTCTCTGTACCCTCCTCCCATGGGACTGGGACTGAGTTCAGCCAGGATTGCAATCCTGGCAGAGGTGAACCACAGGACAATGTCTGGCCTTAGAGAAGTTCTCACATGGGAATTTCAGCTGTTGGTCCAGGTCTACTCTCATATTCCAATCACATCCAGCAACTAGTGCTGGACTGCACTCTGTAGAATGCAGGCCTCTGCCAGGTGTGTCCTGGCTGCAAGTATTTCTAATTTATTCCACAAATACTCTGATTCTGATTGGCTAGTGTATGTTGCCTTCATTGGTGTGATTGGTTAGGTTAGGGTTAGGAGAAGCCAATCAGAGGCAGTCTGCTCGGAATACAGGCGTGAAAAAAATAATGTGTCCTGGCTGTTTTACAGTCAATGAGAGCAAACTTTTCTATGGATGTCAGTTTTTGAGGCACAACAGACTAGGTAAGCCTTGACTTTAGTCGTTCCAATTACCATAAATGCCTTCTGCTATATCCATATCATAAAATGGCAAATACTCACAAATGTGCACCAAAATATTGTAACAGGCTGTGTATTCACTGTGGTTGTTTGTGTTCAGTTAGGTTGTACTGCAGTGTATGGGTTGCTGGAGGTCTACAGTAGCCTGTGTTCAAGCTCTGGAGAATAAAGACCAGCTAAACCAGTGCCTGCTTCGTAGCTCATTATTCCGGGTCGCTACAATATTATGGGTCCAGTAAAATGTGAGATTAACTGCGGACAGATACACGGAAACAAAAGCATAATGCCCTCCAGTCTTATGCCTTGGAAAGATAATTAACCTAAAGATATAGTGTTTTGAAAGCTCAATTAAAGTTTCATGACCAGACCCCCTTTTTAATTAAAGGGGCACACATCTTAGACAGTCTTCTATGGTGAAACATGCTATTGAGTTGCATTGTGGGAAATGTAGGTATGGTAAGGTATTCTATGTTTTTGGAGCTTGATCCATAATAGGAAATATCAGGATCTCTGTACCTCTGCTCCATCGATTTATGATGTTTCTTTCTTAGCCATGCTAGTGACAGTCTGTCAGTCTGTTAGCCGGTCCAACACTTTTGTCCAGTCTGAAATATCTCAACATCCACTGGATGCACTGGCACAAAATGTTGTACAAAAATGTATCTTACTGACTTTGGTGGTCCCCGGACCTTTACTTGTCACCATGCGGTTGAGATTAAATGTATCAACTATAGTATGGATTTCCAGGAAATCTGGTACATTGTCCCCCTCATTTAATCAATGTAATGATCCTCTGGCTTTTCATCTCAAGATATCGTAAAAAAAATATTTAATTAAACTTTAATTTTACCAAAAACTATAATGCTCACATGTTACACTAATATGTGAATGTGGTTAACATTATACCTGTGAACGCTGTGACCTTAGCATTTAGTACAACCTCACAGAGCTTTAGACTCTTAGTCTTGTTTAAGTGTCTTTTGCAAGTCCCCTGACTCTATGGAAGTGCAACACTAAACTACTGCAGTACTCCTTTAATGATATTTCCTTTGATAAATTCCACTTCAGCATCCTCATAGAGGATAGCTGGTACAGCCCACATTAAAGCCCTTAAAAGTGCTAATGGGAGAGCTGTATAGACAGCCTATAGGCTGTGAGGGTGGAATGGAGAGAAATGCGGATTACAATGAGATGTGCAATTTCACCGGACAGTGCCATGGATTTATCATTAAACAGCAACCTGCTGATATTTAAATCTTACAACTTCAGAACCATGATCAGGTTAAAGATAAACAAACAAAAAAAGATCTTAAGGCTAAAAAAGCATTTGACATTCAGTGATGCTGGATGCTCATACAGCCAAACAGCCTGCACAATACAGCCACATAATCAGCCCACACATGACAACAAATTGGGCTTCACTTCTGCAAGCAATATGTGTCCTGTCATTATTACAACAGCCAATTAGACCCAGAGGCTAACAACACAAGCTGCAACAAACAACAATACTTTTGGCGAGATAGCCAGCATCTATAACAGCCTTTCATCACAAATAAGGAATATGAAACAATTTACCAATGATGTTTCCTTCCAGCAGCTGCCAGTTTAAATCCAATCCAGCAAAAATACCATGAATCCATGAACTGTGACATGAAATGTTTCAACACGACAAATTCAACGTATTCCATCACCATTATCATCATCATCATCATCATGCATCTGCACGGAGCTAGCTGCTGCTCCTTGCTGACATTTCCACCTGTTTGGCTAGTAGAGCAACAGGACTCATGTATATGGAGTTGCTGAGTTAGAACAAGTTTGTGACCAGAACTCATGAAGCAAAAAGATTATTCCTGCAGAAGACAGACTGGTCTGAGTCTGACTTTTCAAACTATTCAAAATATTCAACTAAACAACAAAAATGCCTCTTCAGTAAGACAGATCGGGCCAAAGGCCAAATTTACTCTAATGCACTGGAAAGACACAGACAGTTTCAAACAGTTTGCTTTAGGTTGAATCACTGCTGCATTATGACTGTCTGAAATAGAGAGAGTAGCACAGCAGATGTTTATAGGTAGGAAATGTTGCGTTGCTTGTAACTTTAATTAATCCCTCAATGTTTAAACAGTCCCCTTTCCCCAGTATATTCAGTTTTATACCTGAGTGTTCAGACTCCTGAAAACCCAACAGCAAACACAAGCACTTGTCCCAGTCGCTGCTCTGTGACGTTGAATCAATACAAAGCTGAATATAATGAATAAGAAAAGAGGGAGCAGAAGACTGAGAGCATTCACAGTTATTCCCCGTGGTACGTGATACACTCACTAGTTTTGTTCCACAAAGTAATTTGGAAATAAAAATTCAGACTGTCTGATTCCCATCTGAAGGACAAGGTTATATAGGTTCATATTCATTTACCGTAATTTCCGGACTATAAGCCGCTAATTTTTCCACACGCTTTGAACCCTGCGGCTTAAACAATGATGCGGCTAATCTATAGATTTTTACGGGCTAACGTCCTCCAGGGGGCGCTCTAGCAGGAAGCGCAAGAGCGAGACAGACACGTGGAAGAGATAATGCGCCGAGGAAGACGCTAGTTTGATTGTGTTTTGAATTAATTCAGTTGGAATTCATTCAATTCATTCAGTCATTTTGCGCATCACGCACACACCCTCATCATGGAAAACACGAGAAATGCACATGATGCAGCTTTTAAGTTAAAGGCAATCGATCTGGCTGTAGAAGAGGAACTGCTGCACGTAAGCTTGGCATCAATGAATTGATGGTGAGACGTTGGAGACATTTATTTAATTAAACATTTTTAAAATCTTTCTGTGTACCATCTTTCTGTGTAAATATCTCATGTTACAACGTGGACACCTGCGGCTTATAGACAAGTGCGGTCTATATACTGTATGTACAATTTTTTAGTTGGTGCGGCTTATATTCAGGTGCGCTCAATAGTCCAGAAATTACGGTACCATATATACTGTATATCACACTGCGATGTTGGTAGAGCAGACTAAAATAAAATCCTCAGATTTGTACCAAAAGCCACATAAGAATTCCCAAACTTACTCTACAGAGCTGAACTCAACTTTTGTCCCTGGTATTCTAACAAAACTGCACATATTAAATATATAACTACACAGGGAATGAGTTGATGATCTGTGTAATACATAAAACCTTTGTTACTAAAGCAATGAAAAATACGATTAAGTATTCAGTATTCATCTTAGAGTGCTTAGTCTATCTGCTCCACAGCACAATGACAGGAGAGGGTCGGGGCGGCTGCAGTGATATTAAATCATTTAGATAATGTGTTGACCTGGGGGGAGCACACACACAGATGACCTCAGCAGTACCGATAGCAGGGAGAAAGGATGTGACTGGACAGTCAATACCCACCACTTTTTCTCTCTCTTACTCACACACATAGATACACAGATTCTGAGAGAAAGAGGGAGAGACACATACAATCAGGCAGCCCCTCACACTTGCAGAGGGATTCATATATTATTCATTTCTGGTGCTGGGACACATTTACGGCTGGTCTCTGAGGGAGAAAGGTCTCAGTTGGGACAGGTTGGTTTATTTAGAAATGGGACGGGCTGGAGCAGCTTTGCGCCCCTGCTCTTTAAAGGTTGTCACAAAAATACAGACACAGATTTGGAAGTATTAAAAGTGACTGAAGATTATTTAAATATCAAAAGGTTGACTCATTCAAATACGAAACAGCATATTGTCTCACTTTGATCTTTTGGTTTTATTTGTCCTCTGCAGAAAGTTGTTCTACTGAAATCTGTTCAAAGTGTATTCTATGGAATATCCAAAGTAATGCAGAGAGCTTTGTTGCTGAAATATTTAAATGTCATTTTTCAATTCTGTGAGCACCACAAATGAAATTATATTCACCTCCACTGTATTGAAATCCCATAGCAGGCGTCCTAGCCTCTGACAGCCGACATACCGGGAGGCAAAACACAATTCTATTCTTGGTCCTGCTAGCATGTAGATACATTAACACTGACTGCTGCTGAGGCAGCTAGTTTCACATGAGATAGTCTAAATAAAGATATTATCTGCTAAACAAAACACGGGTTGTGTAAAAAAAAAACAGCCCAGAGGTAAAATATTGTGATATTGCTGTAGATAAACATCACAGAGAATAATGAACAATTAAAAGTGAGTTAGTGGGCGGCCAAAACTACAGAAGGGGAGGAAGTCACAGAGTTCTCAAAGCTTTGCAGTGACAATGTTAGAAATAATAATTTTCATCTTTTTAAAAGTTAACCGTAGACTCTGTCCAAAAAGCATTTGGATGTGTTAAAGACTCTTTGTTAGGAAACATACTCCTTAAGTTATTGTCATTTTACTTCATATATGATCTAAGGAGGTACCTCCTATTGCCACCATATGAAACACACAGCAAAAGTCCCCTTTCAGATACCACTTTGGGACATAAAATATGATGAAGTACCCCGTACTAAATTAGCAAGAAAACATGATGAAATGATTTAGCTGCCCTACATGCTTTAAAAATGGCCTCTACGTGCCTCTAAATGGTTAAATAGTTAATAGTTCTTTGTGTGTTTTATTATTTTTTATGACAGGGGTTATATTATAAATCACATAATAAAACAATTTTAATCTTAACCAGGTTTTGGAACTGTTTAATGCACTGGTGCCCAATGTATTTTTTCCGCCAGTGCCCCTCAGACAGCCTGATAACTGATTCATAAAAAAACAATGAATTAGCCACGGTTGTTTGTTGGTTGGTGTATTGCTTTTGCCCTTCAATATGGCTCATGGTGCAGGATGGCCCTCCTCCCTCCCATAATAAACTGTGGCATGGAAACATACTGTACTGCTGTCTCTTTCCGTTTTCACCATCTGCAGAGCTTCAGACTCACACAGCGTTATGAATTGGCTGACATCGACATGATGCCCCCCCCCATTTTTCCCTGACTTAATTAAGACAAGTGTAACTCTCATAGCAAGTGTTGTACAGTACAGTAGGTGTGTGTGAGCGGGATAGCATTACAGGCTCCGTGATGCCACATATCATGGCAAATGAGACGGAGGACATCTAAACCTTCTACATCGGTAAACTCAAACACAACCTCTCCCTCCCAGCAGTCCTGACAGGCCTGGTGGTATATTTATGATCCTAGTCCTGGCAGCATCAGCACATTTCCAGGGCGGAGTGCATCTCCAGCAGCTACAACCTGGTGCTCTGACGTCCAGGATTCATTAGACTGAAAATTATAATGGCCTCTAACATCAGGAAATTTGTTCAAAGCATCAAGAAGATGGCACTGCGATCCTCATTTGCCATGTTTTATAGATGATGTCATTTTGCTTATTTATTGAGACAAGGCACAGGGGATTGCAAGCTAGTGATGACAATATTCTGGTGCTTTGTTTATTCATGGCAACAGGGAGACTCCTTTGCTTGTCATGGAATGATCATATGAACCAGCTACAAAGTCAGATTAATCAATAATTTTAGATTAAAAAAAATATTAAATTACTACATGCTATGTAAGAGATGTCACACATAGAGACAAACCCACAGAGGATTATCACCTGACTCTGCAGTTCAGATTATTTTAGCTTCTTGTGTTGGTTTTCCACTTTCCACAAACTTTTCTCACATCAAACCACAGCGGGCAGCTGTTTTTACAGAAAAGGTCAGAAGAACGCACGCATAATGGTTTGCTATCTGCCCAGTGTCCTTTGTCAGAAGACAAAGTTAGCAACTAGCCAGTGAACATAGTGGAGCACATAGTGAGCTGCATATACAGCTACAGATACTATACTGTACATTTTCATATAAAAGCCTGTATGCAAACAATGTCTGTTGAGGTGGGAACAAACAATAACGGCCGGTGGCTAATAAAGGCTGCGCAAAAAAAACGTTGAGGAGGTTGAATTACCTTTACAGCGGCACACATGGTAAATACAGTGTAATCTACATTTCCCCAGCACTACTTCCATCAGTGTGAGCATCATTTCATAATCACCTCTCTGCATTGTAATTGTTTCCTAAATGAAACTCAGTATTTCCTGCATGTTTTTCACAAATAAAGCCTACCAATGAAGGTTGTAAGACTTGCTGTGCAATGTAAACAAAATGCAGAAAGTGCTGAGCTTCAATCACAGTGCCAAACAGTGATTATGAAAAATGGCAGTGAAATGGCTGCACTGATGGAAATGTACATTACACTAAATGAATCAAGGTAAGAAGTAAACATGGATTGAGTTTGAGTTTAAAAAAAAATTGGCACAGGGGTAATTAGGAATAAAAGCCTGTCTCTAATATAAACCTAAGTAATGGCCTGGGCCTATATTTGAGAAGTTATGGTATTTTTCTTAGGAGTGGATGGAGAACCAATCTCAACTAACAAGAGAGTACATTTTTAATGGTGGCCACAGTGCCTACAAGAGGTGATTACAGGATAACAGCACATTACATTTCCCAAGTCAATTGAGTCAGTTCCAGAAATTCTCATTAGGTGACCTGTCAGAGAACAAGTGGAACGGGACCACACTTACTAACTTACTTAACCATACTTACCATAAGCTACTGGTCCTACCAGACCAAGTCACACTGAAGCAGTAAAGCCCCTGTGTGTACTGAATAGAGCAAGGATGTATTAAACTACTTATGAACTACACTTTTCATTTGTAACATAAAGTCTGTGCAATTTCTTTTTTCACTGTAGTCTCACTTTAAACCAGGCTACTGTGCATGTCAACATAGCTGCTGGTGTGGTGCGTGGAGAGGACAGATCGGGGCTAGGGGAAGAGATTCAGGCTGGAGTTTAGACTGGATTATGACTGCCTGACTGGGCTGCTTTGCCTACAGCTGAGAGTGGCTGGTGGGTAGGGTAAGATAGAACTATGGGCAGGCCATGAAGTAATGTTTTTCAACTAATAATTAGAGCTCCAAATGTGGACTGTGTGGTTTCAAACCTACTAGAAAATCTGGATAATGAGGCTCCATAGTGTTATTTGCATTTGCCAGTATACTGGATATGGTGTTGGGTTGCTTTGTGGCATACAGCAGGCTGAACATTCATACAGTAACTCTATTATAGATGCCAAAGAATGATGTATTGGCTCATAAATGGCGACATAAGGCTGTGCTGCCATTAATCTTAAAGACAATCAGACAGGAGGCAACATTTACCAGCAACCTAATCTAAATGTTATTGGGTTGACTGAGCAGTTTTACCAAGTGGGCACTTCTCATTGTGGATGTTTCTCTCAATTAGACCAGAAATTTGAGAAAAACTCCTCAGAAACTGGTTTGACTTTGTGGAATTTTTATTTTTCTGTTGACAGAGGCACTATGGAGTGGTTCTTTGGGTAACGAGAATTATATTTTGTCTAAGGGAAGACTGAGGGCTGACGCTACATCACAGCAGCAATCTTGTTGCATAGGATGTGGTGACATTTTGAATCAGCGTCCGTTTCTTCGGCAGGCACTTGTCAGACCGTAGGGAAGAAATAAAACCCAAAAACAGAAGTTCCTCTGATATTACTTCACCTTCCTTAAATGTGACAAGTGCCCTGTTGAAGAGGCAGCGCAAGAAGGAATTCAAAATGTCACGGCACTTCTAAAGCAAAGAAGCGGAAGATTTTGTTCAAACGCAGACAGTGCTCTCGGTCAGCCTGCCCCGGGAAAATAAAGGTTAAAAATGAGACAGAGCCTTGAGTCCTGATAATGTATGGAGCCCGTCCTGTTTCATTCTGCCCAGTGTCTTATAGCCATGGCCAGCGCCATCCAGCCATCTGTCAGCTGTGACCTACCAGTGGCATGAATGAGGCAGCATGCCAAAGACTGCAAGAGGGAGGAGGGAGGAAGAGATGAGGATGAAGAAACATTAGGAGAGAGGGGGGTGAGGAAAGAAAAGGACAGAGATGAGGTGAGAAAAAGGATAACTGAGTAAGAGATGAAGGGTTGAGTGGACAGTGAAAGAGTGCGGTGAGGAAAGAGGAGAGAACAGAGTGCAGATGTAATCCCTGCTGACCCATAAAGCCTCGGGCTCTCACCAATCTGTTGACTCTGAAAGGTTTTCCCATTTACATGAGCTGAACCTGATGAAGGCTCCAGGGTTTAAAACATGCTCTACAGTGAACTCAGTCATTATTAAAGGTTGTCAAATCCATTCAAGAAACTGCTACAACAGAATGCCTGTTATTACATTCTGTGTTTAGCATAAGATAAAATTAATGTGTCTATTCCTTACTGCTTAGGTATATAAACAGTAATAATAATCAATAATAATAATGAGTATTCTCTAAAAAAGTAGGACACTAACAGTTGATTATATACTAACTTTGGAAACAACCAGTATATTAAGGTTATTCATTGTATAACAAAAATACACTGCGTAATGATAAATAAATATAATGAATGTATATATATGCATATTCTGTAAATGTTTATTGACATACACACAATTGCTTTCACAAAGTAAACAAACCATTGGAAACTGCAGCCCTCCCAAAAAAACAAATTTGTTTTTATATATATCAGATCATTGTCCACCAAATCCATTACCAGTACCAATTTTAGGCCTCAGCAGAACTTTAGCAAAAGGTGGTTCAGCACCTCTTACTGTCAGGCATTATAATATCAGCAACATCTGTGTGTGTTTGTGGCAGGACAGAGCTTTTCATCTGGACTTAATCATCATTTATGAAGTATTCTAAAGTGATGGTTGTTGACATGAGTAATTCTATCCCTTGCACAGTTTTAGAGCTGAATTTAATCAATTAATCAAAAATAATTTTGAGAGTTAAGTTAAATGGAGATAGAGGCCACAGAGAAGTATCACTCCGGTCAGTTGTCCTTACTGTCCCCAATCCCCATAGATTCAGCGAAGGCAGCTGTGTTAACTGAGGCAGACCTGAAGTAAGTAGTTTCCAAGCAACAGATGAAGCCTCTCTGTACATCTGAGGACGCTGAGCGACCTCACCAAACCTGAAGGGCTCTGCATGCTTTGTGAAAATGGAGTGTTTATGTCAAACTTGCATCCACAAAACAAAGGGACTCTTCAGTGAGGCGGAAAATGTGATCCAGCCGTGCTGTTGTTTACCTGCTGTGCCTACTGCATCCTCACAGAAGAAAACGTGGCTCTGCAGAACTCTGTCAGAGGAGATTAACTCATCTGTCCAAATTGACATTTTGGATGATACTGACATTCAGGCTGTCACAAGTTTATCAGCATCACCCCGGAGCAGATATCAACCTACTGCTGCTACTCAGTGATTGTTTACAGGTGGTTCTTTAAGATGTCTTCTGCAGCTCTCTATTTTATATCAGACCCACGGTGTGAAAGTCTCAAGTTTGAATCGTTAAACTTTTTAACTTTGAGAGCAAAGTTTTATCTGTCATTAAGGCTTGACATTAGGACTATCCCCATTTTGCTGCACTTTTATGAAGTATTTTATGAACTATTATACCCTGCTGCTCAGGATTTGTCATTTAACTCCCACATAAAGCAGACCTCTAGGACTGCCTTCTTTCATTTACGTAATATTAGAAAAATTAGACACATCCTATCACAGACAGATGCAGAAAAACTAATCCATGCATTTGTTACTTCAAGGCTGGATTATGGCAACTCTTTATTATCAGGTTGCCCCAATAAGTCCATTAAAACGCTCCAATTAATTCAGAACGCTGCAGCACGAGTACTGACAGGAACTAGAAAAAGAGATCACATCTCTCCTGTACATGCTTCTCTGCACTGGCTCCCTGTAAAATGTAGAATAGAATTTAAAACCCTCCTACTCACCTATAAAGCTCTTCATGGTCAGGCCCCTTCATATCTTAAAGAGCTCATAGTACCCTATTACCCCTCTAGAACACTACGTTCTCTGAATGCTGGGCTACTTGTGGTTCCTATAGTCTCTAAAAGTAGAACAGGAGCCAGAGCCTTCAGTTACCAAGCTCCTCTCTTGTGGAACCAGCTTCCATTTGTGGTTCGGGAGGCAGACACCCTCACCACATTCAAGAGTAGGCTTAAGACATTCCTCTTTGATAAAGCTTATAGTTAGGGCTGGATCAGGTGAGTCCTGAACCATCCCTTAGTTATGCTGCTATAGGCCTAGACTATCGGGGGATTTCCCATGGTGCACTGAGCTCCTCCCTTCCTCTCTCTTTCTGCACTCATTCATGTCCAATTAATGCATGTTACTAACTTCACTTCTTCCCCGGAGTTCTTGTGCTTTCTCGTCTCGCAGGTTCTCATGGATCCTGGTGGAGCCTCCTGCCATGGTCCTGCTAGATTGCCATTGCCAATACTGTTGTTGCTGTACACCTGTCTGTCTGTCTCTCGCTCTCTCTCTCTCTCTCTGCCTCTCTCTCTCTCTCTCTCTCTCTCTCTCTCTCTCCCTCTCTCTCTCTCACCCCAACTGGTCGAGACAGACGACCACCCACCTAGAGCCGGAGGATGTGTCCTAGGTTTCTGCCTTTTAACAGGCAGTTTTTCCTTGCCCTTGTCGCCAAGTGCTTGCTCATGGTGGTCCTGTTGGGTCTCTGTAATTAATGTTTTAAAGAGTTCGGTCTAGACCTGCTCTATTTGAAAAGTGTCCTGAGATAACTTCTGTTATGAATTGGCGCTATACAAATAAAAATGAATTGAATTGAATTGAATTGGCTGCTTTGAAACCGGACCCCTAAGATGGGTCACAAGATAAGTCACAGTCTGAACCAAGAAGAAAGGGAAGGCACAGGAGGCACCTGACCTGCTCGAAACCTGTGAATAGTTGTTGTGTCTGAAGGCCCTAGGGGAAGGGTACTATCAGTGGCATCATGACTAGATGCTGATGCCAACTGGGATTGTTATTGTTACAAATAACTGCACTGAGGAGAGGCAGTTGGCTTTGTCAAAGAAGGGGAAAAATCACAGCAGCACCTAAAATCATCTAACAGGGCTTCTTGCCACAGCTTGGGACCGGCAGCTTAATGCTGACTTATGAGGCAACCTTCCCAGACACTACTGCAGAGACCACACTCATTACATATGTAATGTATGAAACAGCCAGGCACAGTGGTACCTCTGGAATTGACCATCCCTTGGGAAGACCGGATGGGGGAGGCCTTCAGGAGTGGTAGGCAAGTGCCGGAGCAGAGGATGGTGTGCATAATGTGTGCCCATTGCTGGTGGCTGCAGAGATTTCAAGATCCTTGGGAATCACAGGACTGCACAGGAAAAGAGTCGTCAAGAACATCACTGATGCAGCAGGTGCCAAAATGGCTGTGGATCAAGAGGGGCTACCTGTGGACCACATACGCTACTTGGACACAAACTGGAGCCTGATCCACCTGGGCTGGCCCAGGGGCAAGGGTGTCTAACGTTTAAATACCTGAAACGCCTGATGAACAGGTTACACGTTACATCATTTCTGATGTGTCCAAGTGTATCACTAAAAGAAAACCAAGAACCTTTTATCTTCTTTTGTGAAATGTTGGATAGCTTTACCTGTTCAAGCTTAAAAATGTATTCAAAGGACAAAATATGATAGTTGAACACACTCAGTGGAACCACTAAAAAACTAAAATAGGCTATACATTGTTGTTAATAGTACTTACTGCAGATATAGATTATCCTAGCCATTCAGATTAAGGTGAAGAAAATATGTGTAGACCTAAGAGTGTCTATCAGCAACCTCGATTCCAATCATCCCTGACAAACAGAGCCAGAAAGATAAGCTGACACACGTACAGTGCACAGACACACAACTTCTGACAGCCTAGCAGGCAATGAGAAAGATAGGCAGACACACACACACACTTCCTGTGTTTGAGTAGCCCTCTGCGTCCTCCCTCTCCAGTCTCCTGTTCCCCTTCAGTGACATGACACCCTGCCTTGGATTGCCAGACAAGCTCTCATTCTATCAATCAGCTGTAATGCCTTCAAGACAAACCCTGTCTGCTCCGCATCTCTCTGACTTCAGTCTCCATCTCGCTTCTCCTTTCTTGCCTCTTACTTTTTTCCTCGCAGTGCCAGCTTGGTGTCAACATAAAACTCCTCTTCCTCCCTCTCTTCTTTTTTGTACTTTATCTGTCTCTCTTTTCACCTCCTCTCTCCTGTTTCCTCTGCCTTTTGGAGAAAAATACCTTCACATATGAAAGAACTTTTCTTGGCATATGCTTCGTTGTGTGGGAGTGACAAAGTCCTCCTCGGCCTTTTACTTGATAGGCCTAAACAAGCTCAGTGCAAACAGTATATCTGCAGTATAAAATAAGCAAATTTGCTGGTGTAAATCTAATTCAACATTAAGGTTTTACAATTTCAAACAGCATTTCCATTTCTCCTTCTCACACTGAAGCTGTATTAGTATATATAAGCTATACAAGTATAGCTACAACTGGAATCACACAACTAGAAAGCTGTGTGCAATTCGTTGCACATTTCTTCAGCAAGTCTCTCCACGGTAGCGTGAGTGTGTGAATAGTGTTAACTTCATCTCATCTGTGCTGGAGGTAGCTATTATGGCTAATTAACCTCTTTTGCCCCTTCTCCAGAGAGGGGGCCCTGAAGGAAGAGTAGGCACAGCAGAGAACAACCTGGCCTGGGCAGATGGCAACCCACAACCCCCTGAGGTAGGATGGAGGGAGGAAATAGAGGGATACGGATTAGAGGAATAGACAGAAAAGCATTACCAGCATGATTTATTAAGAGATGGCTGTTGGTATCTTTCAGACATTTTAAAGATTTTAGTAAAATGACATTCCAAACATTTAGTAGATCTGATTGGCAGATTGCCTCCATGTTTTTGTTCTTTCCAAAACAATATAAGTGACAAAGAAGAGAAGAAGAAATATTATCTTTGTGATTGTGGGAGGCATCAGGATTTATGGGAAATGTGGTCTTGGAGAATATGGAACAATGTAAAGACTCTGTATAGGCTAACAAAAATGGGATAAAGAGGAGGTCCGCTATGACAATACACACTATGAGATGACAGAAATTTTTCAACCATATTATAACACTGCAAGCAATGTTACAAATGAATGAGCAGCACTGCTTTTTGCCAATAATATCGTGTAAATGTGACAAACTTCACTTGTCAAGTATTAAATGGACAGGATGAAATTTGTCTACATCGCCCAGCCCTAGTTCACACAGGTTACCTCTCACCAGAATCCATTAAAGTGAGCCTATGTAATGTAACTTTTGCTGACCAGCGGCCACTGTGGCCACAATAAGGCTGCATCAACAAAATCCCTGAATGTACTGAATTGAGCATGTGTTTGATTTGTAAGAGGAAGATCGCGTTATTTCTTCTTTCAAAAGTCACGTAGTCTTGCTTTAATATGAAATATGAGTCTGGATACATAATCACACATTGTCTCCTCGTATTAATACACCCTCCTATTGTCGTGATTCTACTCGCATTGTGACTGGACCTCAGTATGCAAATTAGGTAAGCAGAGCTGGCGCACGTGGCACGTACTAGGTCAAGCAGGGGAAAGCAGGATATTCTAAAGGGGCTGCTACAACATGCAAGGGGAGGGTTACATAACGTAGCAAAGCAAACTAAGCTAATGATACTTGTACAGTAACATTAATGCAGAGCCAGTGGAGAAGCTTGCTAGCATTAGTGCTGGCTTGGCTAGCTCTGAATGTTTTTTTTAGACTTTCTTTGTTCAGAATGTGATAACGAGGTGTTGATTTACTGTTGCTGGGATCAGCCTGCAGAAGTGGTCTGGTCAGTCTGATTGTGTTCCAAATGCAATGTGGTTCCACCTGTAGTATTGTGCATTTTTTCATTCCAGACAGGGATTGCATTAATACCAGGCGTTAATGGGGCCTTTAGCTCCATTTCTTCTCCTGTATTTAAAGGCCAGGCCTTCTGGACACCAACATTCCCATAGAAACTGCAGCTGAAAACCAAATGGAGCTGTGTGCTGCACAATTGTTGGTGATTCATGTGCTCCTATATATAGTCGAGACAACAACCTTAGGGCATATGCTGAGAGAATTGTTGGGATCTGAAGAGTGGTTTTTGCAACACAACAGGGACAAAAGCGACCCAAGAATTCATACTGCAGCAGCAAACATTTAGAACATTACAAAGAGCTATCAATTTTATGAAGAAGCGATTTATCTCAGAAAAGACTCATCCTGTTTTGGGGTATGTGTGTGTAAGTGGGGGGTCTGCAGTCAAAATACAAGCAGATAGTTCTCTATGTAGTCAGAATAATGTGTGGAGACGTAAAGGAAACATAGACACTCTCTACTTCGGGGTTGGCTTTACTTGTTACCCAGTCGTAAACCACATTAGGTTTGTCTACACACACTCACACACAGGCAAAGCGGGTGATGTTTTTGCGGTTAAATTACTAAAGACAGATGGTATATAGAGAATGCTTATTTATGCAGACTACACATGTTTGAGATCCAGCGAGTAATTGCAGTGTGTGTGTCTGAGACTATTTTTATTTCTCCATGAGGATGTTTGTGTGTGCAACTGGGGATTGTATTTATACAGGTGTGAGTGTGTGTGTGTGTGTGTGTGTGTGTGTGTGTGTGTGTGTGTGTGTGTATGTATTGTATGCGTATAGCAACTGTAATCCAATGTTGGTTTAGTCCGAGTCAGGGGCAGAGCGATAAATCATTATAAGAGTGTCTTTGCTTCTTCACTTCTTTTGAAGAAAGGACAGCTCGGACACATCATTCATATTTTCTTTAAATGAAAATCGACATTTCATCCCTCTGACACAACCTTGGGGTTCGCAGCCTTAATCGCTGAGGGGTTTCTAAGTGTTTGCTTTGCTGTGCTTGACACGGTCTTCTTCCAAATGTGTCTCCCGGCTGCCTCTAAAAGCCTGGGAAAAAAACTGAAAAAATCACCTATAAAGCAACATCAGTGCTACTCAAGCAGAAACAACCTGGGAGCCAAACATGCACGTAGAGGTGTTGTCTGCACGTAACACTTTTCATCTAAAACCACACCCATGTCTCAGGAGCGTAAAGACAGAAAAGACAGACAGGTCAGAGGTATGCAGTGTTTGTACAGTAGCAGATGGGATATTAATACAGTACATTTATTTTTAAGCCCCGCTTTAATTTATTCTGCGTGGCAGTAACCCTGTTTTGTTATCTGGTTTGCTACAAAATGCTTCTTTAAAGTTTGATTGATAAACATGCCAACTCTTAACACTTCCTAAAGAGAGAAGATAAAGAAGAAAGTGAACTCACTTAACTGCAGCGAAGGCAAGCAAATAAAGTTACCTCGATGTGAGCCTCTTCTTTTATTAGAATGAACATCTATCTAATCTAGCTGCATCGTTTGTTGCTAATTACAGTTAATGCTCTTAAACTGCACTAACATTATCTTTTTATAGCTAGCAGGAGCCATCTGTCCTGCCGCTGCTCTGAAGGTAAGTGTGAAAGCTCCAAACATTATTTTCAGTTTCTATTATTAAAATAAAAAAATTGGGAATTTAACCGTATTTGTTAGCAGCATTTTGTCCTTCTTTGTTATCTTCTTTAGTTCATACTAGCATGTAAACACTGCAGAGAGTTTCTGTAAACTGAATCAGAACAATGATAAAACAATACAATTAGGTACTTTTTCTAATTTCATAAAATAAATAAAAAAATAGTAGTTGACCCGAACATGGACATCAACATTAAAGCTGCAGTGGGTAACTTTCACTATATCCTGACAGTAGTACATGAGACAGAAAATCTGTGAAAACATCTGGTTCTCTGGCTCCTAATGGTATTTGCAGAAATCCACCATACCCGAAAGAAAACAAATGAACCAATCAGAGTTGAGAAAGATAATTGATTGTTGAGTCTCATTCCTAGGTCATCAAATACCCAGGAGGAGCCACAGGAAACTGATTGTTTCACAGATTGTCTGTCTCATATCCTACTGTCAGGAAATAGTGAAAGCTTCAGCAAATATGACAAAAAGTGTTTTTTATAAAGGTTACCTACTGCAGCTTTAATCAAAGCTTAATAAGCGTTTCTTTTTTTGGCAATAGTACATGTAGATGCTATCAAGTAGCACTAGCTGCTTAACAACAGTATATATAATCCTCTGTATGCTTGCAGTAGAAGCTGTGCTTTAGATGATAAGATTCTTTTCTCCAATTAAAAAAATTGTTTATGTGGTTTATTTGGAAATATGTGCTTTCGGGCCAGAAAACCATGATCATTTTCTGTGGGCTTGTTTTATTCAGTCACCCCTTTCACTTTACACATAGTAATTTCATATGTTGTTAATACAAAAATATTGTTCAGCAACTATACCATAGTTGCCACATGCAGGAGTAATTTTAAAACTGTGGCAATGGTTCAATGCAATCTGTGTTTCTGCGTCATGTCAGTGTCATTTTCTTGCAGTAGGGGAATTGGCTATATCCACTTCTTTCTTCTTTATAGATTTAGCTTGATTCAAAGCTGCAGTTAGAAGTTCCATCTTAAGCCAATTTGGGAAAAGTTAAGAAGAGAAAAGCAATTTAGTTTCCGCCCATCCAAACAAATCAACTAAATCGCCCTGAGCAGGACACCAGAGTCATGTTTTCCATCGGGGTTGAATGTGCCATACATACTTTAAGTCATTCCCTCCATTTATGTCCATTTCACACCATATCATTTAATAAATAGTATAGAAACACAAAGATTTATATGAATACAGAAAAGCACAGCTGCTGCGTGTGTGGTCATCTCTAACCACATGGGCTTGGTGTAACATGGCTGGTTGAATATTTCTACATGAGGCAATCTTTATTTACACATAGACATTTTATCTTTAATCAAACATGATGTTTTCATCCAAACTGTTGTACTAAAAGCAGAGCTGGACACACTTTGCAGCTATAATTAGAGGCAAGAAATTTGTTAAATATTTGTATTTACATAATAAATCCCTTTTCCCTGCTTGTGATATTACCATGGGTAGCAACACTTTCACTAACATCCTCTTTTTTTCTTTTCTTTTTCTGACACACACACGCACCTTATTCAGAAACATAAATTTTCCCTCATTTGGCGTTTTGATGATGGTGCTGGAGAGCTCAGTCTAACACGATGCTCTTAAATCCCTCATGTGTGTTAAACTGGTTTGACATCCGGTAAATGAGAAGGCTGTAGCATCTCATGAGTGTGTGAGTGAGTTACAAGCCAGTTCTGTGAGGTGTTTAGCATGGTAACTGGTAGAGGAAGCAGTGTCTCCTCTCCCCATCTGTCCTGAGGCTGTTAAAGGCTCATTCCAACTTCTAAATGACCTCAGCGCCACTTAATGAAGTGAATTTCTCTTCACTTAAAAATTCGAGTTGGGTCACATTTTTGGGCATGAGCAAATTTTGCCTCTTGCCTGCAGTACACTGGAAAATGATGCATGATTAAATTCTTGGGAAACTGCTGTGAAAATGGATGATTGCTCAGGAAAGTCAGTTTTCTTCAGTTTGTGTGCACATGAGCGCGTCCCTATGCGATTGTGTGTGTGTGTGTGTACGTGCTGTCTGTGAGTTTGTGATTGCCCTATTTTTCCACTGAAACAGCACTCACATTACTGCAGTGCACTCAGCCTGTGACAATGACAGTGCTGTAGTGATGAGGAAACATGAATGAAAAATGCAGACAGAGAGGGTTGGGGGGGGGGTTGTCAGAGATACTGGGTCTTATCTGCAGAGGGATTAAGATTATGGTCAGTAATCTGGAATGCACAGATAGGTGAACAGTCCAACAAACACGCAAACACATATTCATGAACAGATATGTGTCTTGTCAGCTCAGACAGCATACCTCTGTGATTTCATTGTTAAAATTCATTCATAACCTCCAACAAAGCAACGTGTGAAGTCATAATTCATGTCACGCCACTACCTTCATCTGGTACAAAAGTAAAAGTAAAGAACAGGTGCATGGGCGTGATTTCCACTGGGGATGGAAATCCCATTTCACTTTTATCATGCAGGTTGAGGTCTCTCTGAACATTGTTACTGTCCAGCCACCGCAGTCGGAAGATCTAGGCTGATAAAAATGTTGATACACTCATCTGAGTGACCTTCAGCAATTACTATACTCACAGCAATTCATCTTTACAAGCAATAGCAAGCAATTAACTGACAGGTTTTTTTTCACAACAGATCTGTCTCTCAGGTAACATATGAGCTGATGATAATACCAGGCAGCTGCAGGACATTTTTGCAATTCCACTCATCAGCAATCACATGATTCTTGGCCCTTCTTATTTCTACTTGAGATGAATAGACTGCATTTATATAGCGCTCTATATGCTATGCTATATTGTTTTATTGTGGCTCTAGAGGAAAGATCAGAGGCTTTTCAAACACATTAGCGTTCAAGCGTTGGATGGATGGATTTACCAAGCGACGTCACGATCCTTGGGCTCCGCAACCAGGAGCACGAAAATCACTCCTGTTATTCATATTACTATGTTACTACCCTAAAAGCCCTTTTTACTGCTGTAACACTGTAATCTGCTTACCACGTTCTTTGAGGCAAACCATTACAGTACATTTCCCATTTTCAAAGCAGATTACTGTAAATTCATTACATTTAATCTGTTATTCCTCTACCTTGGGTGGACGATTAAATAGTGTGAACCATGTCCTGTGTAGCACTGCAGTCATGTGGAAACCTTGTGACTACAACTCCGTTCTGGTTAAAGTTTACTTCCTCCTCCGTGCACTGCAGAATTCATTACCCAAGAAACACATTCAGAACACTTGAAATACTTTCATAATAAGATGTTTTTGTCCATCTGAGACTGGCACTATCAGACAGATTACTCCCATAGTCCTTTTACCTCACCTTTTTTATCTTCTTCTTATTTTATAATCTCAGTTTTTAATCTTTTTTTTCATGTGTTTCTCTGTCAGAAAATCAAATATGGATTAGTGTCAGATATCTGCTACTGTATACGATACAGATATTGATAAAAGAATATAAAAAGGTATCCCCAGGAGAAATGAAACATCAGAGCATCCAATATCGCCGGCCTTAGTCCTTTTTCATTAGCCAGTCCCACCGAGAATATTCTTCACCTAGAGGGAGCTCAACCTTTGTTATCATCACTCTTTGTCTTTCTGATTTGTTTGGTCTACCCCCCCCCCCCCCACTCCCCACCCCCACCCCACATCCTTGTCCTTTATTCTGTCACACCTGACATTTTCTTTCTGTCAGTAAGCCTCCTGCCTTAAACTGAAGCAGTCTATAAGCAGTGTTTACTCTTAATATTTTAAAGCTGCACTTTTACATTAAAAATGTGAAAACCTACAGAGAATTGTCACCCAACTCACTCAGCTCTACAAACCTACCTGCCAACCAAATGGGAAACAGACGAGTTAGCCACTGGTTAACAGAGCATTAAGCAGCTAGTTAAGTAGTTAAACTCCAAATGCTTATGTTATTCCATATTTGCTGGATGTTCAAATAGGCAATAGTATATTAAAGGTCCAGAATGTAATATTTAGGAGGATCTATTAGCAGAAATAGAATATAATACATCAGGGCTCCAGAGTGCGACAACATTTTTAAGAGTGCGACTAATAATTGTTCTAGGTTGCACTGGTGCACCTGACGCTGCCCGGTTGAAAACATAAATTTGTTTCGCAAGCGCATCATCTCTCTGTGTTCTACTGTGACCGAACTCACACACTCATGGTAAGATCATATCGTGTTCTAAACCAATAAGAGACAGAGCTCGGGCGGGTGTTTGCCTCTGATTAGCTGTGGTCCTGTTCACCGCGCTAAATTGTGTGTGTTTAAAAATTGCCAAGCCCCGGTCCTTCGGCAACAGCATCAGACTCGGAACCAGAGGAGGAGACAACTGAGTCTGGGATAGAGCCCGGCTCCGAGACCCAAATTAAAAAGGCCAAAATATATTCCTTATTTATATTCCATTTTTCGTTTTATATATAATTGTGCTTCAAATAAAAGCATTTCTCTACACCTTATTCTTGTTTAAAAATCATTCACATGATATGAAAGTTATGGAGAGTGATAAAAAGGTGACCATATGGCGTTAAAGGCGACGCATGAAAAATTTGGGTGCACCTACATTGTGTGCTGGTGCACCAAAAACCAATGCAGAAAGTTAGTCTGGAGCCCTGCACATGCATAGTGTATAATCACCTGAAAATAAGAATTGTTGTGTTTTCGTTACCTTAAAAAATTTGCATTTTTATCAGATGCCGTGGGTCACCTTACCAGGAGTCCACCATGTTTAACCAACATGTTTCTACCAGTAGCCCAGAAGGGACAAACCAAGTGTCATTTTCAGCTTGCTGTGGAGTTCTACTCTATTACTTTTTGACCATGAGACACTAAAACATGATTACAATTCAGTAAATATTGAACAAATTCATCCATACTTACACAATCAGCATAGATACAGATAATCAGCATGATGCTGATCAATTCTATTTAATCAGTTCATCGATCTCATCAGAGGTTGATGGAAAATGACTTTTAATTAAAGGCAAATATCAATACAACAAAAATGATATACAGAATTGATCTAAGCTTAGCAGTGACCATGCAATGGAGATGGTAAAAGAAGTAAAAACACACATGGACACACCGCAACACAACCGATCGTAATATATTTGACCAGCTGCACATGATGGCGTGTGCGTGTTTGAAGACTTCATCCTGTTCAGCCAGCAGATCTGTCCACATGTGCTCTTCAATTTCCCCTCTACAGTATTTCCCCTGTTATCTCACACTCTCCTCTGTAATTTCTTCTGTCAAATCATCATTTCACCCTCTTTAAATCTCTCTCCCTTCCCCCACTTTCTTCCTCAGCTTCTCCTTCTGTCTTGTTTATCTCCAGCCAAGAAAGATGCAGAGCTGCTCAGCCTGTTGAAGGTTCACCACCTCGGTTTCCTGTCAGGAGTCATCTCCTCGTGAGTTATAGCCTATGGCAGCGGAAACATTGACAGCTGACGTGCTGGACAAGATCTTAGGAACCCCTGCCAAGCCTTTCCATGCCTCTGAGCCTTCTAGCTGCACACACAAACACACTTGTTACCTATTATCTTGTCCATATCATATATTCAGCAGATCCGACCAATGAGAACTAATTCTTTACTATGGAGATGCAGCTAGCAGAGATAATGTTCCTTGTGGCAGAGTCCTTATATAATGCATCAACATCTAAATGTAGCAACACAGAGAACAACTCCAAAACTCACATTTCCCTTGACTGTTAAACATGTGGAACATGTTAGCGGACAGTTACTGATAAAATTGATGTTAGACTATCATCTAGATCAATTTCATCAACTGGTCAAATACTGCAGCTTGGTCAATGGCCCCTGTTGTGCAAGTAAACAACAAATATTAAACATCTGCAACTTCCAGTCGTGTTATCCAGCAAAAATTTAAAAAAAAAAAAAAAAGTTTGCATGGTTAACATTATGAAATGGTTGCAGTTTGGTTAGGGTTCTGCACAAAAAAAGACTTGGTTAGGAAAAGATAGTATATTACTTTACATACCTGTCGTAAGTACATGAAGAGACACAACCCTCTCCTTATTCTTTACAAACATAAATATATTATAGAGCACTGAATCTTCAGCAAAACCATTTTTGGCCAATGTGTACAGAGTGAGATCTTATTAACCAAGCTCTGATTACAGCTGAGTAAATGTATTGCTGACAGTCCTCAGTGAAAGCAACAGTGGGTGATTCCACTTGCTGCAGCAATCTATAAACACTGTGGAATATGTAATTAAAGACTGAACATTTATTCTGGAAAGAATTTGTTTCAGTAACATTGAAAAAAGCATAATGCCATATCATTTTACTGTTTAACTCCATCTGGTCAAGACAAACAGCTGATATAATGCTTATCAAAAGACTAGTTTACCAGCAGCATCATTCTGATCTTCTCATACAGTCAGAGGGCAGAAAACAGACAACACTGCAAAGAGCAATGGTGAGAGGAGTTGAGGAGGAGTTGTCGTCCGGCATGAATCACAAAATGATGGGTGGAAAATGTTCTGTATCGCAGGGATTAAACAACCCTTCCAGCACGGAGGACATAATCATATGCATCCAGTGATCTATATGCAGCCAGGCTTTCTTTAGTATAGACAGGCTTTCTCTTTCAAGTATATATAGGGTATGTACTGTACTTTAACTATCAACTACAGCAACAAAATCAAGAAGGTTGTTTAAGATAAGACTCCTCACTCTCTACACTGTACTTAGAGCAGGTATAATATGAACATTTTTTGTCTGGCACTGTAATCAAATCATTATACGTGTATGTGAGGCCATGTTTCAGAACACAACATGGTTTAAGAGAGGTGTGTATAATGGCTTTGAGTGGAAAATACAGAACAAAAACCACATAGGTAGTATGTGTAAGTGATTCACAGGTGAACAGTGTCTCTTTTCATGTTCCGTGCCGCTGGAAAATAATGTTGCTTATTAAATCCTGTAATGATACAGTTTTGTATAAGTACCATGCTTATATATATATAGTGCGCCGCAGGTATTATTGTGGGTTCCTAACCACACCTTCAGAAACATACATGAACTTTTAATGCTCTGTGACAGCAAAAGGCGGTGAAGTTTATATGTCCTATTGTGGATTGAACATTTGGACTTGTTGCGGTGCTAAAATAAAAATCAAGGGATCACTAAAATCATTACGGTTTCTCCTCTGGGGAAAATTAATGTTAGTACCAATATGTTATGGCAATCCAAACTCAAATACTTTTAGAGATATTACTCTGGGCCTGGCCTTTATTGATAGAGATAACATACACCAGTGTCAATGTAAGAAGAACTCTCACTATCATCGTGAATATTAAGTACCTCATTTAAAATATTAAGATTGTTTTCAAGAGATTCCAGCTTCACTTGATTCTTTACACCTGCAGATTTACATTAGAAAAGCGCCTCAGTTGCATCACAGTTCAAGCTATTTTGTGCACCTCATGTCAAAAACAGAAATCTTGGACTAGTGAAAGAAGTCATGCATTTTGATCCAACAGGAGGATATCAGTCTGCACGGCAGGACTGAGATTAAAAAAAACACTGAGCTGAGAAACCACTGGAGCCCAGAGGAGGTTATCAAACCCAAGAATGCCAAGTCAATACTACTGCAAAAAGTTCTTCACAAGGTGTTTTGGGGTAAACAAACTTCTGAAAAGTCTCAAAAGCACAGTGGAGCATCCTTACAGTCTGATATGGACTTTGTTTTTGATGTTACTCTGTCAATTAAGACACACAGCTGTTCATTTTCTCTATTTATTTGTCCCAGAGTTTTACAGATCATAAGGCTGTTTGAACATGATGCGCTATGTACAGAATTAATCTTAGGGCTCCCATTCATTCGCACATGCCAGATCACTGTCCAGTTGGCAAGTGGACTTACATCATCCTCATCTGTTCTTGGCATTCATCTGCTTTGGACCCAAACTTCAGTCACTGGACCAAAGTACACATCACTAAATAAGAATTCATCAGACTTAAGACGTCACCAAAGATTTATGGTAACATGGTAATGAGGTTTGAAATATAGTATTTGGGCCAAAATGAATCATCACAGCATTGGTTAAGTGTGGCTGATTGATAGATGACCAGTATTTCGTCAGTGATGTTTCATTCATCAAGAACCTGACTGGCCAAAAGAGTTAATGAGTTAGAACAGTTTAATCAGCACAACATACAAAAACAGACTTGGCTTGAAAAAGAAGAAATGTTGAGCTAGCAGCTCTTAGAGGCTGTACAGGTACAGCGGCGCTTTGAGCCAAATGCTTATGTCAGTTGTGCAGTGGTTGTTGAGGTATTCCAGTCAGGACCAAAGTGGTGGACCACTGACAGATCAGTATTACCAACCCTGCAGCCACACAGGCATGTACGGCTAAATAGCATTACTTGGGGCACAGCATTTCCCAGCATTACCCTCTAACCTGTAGAGTCACACTAACTCACCAATATACCGTTTTTTTATGAGAGATAAATAACACGACAGACTACGCAAATAAAGAGGGTTATTTTGAGTGTTTATGATTTATTTCATTTTTATAAAATTAATACTGCCACAAGTTTAAAGAACACCACTGTTGTAAGATGACATTTACCAAGTAAATCCCAGACTGCCTGTGAGACATCTGAGTTTACAAGCAAAACTGCTAAATTATTGCTAAAAAGCAGATCTCTTCACAATACCTTTAGGTTTACAGATTTTTAAACCAGGCTGAATGTGTCAGTATTCAATGTATATCAGCAAAGCTCTAAACATAGGGACAAATATGGTTAAAGCTGGCTAGGGTCAGCTTGCCTGACTCATTACTCTTAGTCACCCCTAAGTCTGTGAGGTTTTATTACTTCATCCTTCTTTGGATATCATACGGTGAAGAAAAAACTTTAAATCTACACCTCTTTAAAATACCAGAACAGATATTTTAGAGCCTGCAGAAATGTGTAGTAGTTGCCCACTTTAAAAAAAGAAAAAATCAGTGCCTGTCATATTGGGATCCTAAGAAACATGTTAAAACCAAAGGCATGATGTACACACAAGTTTCTAAAACAAACTAAAGGATCAGGCATCAACCTAAAAATTAATGAACAGCCAGTCAATAAAAATAGGTTTTAAGAACTGATTTAGGAAGAGGTATTGATGGCAAGCCTAAGATCCTCAGGCAATACACATTACAGAGCTGAGGTGTCAGGGTCTCTCTCACTCTACCTTGAATATGTCATGGTGAATAATAAAAAAAGTGATGCAAAATATACTATGAATTTTTATACACCAGCAGGACTCCAAAAACTACAACATTTTTAAGTTTTTTCAGAACATGTAAACACATTGCCCTGCATGTGGTAGGCTCATATATAGGCTTGATATTAGGATAGGCTCCAGTGTCCCCCGACCCTGCACAAGACAAGCAGGTAGAGATAATAAGTGCAGGTCTAAATTGATTAAAAACTTGGATAAATAATATGACTGGATGATTCAATCACAATGGTGTCACAACTTCATGCTCGTGGTATAGTCTGTGTCAGCATATGTTCACTGTGTATGCCAGAGCAAGGACCACAAACTGCACTAATACTATGCTAGCAGACAACAAGAGAAAGATTGAATTTTACTGTTATTCTGTTTACGACCAAAATACTACTTTTACTGCATCACTGGTCCTCTGGGTTGAGTTGAGGATTTGTGGAGCTCCATAAATAGCACTTCACAATAGGTTGCTCACAACCATTCTTTTAAATGAGCAAAAACATATTCATAATTTTTTGACGAGTTTTTTTCAGTGTCACAGTACTGTGGCTATTACTAAATTGTTGACTGTGTGACAGGCTAAAGATCTGTTTCTCTTGTTCCATTTCACTACGTCGCCCACCCTGACTTCCTATGGCAGTTGATGATTGTTTGCATTTTCAAGTTATTTTTTTGGCCTTTTTATTGCCTTTATTGGATAGTGACAGCTGAAGATAGACCGGACGGGGGGCAGAGAGAGGGGATGACACGCAGCAAAAGGCTGTGGGTTGGATTCGAGCCTGGGCCGCTGCAGCAACTCCGTACATAGGTCGCCAGCTCTACTGACTGAGCAAACCGTGCCCACCTTTTTGGTCGTTTTTGACAGTTATAACAACAATAGCTGTTACTGTGATGTTGATATGAAGATCATATTTTATATCTTCAGTCCATCTTAATCCGAGTCACAATTAACTGAAATGCTTTTTCAAGGTATGTGACAGAGGAAAAGCAATTTATACTAAGAAAATAAGACTGGCCCCAGAATTGGACCTTGGGGTGCTTCACAAGTAAAAAATGCAGAAGGAAGTTATTGTTCCCATGGAGATAAATAAAAAAAAAAAAATGGAATTTGTCAAATACAATAAAAAACACTGAAAAGCTTTGAAACATATGGCCACCCACTGCTGAGGTCTTTTTATCAGAATGTCTTGGTCTATTATGTTGAATCCTGCTCTTAATTTTTGTAAAATAAGAATGTAACAGAATATGACATCTTAAATTGTTAAAAGGTCATTTGTGACTTCAGGATTTGGAAGCCTTTCTTATTTATCTCTCAAGGCTGCCAAAAGAATTGCAGTCTGGAATGCATTCTATAATTGCTGCAAAACCAAATCATTTCATCAGTGGCTGAACACAGGCCTTTTTAAATGATACACCCAGTAGAGAGGAAGGGGTCCACTAAGGCCCTATTTGCAAGGGACTAGTATTACCAGGGGAGCTCATGTGATTTAGAAATGATCCAGCTGAGAGAGGCAGCTGCAAAAACTGCTCCACTACTTCACTGATCTTATAATACGTCCATGACCTGTATGCGTCTTGTTATGTGCGGCACCATATTTCTCCCCCTCCCCCTGTTAAGTTCCGCTCTGTCAGAGAGATGCCACTTCGCGCGTGACTAATATTATCACATGATTTCTGTGTGAGGTGAAATGTGTTAGGTAATCTGCGGTAAAATTTTCACTTTACAAGTTACGGACATGGCGGATTTGCATGTGATTAAGATCACAGACGACCTCCGCAATTGTTACAAATCAATAGAGGTCCCCGGGTATAATGCTGTGTAAATATGGTTTAAGAGAAATTTGGAAAGTCTGATATGAGCAGGATTTAAGGCAGATTTCATATGTAAAAAGATCCCTAGTTCATTATCAGAGATTACGATAAAGAAGCAAAAAGCAGAGGATCGAGGCAAGAACAATTTGTAAAGAAAACACGAATAGAGATCAAAGACTTAATGCCTTCAAGTTATCAATAAAAGAGATGAAAACATACAACACTCATCACTAGTAGTTCTTCTGCTTCCTGTCCTACCAGGAGTGTAATGGGATGTATTCATTTCTTCTTTGTGTTCAGAGGAAAAACATATTAACATTAGCTCAGCGATAGAGGGAGATGACTAACCTCTACCAAAAGAGGAGAAACTCCAAAGTTGTCTTATTCAAGTAGTTGCAGATGTCTCCCATGACCTTTGGGGTCAAGCCTAAGCATTAATAATGCATTGGGAAATTCTTGATAATTTTTCAGGGCTGCAAGTTTTCTGCAGGACCGGAAGGTGTGACAGTAACAACAACTCCCACTGAGAAGCAACACTGGAAGATAAATCACTACAGCATGAAAGCAATCAGGAAACTACAAGGACGGACACAGCCAGTGCAGTTCATCTACATCCTGCTTGTTTTGATAATAGATTAAAAAGAATATCTAATTTGTCATTACGGTGTGAATTTCACCCAAGCATGAAATCCAAAGCCTTTCACTGACAATGCAATATACATTACCCAGCATGGATAATAATTTGTATGGAAACAAGATACAGTGCAACGGCACACTTCAACAGATCAAACAACATTAGCATCCCCCAAGTCGGGCATGTCACATTATTATCTTGCTGTCTTCACAGTGTGAAATCCATTTCAGAAGCAGACTGAACAACATGCAGATGAGCTCGAGCAGTGACCCGTGACGGTTTATGACAAGAACACATTATAAACTGTGGGATATAAACACATGAACATCAAGAGCAAGAGTCTGTCATGGATGACCAACAGGGGAAAACTAATTACCTTTTAAACAATCTTGAAACATTTTAATAGTGAGAAATCCATCAGAAGCAGGCTCAGACCATACGGCGGAGTGCAGAGACACACTGCAGACCAGAAGACTCTATTGAGGCTTGAACCTTTATTGTAACTCGCGTTTATGCGTTTACTATTACTGGCTGTGGGCAAATATTAGCTAATATTCCTATAACGCAAAGAAGCCTTCAGGACACATGATAGTGTCGTGTTTAATGTCCTTCCAAAAGTTTCTAAGAAATGTTTTCACTCCAACATGCAAGGAGGCAGAAGCTATTAATGATAAAGTGAAGATCTGAGCACTGATAGAGATGGAAAGTCAAAATTCTAGCACCCCAATGGTGAATGTGTTGGATGTGCTGAAAAGGGACCCTCTATATAACTTTAAGTAAAAAGTAAATACCAACAGCACCTTATTTGTTTAGACAAAATAGTCCTGATGATAATGATCAGTGTCTTGTTTCATAATGAAATGTTACAGAATAGGGAAATTCGACAGTTGACGACAGTTGAGTAATGTCTTCTGTGGCTCTCCAGCCGCTCTGTCATCAGTTATCTTGGCTTTAAGGACTACAAATGTATAACAATGGCCTGTGTTACAAACTGATGGAAAATGTGGGTATTTACCAGGCAGGCACAGCCTAATGAGAATCAGAATCAAGTTGCATCATGGGAAATGTAAGATCCAGCATTTTTGGAATTTAACCAATACTAATACTTCTCTCTCTGCTGCCGCTGGCAGTCCTAACAGGGACGCATGTCTGCTGGTCTGATTTGATTAAACAGTTACAACTTATTTCTTGCATCACTCGTCTTTAGAGTTTTCTACACTTAACCCTTTAACATTTTGTAATACATAAGGCTACTGTTAATGGACAGTGAATGAAGTGTTGTGTTAATTCATATGAAAAGATGACTGCTCTAACATGAGAAAACCTCACTCTGATTCAGAAATATAATTTAGCGTGAAAAGAAATGATATATATATACTGTAACATCTCTTACAAACCAGTTATTTATTAACACTATTCTGTAAATAAAAGTGTTCTTGTTGTTACCCACATGTATGTAGAGAATGTGAGTGTGTATTTGTGCTACAATTGCTTCAAATTCAGACTTTAGAAATGGAGTTTGACAAAATAATCTTAACCCAAGGTCTTTCCAAGCTTTCAATCACATCTCAAGGTTTGCATCGATTTAGGTCAGGTCTCATGCAGTAAGTCGGTTTTCACATGATAACAACACAGACAACTTAAATTTGCTTAAATCCGCGAGTTGGGAGTTAAATATAATAAAAAACTATTCATACTAAATGAACCCTGAGACATTCCTGCTGTGTGACCACAGAGCTAATGACACTAGACAAAGTAGAGTCACAACTACACCACACAGTGGGCTCTCTTTAGGGTCTTTTATAGAATATGTGGTATCATAACACTATCTAAAATAAGAAACAGATATAGGAATGAAAGGAGCATGCCTCAAAAATCAGTGTGTGACGTATAAAAAGAACATTAAGAGGATTCATATTTCCAAGGAGAATTTCATTCAGGAGATCATATTTCCTCCACAAAAGGAAAGATGTCACTAAGCAGGATTTAGCTTCTCATTTCCTCTGGTTCGGAGAGAGTGATTAGTGTCAGCCAGACAAGACTGGGATTGTGTAAAATGTGCTCACAGTTTGTTCAAAATAATGCTAAATATAAAAATCCATTCAGCTGATCGATTTATCATTTGTACGCACTGAATCTCAGGTCAAATCAGAATCAATCAAGGACAGTCCAAATAACTCCTAAGAAAATAGCCTCAAGACAATATCAATACATCACTCTCCCTGGAGACATTCTTCATACAATCATTTTAATTTGGACCTAAAAAAAACAGTGAACAGAATACAACAGTGGGTTAAAATGTTTTTCTTGTTTGTAATCGAATGGAATTTGACCGCCCAAGAAATGCATGCTGGTTGTCTGTACTTTTCTTGCTTTAACCTATTTACCAAATAATAACAAATTAAACATTATTTATTAGGGCTGTGTATTGGCAAAAATCTGGTAATACAATACATATCACAATGCAGGGGTTACAATTCAGTATATTATATATAATTTGATATATTGCGATACTGTAAGCAAGGCGATGTATTGCATTTTTTTCACTTTTAACCTAATTTTAAGAACATGGTTGTAGTCCAACATCGTAGCTCTCAGTTTATGTTTACTACACCGCTATCTAGCGGTTGAGGGTTTAAACACCAAAACTGATGTTTGATGTTTTTGAGAATATATACATTACAATACAATATTTTTCCGATATTTTCTTACACCCCTTTTATTTATCCTAGTTGTTAGATTTGTGATCAAGATCACTTTAGCAGGAGAGATGCCAACATGCAGCGAAAAGAATAATTCAACATTTTGTGAAATATGATTTCTTTCAGAAATTGAGATGAGACAATCGACAGTCTTCAATTGCGGAGAACCCCCCCCTCTCTCACCTGTGTTGTTGAATCAGGAGGCTGAAGATGGGGAAGAGATTAAAACATTTGAGCACAACCACAATCATTTAGAAATGTATTCTTTCTGGTTTAAGTTTTTGTTGACAGAGAGCTAAATGCTCACCTCTGGCCAGATACTACACCCACAACTGAAGGTAACCGTCAGGAACGGTTATATATGATGGATGGGATTAGCTAGTATATGCCCCTGAGCTTTACAGGTAGAGAAAAGAGAGGGGTTAGATTAGAATTGGGAAAATTCATTTGTTATGTCACTGTCATAAATACGGAGAAGGAGGCAGGATGTGGTTAGCCTAGCTTTGCATAAGGAGGGAAACAGGCCAGTCTCTGCAAAGGGAAAAAAAACATAACAATAGGATTCACTACTAAAACCATGTATCTAATTTGTTTTACCTGTATATAGGTTAGTTAGTTTGAATGTATAATTTGTAGTTGTATAAGCAGGAAAAAAAAGAGGATATGTGGTTTTACGGGGACTTACGAGTTACCAGGTTCGTGGCCCGCACAGAAAGTAAAACCAAAACCTGTGCTCAGTGACCATGACTGGCAAACCGTGCTATAACTGCACGAGTGCCGGGCATCTGGACAAACAGTTGTTTGACATGGCACATACGTACCCCAAGACAAGATACATTGTCTCTACAGACGACGTAGGGACAGGCTTGTTGTTCCTGCTACTGTCTTTATGCTAAGCAAGGCTAAACGCGTTTTGACTCCACCTCTGTACTTAACACACAGATATATCAATCTTCTCATTTTACCATCAGAAAGAAGGCTAATGAGCATTTTACACAATGTTAAAGTATTATTTTAAATGTGTGTCCTCCATATTTGGGGCAGTCTTCCTGCTCCCTGCAACTTGTTGAAAATGCATCTAGCCACATCTGAAAAGTACTCTCCCACAGCTGGAGAAACCCATATTTTTATTAACCTATAATGCCACTTTAATAAGAACACTGATCCTGCCTGTGCTGTGGTCCCATTGTCTCTGTCCATCACCCTTATTCTCTGCCTGATTAGGTTCCACACCAGAGCAAAGAAAAGGCGGCGATGTTCACTCTTATATGGACGGTATGTGCATGATGATGTAATGTTTCACAGCATCTCAACAGATGCTGAAAACCTGACAGGATGTCCTTGGAAATAGCGTCTTCCAGTCACAGCTGATTCCGGCTCTGATTTGAAGTGTGAAAAACGTGTCGTTGCAGAGATTTGTGCTCGTCTGGGAGACCAAGAGAAACTCAAGTCTATCATGAAGAAACCACCTGAAAAGAACACATTTGTTTTTTGTTCTGTTTGTTTAAGGGACATAGCTAAGAGAGACAAAACTCTGGAATAAATTGATAATAAATTAAAGGACTAGTGTGTAGGATTTTGTTAACTTATAGATTGCAACTTACTGAACACTAATGAAAACATAGCTATGAATATCATATTCCATTTCTGCCAGTAGATCCTCCTAAATGTTACACACTGGAACCTTAAAATTTATCATCCTGTCTTTCCTTCATCTATTACGCTGTTAAAAAAAATATGAGCTCTGGATTGGCCATTCACCTAGAAGAGATCTCAGTAAGTACAGTTTGCACAGCTGAGTCATATGACTTAAGTTTCCTCCTCTGGCGCTTTATCTGAAAGACCCGAATGACCTAAACTGCCCCTTTAAATCATATTCCCAACCATAACAGGCCAATTTCATACGCATAAACCACTGCAGCTTCACACAATCTACTGTCTGCCAGGTGGAGGAAATACAGGCTATGGCAGATTGCAACAGGCAGCCAGACAGGCAGGTAGGCAGACAGATTAGCATCAGGAGGGTTTGACCTTAGCAGCAGGCACGGCGAGTGAAAAGATGGAGAGATGGATGGTCTCCTTACATTGATCTCAGTCTTAGAAAGATGAGAATCTCTTCAGGGGAGAGAGACAGCACCATCTGTGGAGATGATTGAGACGATGACTTTGCCATTTTTCTTTCAGTGGACACGTTCCATATTTCAACTCACTGACAAGTGTGATTTCACTACGTTTGAGTTTGTACAGAGAGAGCAGTGTTTCAGCATATAACAATTATTCTTGGGTACTGATATGAGAGATTGTGGGACTATGAGCTCCAATTAAAAACTGACCACTAGTAATTGTGGAAGAAATATAGACAAAAACTGTTGAAATGCCCAGAATCTATTCTACACTCAATTCATTTAAAGGCCCTTGTGTGTAACATTTAGGAGGAACCTTTGGCTGACATTGAATATAATATTTATAGTAATGTTTTCATTAGTGTATAATCACCTGAAAAAAAGAACTGTTGTGCTTTTGTTACCTTAGAATGAGCTGTTTTTATCTACAGACTCCATGGGTTGCCTTTCACTAAGGCCGGCATGTTGAAAGTAGAACAGACAAACCAAAACACTGGCTCTAGATAAGCCCATTCTCACTACTAGATGCCACTAAATCCTACACACTGGACCTTTAAGCCACATGGCCTTTATCGGGGGAATAAAAATTAAAATAAAATAAAAAATCAGTTGCTAAAGCATATTGCCTTTTTTTTTACTATAGGGCTGCCCGATATGGTAAAAACATTTATATTTATTATTTTATTCATTTTAGATATATTTATTGCAATATGATTCATGATTAACGGAAGAATTATCGCCTTAGCATCGTAAATAAAATTCTTACAAGGGAAACCATTCAAATCATAATGATCAGTCTTGTAGACGAGGATATCTTTTCAGAACTGCAGTACCTGTTGTTGTCCTTGTTGTTGATTTGCGTATCGCACGAAGCCATATGGCAATATCAATAATATTTTGATTAATTGTGCAGCCCATTTCCTTTTTTACTGGAGACAGAGTTGGTGAGAGTGGTATTTGATGATGGAGCATTAAATAAGAGGCTTCAAAGCTCTGCACAGGTGCAGAGTTGAGCTCTGTAGCCCCTTTCACATTACACATATTTGATCCATTGTTATATATTTATTGGTGCACCTTTAACTTTTAGGTTACAGTTAGGCAGCCTTAGACAATAAAGACTTTGAAGTGATTTTATGCCCTTTCGCCATCATATTCTAATTTTTGAATTTTTATAAGGCTTGGATGATATAGTGCGGTGAAGCCCTGCAGAGCTGGGAATTTTACGAGGTGAAATCCAATTTAAGCCACAAAACTCAAAGATCCAGTTAAGGGGAGTCATGGTGGCTCAGTTGGCTCAGACGCCAAGCATCTAACTGTGGCATCCTGAGTACAAATCAATGTCTCTCTCTCTCCCTCTCTCTCTCTTTCTCCCTCTCTTTCTCCCTCTGACCAATACTGTCCTGCTCGAGCAGTAAACTTTGACCTTAAAATCTGTATGAAACTACTTTGGCAATTTTCTTTATTTTTTATATAATGTAGCAGTAGTAAGTGTTTGTAACGTGATGCTTATGTGGTGTTGGATTAAGAGAGAGAGCGAGCTGTGTGGCAGTTTAATATTCAAAAATACAGAAAGCACAGAAGTTTTGCCTGATGTGAGGTAAAAATCTTTTCAGAGCAGAAAATCCGAATCCTGAGCTCACAAAAGGGAAAAAAAACCAAAACATGTTCCTTAAGAAGAAAATTTGGCTTGAAAGTCTTTTGGATACTTTTCTCACTGCAACATAAGGCATGGATTGCAATTTTTTTCAAATAATTGCTTCAAAGAGGATTCAGGAAATTGTGTAGTGTTTATCCGGTCCATTAAGGCAGTAAGGAAACAAAGGAGAGGCAGAGGAGCGCAAGTGTTTCCTCAAGGCGCACAGCCAAACATTAAAGCAATAGCAGTTCATTACTGAGCTTAAGCAATGCAGTTTTCTAACCTGGAATAAAAATACAGTGCGCAGCGGAGACCAAAAGAGTTCTGGAAATATTACAGCTTTTGTGCTCAAACCACCCACGCACACATAACTGTGCACGGACGTTCACACACACGCATTAACAGATGCAAAAAGGCACCCTGCTGTTCACATCTCGTAGGCAGCCAGGGGGAAGTATGGAAGTGAGTGTGAGTGTGTGTGTGTGTGTGTGTGTGTGTGTGTTCTTCTAGGCTGAGCAGGCAGGATTTTCTCCCTGAAGATACAAAACACTGATTGACTCCTTTCTCCTGTTGCTGCCTCAAACACAGACCCAAGTACACACACTTCACTACTGTGCACTGCTTTACATGAGCAATCGTACTGTGTACACACACACACACACACACACACACACACACACACACACACACACACACACACACTGTAAATATATTGACCTCTTTCACACACTCCCTGGGGATTTGAGACATTAATATGGACAAAAGGAAGGAAAACAACACTGTTTATTCAGATTTGAAAGGTGAAAGTGTGTGTGTCTGTGTAAGGAAAAAGTGTCTGTGTGTGAGAGAGTGTGAGTGTGAGAGTGAGAGTGAGAGTGGAGAGAGAGAGAGAGAGAGAGAGAGAGAGAGACTTATTGTTCTGTAATCTGCTCTTGGGATCCTTGGGGAAGTGGAATTGCAACACCTGATTATCTCCGAGCCCAAGCATCAACAAGAAAGGTAATTCTCCAGAGACAGATTGAAACTCTTTCTCCCACTCTCTCTTTCTTTCAATTTCTCCATTCTCCTTCTATCCTCTTTATCTCCTTTCTCGATCACTCAGACACAAACACACACGCGCTCTCCCTGCCCTCTACACACATTCACACACACCTCCAATGCTGTCTCCACCGCTTCCTTTCTTCCAGCATCCCTGTTTCTTTCAATCGGTTTATCCGCCCGTTGTCCCTCGTGTTTTCTCTCTTCCACTCCTCCTTCCTCTTCTCTTTCATCATTCTATTTGAAAGGCCCAGTGGTTTTGACGATGATTGCTGTTGAGATTTTTCCATCACTGAATTATTTCTGCAATCTTCGCTGCCATTTCATTCCCTCAGACTGCGGCAGGATGCCATTAGAGGAAATAACCAGAATCCCTCTCAACAGGTAAAAGGAATAAGTGCTTCCTGCTTGTTTCATGTGTGAAATACTACTTTGTAAAGTAGCCAATCAACCCAAAGTAAGCAAACCTATTCAGCGCTGTGCTATGACCTATTCTGTACTGGTCACCTTGAAGAGAATTCAATTTCACTTCACCTCTGAAAGTTGCTGTGATTCCGAATCCATGTGTGCAGAGAGATTGCATTGTATCCCTTCAAGTGACTGACAGCTAGTCAGGCTGAAATGGGCACAGCAGCATCGACTGGTGTTGCCGCAGCAACAATAGCCTTTACATAGAGCCACACCTCACTTCATTTCAGTTCCATTACATTCAATCATCCCCGCTGTTCAAGAAGTGCATTTTTCTGAGAAAGTGGCAGCAATCTGTACGCGTACGCGGGCTGCTAGGATCATTCATAACTCAGCTGTGGGAAGGAGGATTGGTAACTTTTCCACAGCAGGCACGCTCAGTAGGCTATATGTTCCCCGGAAGGTACTGCATGCTGTTACCTGAATATATAATGAGATGCAACTCAGTTTTTTGATTTTGGGATATTGTAGTAAGTAATGAGTAATCCCAATCCAGTCCTGACTCCTGCTCATATACAGTGTCACCTGGATTTTACATTTATTCGGAAGACCCTTTGACTACATTTCTTACTCTGCACATACATCTGAAGCCTTTTTGGGTTCAGTGCCTTGGTCAAGGCTCAAGCTGAGCCACAGTCTCCCCAGTTGCAACCTCATTAGATTTTGTTGCACCAATAACGTAATAATAAAGTTGCATCTTGTAAGTGGTTTTTATTTTTTTATTACGAAATTTTTTGTGCTCACATAAAATTGTGCTTATTCACAAAGAGATTAATTTAGCAATTAATGCAAGAATTGATAGATGACGGATTTCAAAGCTGCAAAAGGTTGAACAAAAGTAAACTTTGTGAAGCACAGGTGAGTGTACTGCAGCCAACGGATTTTCATTTTGTAATGAGAAAACCAAAACGTTTTGTTTTGAAAATGAAAACACGATCAATTTTCCATTTTTGTTTTGAAAATAAAAACATAACAAACAACCTGTTTTGTTCTATCTATAAATGGTAGTCGGGAAACCCAGGTGTATTTAACCTTCAAATTTAATGTATACTTGGATCCACTCTTTATGTAAGTTTGCGCTTTATCAAAAATTGTCTGTTTCTCCATATTGTAATTTTATAATTGATATATCTGTCTACTCTGTATATATGACAGCTAATGTACCTTTGTCCGCCCTAAAATACACTTCCCTATCAATAAAATGAGTATTGCAGGTTTACAAATTGTTAGGCACATTTGTGATTTGGGGCAATAAAAAAAATTCATTTGACTACTGAATATAGCGGATAAGATAATTTGCTAGGAAGACTCACTGTGTCCTTTCTAAACAAGAAGCACTGAGGCTGTCTACTGTTCCATTATAATTACCATGATATACTGAACATAACGCGCTACGTTAACGAGGTCATTCATTTAGCTAATTAATGCACTAATTAGAAAATGTTTCGATGTCTCCACATAACTCACTGGTGGTATTTAGATGAGCTCCATAACCTAAAGTGCTAAGGAGTTTCTGTAGTTTCATGGAAATGTTTCCTCATTAAAATCTGATGCAGAATGTGGACCTAGAATGATCCATACAAGATGGGATCAGAACAAAAAGAAAATGTTCAGGGAGATTCGTCTCTCTGCGAAGGATTGGGTATAGTTTGTCCAGACAGACTGTAGGGCTGAACTGAAAGAGTACCCTGGCCTCGATGTCCCAGCAGTCCGCCATTTGTCTGGCTGAGAGGCAGCTGCTTTGTAGCACAGCAAGCTCTCCATATTGGAACAGAACAGCCTGAGGGCACACAGCACTTCACTGGAGCACAGTGAGAGAGTCAACACCTGAGGGAGAGCCACTAAACAAAGGTTACCTGAAATCACACCATTGGAGCAAACTGTAATTTATACACGGCTTTATATTTACATACAAGATTTTTTGGCCTTGAATATGATCAAAACTGTAATAATGGAGTTGGAACAAGCTCTATAGATTGTCTGTAGGAACATGAACCTGCTCAAAGATAGACTAGGGGTGTAAAGATCCATCGATACATATCGGAAAACCAACAAAAGAGTCAGAGATAAACAACCACTCAAATAAATTCTGCATGGAATTTGGGAAAAGAAAAATCAGTATGGCTGTCAAAAAACAATCTTCTCAATCTCAATCGCTGTCTTTCTACTAGCTAGCTCGCTGTGTCCCCCAATCACTCTAAACCTGCTGAACTGATTTCCACTGAAAGAAATGTTGGACTACCGTGTACAATGCTGCCTGAAATCTTTACAATAGATTTGCAGTCTTCAAAACACATAGTTGCATCATAAAATCTGCCGGAGACACCATAAATCCGGCAGTAAAGTTACCAACAGGAGCAGACAAAGCCACACCTTCAAGTTTAATTAATGTTAGCAGCATGCTATTTTCAGTAGGCCCCAAATTGCAGTTACTGAACGGGTATCCACAGTGCATCACTGACAGTACTGAATTCAGAAGAATGAAATATATTTGAACACACTGTAGGCAGGATAGTGGGATGACGATGTGGATGGTAATGTTGGTCAATCGGCCCATGACTGTGGTCCATACTGAAATATCTCAATAACTACGAATAGATGAGATGTCATTTTGTACATATATTCATGGTCCCTAGAGGATGAACACTAACAACTCTTTTGATCACTTGACTTTTCCCCTACTGCCACCATGAGGTTAAGATATTGGTGTTATGTCTCAGTAGCAACTGAATGGATTGCCAGGATGTTTGGTACATTCCTGTTCCCTCAGGATGAATGGTAATACATTTTAATTTGTCCAATTCTTTTTTTTTTTTTGATCAAACACATGCAATTATTGACATTCCTATCAGTCTCAGCTGTACTTTGTTAGCATGCAAACAGGCTACGATAAGACATCAAACACATAATCATTGTACTTTTAACACATAAAAAGTAGTCACAGCAGTTTGACTTTATAGGACGGGGCTGTTTTGATAAGAAAGGAAGTGTTGAATTCATTTTGAAAATCTCCGGCGCATCAGTCTGTCCTGTGCTCTGCAAAAATCTTAAGCCTCCTCCAATAGGCTCAGGCCCAGGCCACTATAAAGATATAAGCAGCACACTGAAAGATTGGGGTGTAGGATACCCTTCAGGCTAAAGGCATTCAATAATCAAACGCTTCTTTGAAACTTGACGGTACAGAGAGGCTGTGAGGATCTAAAGGGAGGGAGGGGTTGCTGTACAGCCTTTGGGTGACTGCAAGATGCTGCAGGCCTCAGATGGAAAAGAGCGACAGTGGGTGGCAAGCTCACACATCTTAGATAATCTTTCCAAAGCAAAAGGCAAGTGTCTTCAGTTTGGAAAAATGCCTTCTGTATTTGTACCATGTAGTGTAAAGCTCTGAGTCTTACAGCTCTCCTATTTGGGGGAGATTATCCCACACAAAAGTGGTGGAGAGCTGCAGTGGAACAGTGCTGTGGGATGAGCTCAGGTGCATCTTCTGATTTCTGTTTGAGTATTAAGAAAATCAATGCCATTCAAATCTGGACCAGCAGTTAATTCTGTTCCCTAATGCTCAAGGTTTTCTTCATCATTTCTCACATTTTTCACTGCAGTGACTCATTATTTACACAGGTTTCATTTTTTTCCCTAAATCATAAATCAGTCATAAATCCTATGATCAATTATTGTTTGCAATAAATCTTAAAAAAAACCTGCATGCTCACAGTAGCCTGACCGATACTAGATATTTTTAAATAAAAAAACTGAATGATACTGTCGAAAAATCTGAAAAGATACATCTGTTACTGTTTTTATGCATTACATACAGTAATAATGGCACTAATTCTAAAGGACTGCAAACACGGCTTTGGCCGGGCACCATGGTAGGCTAGCTTTAGGGCACGGCCCACAAACCTCAAGGTCTCGGGTTCATGTCCACCCAGAGACCTTTGTTGCATGTCATTCCCCATCTCTCTCTCCCCTTATTTTCTTTTATCTCGCTAATAGGACAAGAGTACTTTTACTACTTCATCAGCCAACAAAGAACCAAATGTGAAAAAACAACACTAATTCATTCATCACAACACTAGTTCATTCATCTCCGGTGCCATAACACGTTGGTGAAATAAAGAGTCCCCGTTAGTCAGCTAGTGTTGTTCAGTTGTTGTTTTTTTCACTTTCTTTCCACATTATTGTCAGCTCTATAATGACGGCAAAGAATGACTCACAGCAATAAAGGTTTTGGAACTGCAGTGAGTGATTTGCATGATTATAGGGCTAGTGCATTAATAGGGAAGCAATTTACAAAGGATTTTACAAATGTTTTTGTTTTACTACCATTATAATAAAAAGCACCATACGGCCATTAGTTGCTACATTGATAGAATTGTGGATTTTCTAAACTGGAGGATTTGTTTAAAACCTGATCTGATCCTCTTGATTGGTTTTTTTCATGCCCTCTTTTCAGCAACATGTCCATGTTTCCTGATCTCAGCAATTAACCCTGCCAAAACTGATAGGGGTGTCTGATCTACATGAATTCTATAGTTTTCAAAATGCAAGAGCAGAGAACATCATCATATGGCGTAAGAAAATATAAATAAGTACTGTATCATAATATTTTGTTTTGTGATATTGTATTGATTGGCATTGATTTTGTGTTTAAACCCACAACCTCTAGATAGCATGCTGTAAACGTAAAGTGAGGGCTATGATGTTGGATGTTACAGATTGTGATAAATACACATGCAGTTGTGGTTGCATAAAAAGGGGTTAGTTAGTACTATCTGTTACATGTGCAACTATAGGTATACATGCATATACACTAGACATCAACAATTAAATACAAAGTCTTATCTCACAAAGATGCTGTGTGACCAGGTCGTCTCAACGGGGCAACAAGCCTGTGCTGCTAGAGAAAAGCCTTGGGGCTGAGATCACACCCGGCTTGTACTGTACAACTGTATGACTGTGTGTAACACCAGGCTGAGTGCTAGACATCCAAATGATTTAGCTGTTTTTCCCCATGACCTCGACGATAACCTTTTCCCTACGGGGAGCCATCCTGTGTAGGACCTGAAGCCGTTTAGCTGGACGGTAACGGCTGTATATCTTTCTGCTGTCTGCAGGAGTGCGGTCAGCAAGCTTCATGTCACTGGAAGCCAACATGACAGATTCAGGGGAGCCGAGGTAATGGCGAGCAACACTGACAGATTCATTCGCTGGTAAATCCTGCGTTCGGACAAGCCAGCGTCATTCCACCGTGCCTTCGTTGTGACTGGCATGCAGGAAGCAGTGTATCACAACAAATCAATCAGCCCACTATCACTCCAGCAGAGCCACATAACGAAACAAAAGTGAAGGAAAGTTGCGTCCACACTTCTAGAGAGGAGTTTACACTAAGCCTGGAGGGATTGAAGAGCAGGCTGCTGCTGTCTGCTGGTTGACAGACACTGAGTGACAGTGACAAATGTGTTCAGTAAAATCTGTGACAATGTCATATAAATAAATATGTGTTCTGTTCCTCTCTGCCACTAATTGATACACAAAACAGGGATTTGGCCAACAGTATACTAGTGAGTTCATAAAAGCTCTGACGTTTGCTGTTCTGACCACCTTGGACGTGATAAATAAAAATCAACAAAGAGAGAAAAATGCATTCATACTCCTTTTTTTCAGATTTATAAAACTGTCTGTACTCATGGCTCCACCACTCTTTAGACCTGTCAATGAAATTAATGTTTGACAGCCTGTCTGTTGTATCAGCAAAGTCTCACATCACCAAGATGAAACAAATAATAGATTAGTCGACCAGAAACAGTTGTTAAAGTAATATATCCAGTTTCAGATCAACTAATAATGAAAATAATAGTAGCAGCCATAAGTGTGACTATCACCCCGGATTCCACCGACATGGCTTTAAAACGTTGCATCTGTGATCTGCGCGTCTTCAAATCTCACCGAGAGCATTTCAGAGGCAGAGCGTCTTCAGAACGTGTTGCCTGGCATACGTTGTTTACTTGTATATTTTGTCCTTAAAAAGTCTACAAAACGGTGTGTTTCTCCACTCCTCTAACCTGCTTCCTGTCTGGCACCACAATAGTGATGTAGCGTGAAATTCGATCGTGGTCTGCACATGGTATTTTATTTTGAAAACTGACCGGATTCTCTAAGCCATTTTTGTGTTTGACTTCCTGCTAGTGCGATCTGCTCTGTGCTGCTTGACGCGAGTGGGTCACAGCTTCCGTCAAAAATATACCAATAAAGTTTTCTACAGGAGCAGAGCGGAGAACCGCTTCTGGGACGGTTCTGAACCTCTTCAAGCCAACACAGCCTTGAGTTGTTTTAGGTTGTTCTGCCAGTAGCACTGACAAGTTTATTTATCTAACTGTAAAATGTCCATCTTTAATATTTTCTAACTTTCAGTACTGATACTGACATTGACCTCCAATCAGTCTGGCTTAAATTTACAGCAACTGTATTATCATTGATTCATTACATGTACATGTAAACCAGCAGCGAGATCTCAGTTATCATCAACATCGTCAAATAGATAATAAATCATTGAGTTTATAACGTTAACATCCAAATAAAAAGTAAAAGAAAGAACATAAATACATGAAAACAAAATGATACCTTCACTGTGAATTTTAAAAAAAGGCCACAAAAGTAATTGGTTGAAATTTACCAATGCTCCATAATGTTCCTGGCATATTATTAATGCATGTGTAGACTGCAACAGGTGAAACTAGCTAACACTGTAAATCAATAGATGTTTTATTATTAGATGCTGTCCTTCACATTTGCTTCATTTTTACTTCTTTATACACACACACTACGCTCGCTCTAGAAATGTAGGCTTTTCAAATTAATACATTATCTACTTCACAAAAAGCAATTTCCAAGAAAGTCACAGCACTGGCAGCAAAGTGGAAAACCTGAACACAAGAACAGAAATGAGCTGGTAGCTCAGAAGATGGAGATAAGACAAAAAGTCTACAGATTACTGCTTCACAAAACCAGATGTTTTCCATGTTTTCAATGTGAGTTCTCTCATTCCAGAGGCAGCAGCAGAGCCCTGTTTCTGTGCAGGACTGCCTGAAGGGGAGATCCATCCGTCTCAGATTCAGACACCACAGGTGACCAGTGACCAGAGGCAGATAGTGTTATGGTACATTTCATGTCCAACAGACCCCTGTTGTTTGAGAAACATAAAAATGAACCCTTCTCAAAATAAATGTCCAGGACAATGGCAGAGAGTGTGTTCTGCAGGCCATGTTGGTGGCACTAACAGTCGTCACTTTGTCCTTGCCGTTCCACCAGCCCTGCCACTCTGCTCCTGCTGTTACTGAGCCAGGTTTTTATTCTGGCAAATAGAGCTATGGTTTTCTATTTCAATAATGAAAGAAGATCTATAGCGCTAGTCAGTCACAATAGCTCTCCGATCTTCTTTTCTACTTGGCTGTTTACTTCCCACTAGTATTTTGTTCACGCTGACTGTACAGAAAAAGCTCTCTGACGTGCTTTCTAACTGCAGTGCTTAGAACTTAGAAAACTCCTTAGCTGGTTCGCTAACTGGACAAAAAGCTCACACAGTTTATACATAAAACGCATTTGTGCCGACGACTCCTGCCTCTTAACTTTCTGAAAAGCACTGCTCTTTCATTATCCTTTTGGTTTTAATAGAATTCACCAAACTCGACTCGAACAATTGCTACAAAATGTAGCCATTTTAAATGCTGTGGTTTAACCCGACCATGACCAGATTCTTAAAAACTTAACAAAAGGTGAAATGTCACAAAATAATAGTGTAAAAGCGAACTTACCCGCTGGAAGAAAAGCCTCAGGCTACATTCCACCAAGTTTCCATCAGTGCGACTTGGAACAATACTCATAGCTCAGAAAGTTGCCAGCTTTTCCCTCGGCTCTCTGCGACGACTTCATCGCAGCGTGGTAGGAAATCTGACTGTGTATGAAGGTCCTCCCCAAGAGCTGGAAGGTGGTATTTAGCAGCAGGGAAGCAGAAGTGAAGGCAAAGCTACAGTCTGGGGAGCTGAAAGTGAATCTCCAATGATGCTCGTGGGATGGAAAGACAGGAACTGTGGCAGAATTAGGAACAGCAGGGGGCAGTGGTTGAAAAGGACGGATTAGGTGGCAAGTTCCACTTCTAACTAAATCTTCTGACTGGAATACTGGTAATTTCAAATGTGTGCAATTTAATGAAGTACAGTCACTTTATAGCATAGTCACACGGATTAAACATTAAAATAAACTAGCGAAATTCAAACACGGCAATAAAGCTGAACAAACAGAAAAACTACATACAAACACAGACTGACACAGCTCAGTGGTCAGCTGTTTGTCAGGCTCATCACACACTGCCATTAACACTACCTTTGGACGTGTGTGGAGACTGTAACCTTCCTCAAGTTAATACATGAAACAAACAAATAAAACAAATAAATGCCATATTTCTACATCGTTGTGGTGAAGGAATTTCTCCTGCTGTGATTAAGGTTGGCTCAACATTATGTGGTATTACCGCTATTTCTGTTGTTCTTGCTAATTATTATGTAAGGGTTACAGCGGGACAGTGGAGTTTTTTAACATATGTTTTTGGGGCTCTTGCCTTTATTGGATAGGACAGCTGAAGATTGACAGGAAAGGGGGGAGAGAGAGGGGATGATATGCAGCCAGAGATTGGAGCTGAACCCATGGCCGCTGCAGCAAAGACCTCAGCACATGGGGCGCCAGCTCCGCCAGGCGAACCATAGGGTGCCCCGAGCAGGTCAGTGTTCAATCTCAGTACCTGCTTGTACTAATGACCTGCACTCGCCCTCCTCCAGCCTCCTGGAGCCTCCCTCTGTTAACTGCAGAATGTCAACTAAGTTCCCAGTTACTTAAAATATATTAACATATTCAGCTGAAAGTCGCGACTTAAGAGGGTCACACCTTAAACTGAAACACTGGCGAGCCGCAGGACGCAAACGCCACCGCTGTGGCGAACTGGCATAATTAGCAGACCAGTCTGCATTTCCATGTTTCTTTTGTATCAGAAAATTTGGTTAAAATTTGTGCTACTCTTGTATAGAAACCTGGCTACTGATCATAGCCACTGATAGCAAACCAGGTCCTTTTGCAACCAACTCAACTCTTTCACAAATGTTTTAATCATAAAAAATTAATGTGACAATGAGCTGCTGATTATGCAACCGACTCCCTCTAGGTAAATACAAAAACAACAAATAATTCAACGTCTTCTGCAAGTTAAATCTACAATATGGCACTGTCTCTTCATGCTTCATTTTACACGACAATTTGGATATCCTTATCTGTTTATTTTCATGTAGCCCATCCATGCCTTAGAAACCTTAAGAAGAGGCCTGACAACAAATGTGTCAGGCATTTCCTGCAGCCCCCAGATGACAACTTTATGAGGCTTACAGCCTCCGATAGTCTTCCCCAAGCCTCACTGAAGGAATTTAGCTGTGGGGCAGCACCTAGGAAAGCCTCCCAGCTATGTCATAATGCAGCCTGAGGGAAACACACTGTGGGATTTAGAAGACGGTGAGTGACAGTGGCAACTTCACTAAGTGTTAGATTTCGTGTTGGACACATCGTGTGTAATATGTGAACAGGCTCAGTCTTGCAGCCTGCCGCCGTGAGAAAGACGTCTCCTGCAAACAGTGATATATACAGTCTGCAGCCAAAGACACACACACCAATTTAAAATCACACCATATCATAAAAGGCACACATAAGAACACAGCACACAGACATATCTCCTTACACACTTCCTGTTTATGGAATGAGACAAGTGTATGCATGAGGGGCTGGATTAGCAGCTTGCACTTTACTGCATTTGGGATTTGGAAGATATGCGTGTGCATGTCTCGTGTGTCTGTGTTTGAGTATGAGATGTGAGATATTTCAGTCTACACATGTATGTCAGGTCAAACTCACAAACCACTGCACAGGGTCTCTGTGGTGAGGGTTAAGTCCATTACGAATCTCCTGTGAGTGTGTGTGTGTGTGCATGTGTGTGTGTGTGTGTGTGTGTGTGTGTGTGTGTGTGTGTGTGTGTGTGTGTTCATGTGTGAAAAGTGGCAGGGTGGATATTGACCGCCATCAGCACAGTTCCATTTTTAATGAACCACACTGCTCGCAGCTTTCACAGGACCATCAAAGAGCTCAGAAGCTTGCTTTGCATTTCAGACCAAAGTACCTGGACTTATGGACTTGTTTATGAAAAAATCATGTATGTACATTCTGTTATTAAACCATGTCAAGTCCTGTGTGTGATTCTAATGTTTTAAACATACTATGAAAATCAGCTTCCAATTAAGTAATAAAGTAAACTCAAATATGGGGCATGCCTAGCTGTTTTTGATATTTAGTTAAAATATTGAGGAAAAACAACTGCATTAAATTAAGTAATGTGCAAACATTTGCTGGAAAATTGCCCCTTTCTATGCAAGTGAGCCTCATCGCAAAAAAAAGTGCTAATAACCACACATAGAGTGAAATTATTAGAATCTTGGTGGAGAGTTGGTGGTGACTGAAGTGCATTTTTAAGCGGTATCAGGTTCAGATGTATCAGTGATCATGGCAGTAATGATTGAACTGAACTATAAGACAACGTAAACTCTCCTGCTGTGAGGAACGGAGACGAGGCTTACGCACTAGAGAGAAAACAGCTCTCCGTGTTCCCAGATGAATAAGGGAGAGCACACAGTTAAAGTACCCCAAACAACAATCACTCTGAGAAAACACTCCAAAAAGAGTGAGTCATAGAAAAACAAGAGACACCCCGCAGATATAAACGAATGACGAATGAGCAGTGGCAGTAAATATATAATCAGAATGGTTAGAATAATAATTAGAATGAGTTCTCTTTCAAATCACACAACATCGCCCGACTCCGCCCATCACTCTCCTTCTCTGCTGCAGAAACCCTCATCCACGCCTTCATCACCTCCAGAATCGATTACTGCAACAGCATCCTCTACGGCACACCATCCAAAACCTTAAATAAACTCCAGTACATCAAGAACTCAGCTGCTCTTCTGCTCACCCACAAATTGCTTTTAATGTTTAGCTTAGTCTGATGTGTTTTTAGTGTTTTACTATTTGATGTTGTTTTGCTGCTTTTATGTTTTTTATGTATAGTGTCTTTGAGTATGTAGAAAAGCACTAAATAAAATGTATTATTATTATTATTATTTGAAAAAAAGTGGAAGGTATTGTTCTTGCAACTCCATTAATATCATTGTTTGACTCAGACATTGCTTAACCATGTCATGTTAACCATGTACATCAGAGATTTGAGGCCGTTTTCCGTAGCTGGCAGTTTCACTTTCACAAAGATCGAAGGAAACATGTATTGTTTTGCACAGTATATACCCTACCTGCCAGAAATAGGAAAAAAGATTACTTAATTTGATAAAGAAAAGATCACTCATAAATTTGTCTTTCATCTCATTTTGTTAAAAAAATGTGAGATAATCATATTGTGAACCCAGTATCATGAATTATATCGAATCGTGACATCTCTACTAAATAACAAATGGGACCACTATGTAAAATCACAGATGAACAAGGGCAAATTTCATTCAGCTTAAAAACATAATGTCCATATTTGCAATTGAATCGGACGTTGAGATGGGGCAGATAGTGGTTGCAAGTGATATGTGATTCATCGTGCTATCAGCTGCCTCTATCCATTCTTTCTGAATGTGCCCCTGAGAGTAGAAAATGGGAGTTTGAATAGCAATTGAGACAGTGTAAAAGCAACTGAGGAACGGTGGTATCTGCGCTGTGCCAGCTGCATCCACAAAGCCTTTCTGGATAAATCTAATGTATTTTTTTACAAAGATAATACAAAGGGATACAGGATTTATCTATGGAGCCAAAATGCCATGAGGCTGATGGTGTGGCTCCTACTGATAAGTTTCATATCCAAGATCAAATTATGCAAACCCAAAACTATGGCACTATTGTTTGTGTTTACACATAAATACATACAATTAAAGATAAAAGGAATAACCATACAATTTCTTAAAGATAGAGTTTTTTTTTATATTACATGAAAGTTTAGTTGCAGTAGGTAACATTTATAAAAAAAGTTTTTCAAAAGTTTTTTTCATTATTGCTGAAATTTTCACTGTGTTCTGATATAGACAAAGAGTAGTACATGAGACAGATAATCTGTGTAAAATCAGGTTCCTCTGCCTTGTTCTAGTGCTCCTAATGGTATTAGCAAGGATCCAACAGGCCAGGATGAAAACAACCAAACAGAGCCGGGAAAGATATAAAGACACTTTGGGTTGGAGTTGAAGATTGTTTCTCAATCCCAGGGACCCAAAGTGTCTATATTTGGAGTCCTGGGAATAAGATTCAGCAATCAACTATCTCTCTTTGCTCTGATTGGTTGTTTTTGTTCAGGCCTGGTGGATTCTTCCAAATGCCATCAGGAGCGCCAGGAGGAGGCAGAGGAGCCTGATTTTTTCACAGATTATCTGTCTCATGTACTATTGTCAGAACACAGTGAACGTTTCAGCAATAATAACAAAATAAAAATGTGATGATCACAAAGTGATTTTTATAAAAATTACCTAAATTACCTAAAAAAACTAATGCTGCTGTTTATGAATGTCTCATGAGGCAAGAACTGAGTTTTAAGGTTCTTGGGGTACCAGGACAAAACATTTAAATAAAAACAGCTGCTGAGCACCACCTCATACTCATTTCAACAAGGTGCTAACACTTCTGATTCATGTCCCTGGAAAATCAATCAGCACAGAGTCTTTCTAGTCTGGTTTCAGTGCAGCGGAGACACAAACTCCGGTCTGATTCCATCTTGGCCTTGAGTCTTTTATCTTGCATTCCTTGCTTCAGGAAAAACTGTATGTACAGTGCAGCACTGTATGGTGTGGTTATGAGTAAAAAATGGCAGTCATCTACGTACGCTTCCCGGCTGATGAAAGTGATACTGATGTGACGAGTAGCTCGATCCATCCTGTATCTTATTCATGTGGAGAAGCTTTCTCACTCTTGCAATGCTCAGTCTGATACACATCTCTGTGGACTTTGGCTGAACAGCAGATACTGCATTACTCAGTCTGATGTACGGATATACAATGTCCATTCCTGTCCATCCAATGCTGTATCACACTGCCATGGTTTTATGTTTGACTGTTTGGAAAAAATTGACTCTCTGTGACATTGTAGGACTGCAGAAGATAAAGGACAGGTTGGTATAAAATTACAACCAAGTATCAAATATCAGTGTCACTAGAATGTCTCTTATCGTAGATGGAAAAATCATCACACTGGGTGGTTACCTTTGGCTTTGTCTCAATGTCTCTATTGGCCACCAACACTGTACATTGAGTCAATAAAAGCGAAACAAGCCTTTTTTGTCTCGCCCTTCTCTGTCTCTCACCCTATAAAGCTCTACCAATCAAAGCCTGTAGATTACAGATGGTTATGGTAGGGCTAGGACATGGTTGGAGTTAAAGACTACCATATCCTAATCTTAACAAAGGAGGCAGTGGTTTCTTGCAGCTTGAGACAGAAAGATACAGCAAACTGAACAGCTCTTATTAATTTTCTATGAGAAGCAGCGGATCCCTGACAAGGAGCACACAGGGATAGGCAGCAGTTACAGATAGCATGTAGAGCAGGGGGCAAAGGTAAAATAAGTAAACTGTGACCTGGAAGAGGTGAAAAACAATGGGACAGTAACACTCACACCTGACAGAAAGATTGATTTACCTACAGCAGTGGCAGTGTATTTTTTATACAAAACCCTTTAATAAAAATGTAGCGACAGATTTGATGGTTTGATGGTTTTGCGGCCGTGCTCATCCTGGTCATGGCCGCTTTGTTCCCAATGATTTCACTGTATCAATGTATGGAATCTGTGTGTAACAGCTCACCTGTTATCTATGCAGAAATGCATTCAGGTTCGTAAGGCTATCGTAAGATCACAGTGCTACAGAAGATTTACATAATTCATGAAGTTACTGCTGCTGTAGGAATGTCACCGATACTTTGGTACCAAGTTCTGGAAATGTGACAGTACTCGTTTTTGTCTGCAATACTGTAGGTACCCAGGAAATGCCATAGGGAGAAGAAGAAGAACACTTACCGGTATTGAAGAAGATAAAGTTGAAGATGGCAACAACAACAACAACAACAACAACAACAACAACAACCTCTACTTGTCGAAAACTGTAAAACAGTTTTCACATATGAACTCTTGAACTGCTTGGTTTAGACGAGGGGTCACGACTGCAGAGCGTGCAGGAGGAGGAAGAGGACTGTCATCTGTAATCACTGTTTTTGCGTTGATATCAATACAAACTGAGTCTCAAAATGACCACAGACAACAGGACTATAACTGCGATTCCAGTCTGAGAGAGAGGTGCTGGGGGATTTTATAACTGAACTACGAGCAGGATGCACAGACTGTGTGGATATCTGATGTTTTCACATCACAGATGACAAAGAAAGACATTAAAATATAAATCTTACAAAATCTGACTGTAGGCTGATATTGAATGGCAGATTCTATATGAAAGGAAACAATCAACTTAAGAGGGGAAAGCAAACAAGTAAGAAGAAAACAGTATATTGAGCAGTTGTTTCTTTTTATTTATTACTTGAAGGCTTCATGACACTGTTGTTGTTTTTGTAATCTGTGTTGAAGTACATGGGATTTATTGTTTTGTTTTTGTTCTTTACTATGGTATTAAAATAGGTGTTCGAAAATCGTGGAATTTCACTGGTTCTGGTATCGACTACATTTCTGGTATTATGTCATCCCTATGCTGCTGTGACAGCAATCAAATTTGAAGACACCTGTATCGATCCTGCTGCTGTGTGATGGCCACAGCTATTTAATAAAGTCAAACTAAGGAGCCTCCGTTCTACATGTCTACATGAGACAGTGACTGCAAGCAGATGTTCCAAGCTAAAAGTGTGAGAGTTGACAGCGCTGCGATACTGAAGGAGAAGGAGCAGATCTCCGACTGGGTGCGATTTGGACGTTAGGAGGCGGAGCGCAGCTCGAGTCGTACAACAGTTAAACAAAAAGAACAAAAAAAAGACTGCGTTGCTGTTTCCTAATGTGTGAAAACAGTATCTCAAATAATGCAGTCATTTTTAATATGCTTCTGGCTCAGACTGAATAGTGGAAGCGTTACAGGAAGGCACAAAAGAGTTTAGTTTCTGTGGCTGCTTAGTTCCTGAAACAGCTGTAAAATAATTCAGTTGACATATTTCAATCTATTTCTGTCCAGTATGAATTTTACTTTCACTTGCATCAGTTCTGGGCAGGTGAGGCAAGAAGATAATTTCGGATTCCTGCCTCACAAATCTCCAGCATCCAGTGACAGGGGTGAGCTCCCCTGAACAACGTAATAATCCTTACACTGTTGCCAAGGATCGGAGCACTGAAACCACACGGAGGAGGTGCAACCAAGTCATCGAGCTTGAATCTGAAGAAAGTAACACTTCTGGAATTGTGAGTGTCACACCTCCTCCATCTGTCAGACAAAAACAAGAATATAGAGGTGAATTTCTCTAAAATATCACACCCTCACTGGCACCTTTCCGTTGAATTTCCGCGGTGTGGGAGTGCAGATGCAAGCGATGGAGGGGGGGATCTTAAACCATCACAAGCTCAGAAGTCACTTGATTTAATTTATAACCCCTTTACCTCTAGGGATGATCCAGCAGTTTGAATGTCTGCCTGCATCAGTGTTTTCTTTCCGTTCCCTCCCTCTAAATTGCATTATTTTGTATTATCCTCAAGCATCTTAAGAGTGCGACTGGCAGGGAAAATCAAGCACACAGAACCAAAAAAGGATCGATTTCTCTGTACCAACGTCCCTGTGCACCTGTGCACCAGTGTTGTGGCAGTCTCAACCGACTGATGTCAAAATGTTTACAGTGGCGGTAATCTTCATGCAGCAATACACAGGCTCCATAGGCAGGCGGTGACATCCACAACAGATCTCACACCACTGCCGTGCATCTTTGATGACAAGCCATACACGCAACTTACACTGTGACGCACACACACACACACACACATACACAGTCTCAGAAGTCCACCCTCCACCCTGCACACTCCTCCTCTTCAGCAGCCTGTCAACATGGATCAACTTGCATTGACTCATAAAGAGACTACTAAAAATAAGACTTGTACTCAGCAGGATAGAGACAAACAATGCAGAACACGGATCAAAACACAGTATCGCGTGAGAGGAGACACATCCTCCGAAGATGCATAACACTGACAGAAAGTAAGAACTGCGGCCAAGAATCCATTTTGTGTCTTAAAAAGAATTATTGTCATGCTCTTCATCAGGTGTGTCTCGCTTCTAAGCAGCCCTGCAGTGTGAAAATGAATGGCTGTAAACAAATGTGTTAAAATATGCACGGTTTCATGACCTGAATCTCTTTCTCACTGAGCCTCTGCCTCAGCTTAGCCAGCAATGTAATACAGCACCAGCCAGTGGGGCCACCTGACACCTTCAGCAGAGCCAGGACTTCTCATTTCTGCTTAGCTAACTAAATGGAAAATCCACACTGAAGCTGAATTTGGACATGCTGTTCCATGTGGAGCCCCAGCATGGTCAATGGTAAATAATATACATCTTCATATGAATAGAGTCAAATGTATCAATTAAATAATAAATTGTGAAATAATTAATTAATTAATTAATTATTGAAACTCCACTGATTATTTTAACATGTTTCATAGAGTGTGAGTATGTGGCTGAGATACCGAAGCTTCACAAATGTGAGATTTCAGTTCTGCTGAAGCATTTCATGTATTGCTTTCACTAGAGAAACGGGTGCAGACTCTCTTCTCTTTGGACTTACAGTATCTCACAGAGGTGTGGACTCCACGTGCGAGGCACAAATTTGATGACTTAAGACTCAACTTGACAAAATCTAAATGGGCCCCTAGCTCGACTTAGACTTTAACACTTAAAATACTTGATACCTTCCCCCAAAGCCCAAAGATTAAAAAGTATGTTATTTAAAAAGTGTGCCACGAATCAATTCATTTCCCTTCTTTTCCTGCATTAACTAACATTTACGCTATTTATTCCCAGCAAGTGGACAACAAATTCCCCAGATCCACTTTGTTGGAACCAATCCGACAGCATCCAATCAAGTTGTAGGAGAGAACCACGAAGAACTAACATGATACCAAACATAATTTTGTTTGCATACAAAAACCATGCAGTGGTTTTGACTTGGGACTTGAGTGTAAAGACTTACTAGTGCCTTGCAAAACAAACCTCTGGTATTTCCACACTGGACGAATCTGAAACTGTTTTGTATCTTTCTTTTTTTTGTATCACAACAACTAACCCTTCCTTTTATTAGCTAACCAAAGCTACACATGCTACCTAACTAGCTAGGCAGATTGGTGAAATCAATCAAAACCAGTTAAAACAGCAGCAGCTTCACAGTTTCCTCAGCAGCGGTTTGAGTCTAAAGATGGTCCTCAGAGAAAGTCATAATCAACTCTGTCAAGAACAAAAACACAAAGTGTCACTGTTGTGAAAAGTGTCATTATGAAATAAAAAACTGGCTTTTGCAAAAGCAAATTTTAAAATAAAAGCTTCTGTAAGGAAACAAAGCAGAATGATGAAATGGTTCGTAACAGTGAGTTGAGTTTAAATAATGTCTGAAGTTATTTAGCAATTTAAGAGATCTTTTACATACTTTACTCCACCAGTTCACCGTATGTTATATACTTGTTTTGGCAGTAGCTTCAGAATAAGAGAGCCAAACTCCAAGCGACACAACACAGAGCTAATGCACTCGATTGTGACAACATAATATTTTTAGAAGTACAGGAACATTTAGTGCTTAAAAGTATTAGTAATATGTTCATGTAACACTCATTCCAACATTAATAAACCTACTGAGTCAGCCTCCACTTAATGCCAGAGAATGAAAAGTTCTTTCATTTTTTACCTAAGTACACTTTATAGATTCTCTGCCAACCTGACACGTATTATCCTCATTCAAACCTGCATGTCAGTTCTGCAGTCTGGTCTTTTTGTATCAGTGACAAAGCATAAACACATAAACACATCAGCCCCCGGCTGATAATGTAATCTGGCACCGACTCCGAGGACCGAGCGGAGTGGAGGAGAAGAGTGTGCCAGCACTCCGGCGGCTAAATTTACTCACCCGCTATAACCCTGGAGCCTATGCAGATTCTATTAGCACTTCTGAACAGTTCAGTACACTATCAGTCTGCCATTCTCCATGTTAATGATGAGTGTGCTTTGTATCATACCAACATCTCTCTGCACAAAGAGGAGCTGCACTTTGAACAGTTAGGAGGATTTAAAGTGCTGCATCAGAAAATTCTGATGGTCGTATCAATCAGCACATACAGTCGCGTGTAAAAGTTTGCACCGTTTCATATTTGCATTTCATCCTGTCCCACAGTGAACAAGGCAATGTCGTCTATTCATCTTTTCCCACTTGTATGAAACTGATGTTGAATCAGTGGGACAGTACACTTTACAATCCCCATCCAGAGTGGAAACAGAGTGCCCCCTGTTGTAGGCTGACACTGTGACCCAACAGCTGCCTTTGTTCATGTTTGAATGTATTATACATTTGACTTCCCTTTATTACCTGAGCAACTAATACAGTGGTAAAAGTCTGAACGCCATGATCTGTTGGCTCAACCGCTCTATGTGAACAGCACCCATTTGCAGTGGCAAAAATGCAGATTATTTCCCATCTTAAAAGCTGGGCACATACAGAAACTTAAATTAATTAGGACTAGAGGTTTAATAAGAACATGAAAGGCAAATATCATTCACAGCCCTGCTGCTGCCTGTTTGATGAATGAAATGTCAATTCATTTGCATATATTAAAAATATTTTGTATAACATTACTGCTCCAGTATAACTTGTTGAATTCTGTCAAGTATTAGCACCTGCTTTCTATCGATCCTCAGTATGAAGTCCAGAGCTTTGAAACTGCATTCACCTGCATTATTTACAGTATATATTTAAGAGCGATTAGGTGCTGAATACTGATGCAAAGGAAATAATGGCAAAACAAAATATGATGTAAAACCTTGTCTTTTTTGTATCGAGAGTTAAATAAAATGCACAAATGCCTCATACTGCAAGTGTAATAGTTCTATCTGTGCCTGTACATGTCAGCAGTTATGTATGTCTGCATCTGAAAGGATGTTTTCCCTCTCATCAGTATTAATTCAGCCTCTCTGATTAGCAGTGCGTTCCCAACAAGCTCATCCGAAACAGAAAATTAATCCTGGATCAACAGTCCTTCTCGGAGATGTTTGATAAATTACGGCCCTTATCTTTCGGAGGAACTGCATTCTTTAGCTGTCTATCGGGCATTAGAGCGGAGCTCTTGCCGAAGAACACTCCAGTGTTAATCATCTCGCCGCTGCAATGGAGTGCATCTTTCTCCTAAATCCTACGTTCAGTTAGTGAGTCGTGTACTGTCCCATTTAGCAGAGGATAAAGGAAGAGTTTGTCCCACTTCTTAATGTGTGTTGACTCATGGATGTGCAGCTCTGAGGAGGATAATTAAAATGTGGAGGACCCAGGGGGAATACTATTAGTCCTGTGTGTGTACCACTGCAACATTTTATCAATGAACAAAACCATCTGTTCCCATTGATACTAAACAGACCGACACGAGAGCTTATCTGGCGTCTGGAAGAAGAGGTTTGAAAATTCTGATACGTAAAAAGTTTGTCTGGCTCTGACCTGAATAGTGTTGTTAGACAAATGACCTAATCTGATTTCTGAATTTAGGTTGGACTTTAAGAGTTGGTCATAAATGGGTCGATGATGCAAAAACAAATAGTACATCAAAATGGGGCACTGAGTGTCAACGGATTTGATGCTGTACTCACTTTTGATATCAATCAAAATTAGAAATCGGGGTGATTATCTAGCATTGTGAGATGATCTGCATCTGCTGACTTCTGTGCTCACAAGGCCGATACACAAAAAATGTTTCCAGACACATCTGCAGTTAGTGCCCCCCCTGTGAATTTTGGGGAGGTGGTGGAAAAATGGGCTTCAAGCCGCTGTACTATAAGTCTAGAGCATCTTTCTGTAAACATATGCATACATTTCCTGTAGAATATAACAGAATTACACATGACTTTTCATGTTTTGACATCAGCATTACATATCAGCCACCAGCAGCCCTCTCTCTAAATATCAACCACTGAAAAACCAACATCAGGTGACCACTACTCCAAATCATAGTTTAGCATTATGAGCTGTGTGGCACTTACAGTGGCCTTCTCATAGCTTATGGAAACCTTATTGTCCCTTGTGCCCTTTTTGCCATGTGAATAATTTGGTTGTATGTGGTACAGAACTGAAACAATGAGTGTATTAGTCGACTGACAGAAAATAAATCTGCAACTATTTTGACAAACGGTTCTTCGTATAGGTCATTTTTTAAGAGTCCACCTATTTAGATTTGCTCTCCTACACTGGGGGACACACAGTGGATCAAAACCGAGAAAAAAATCCTTGTTTACGCCACTCATTCTACTGTCTTGTCAAAACCTGGTGCCTACATTACCCACAATGAAACTGGATTGTCAGGGGTGCAGCTAATGTAGCCTCGAGCTGCAATACTCCAGTGGAGATGAGATCTTTCTAGCCCAAACCCACGCTGACTCTAGTGACATCACTTGAGGCAATTTATCAGATTTCACACAGCTGCAAGTAATCTTTTAAAAAATAATAGTTTGCAAACTACTCAAAATATAAGGATGCAGAATGAGGGAAGTGCAGCACTATCTAGTCTGAAGACCAGTGGTGGTTCGGTACGCAACTGAATCCTCAGTGCACATATACAGAGTATTGGAAAACAGCTGGTGTGCAGCAGTTAAACCTTTGAAGTGAACAATAATTTAATATGCATAGGATTTTACAATGAGGAAGAAAGACTGGATTTTATTTTAATTAGTTTTAACTAGTATTTTTTATGAAACATCGATATCAGACACAACGCTCTATTCAAAGCAGTGTATTTTGAGATCTCTTAAAACTAGTCTGAGCGGCTGCCTTCATGAGTCAGACTGACATTGTTTTTTCAAAACGCACAGTATTATCAATATCAAAGGACTGATGTGGACAGTTTATGGGACAATAAGGGATTACAGAGGCTGTAACTAAAGGGGGAATCGTTTGCAGCACATCAATGAACTAATGATTGTTTCCATCACCCATTCTCCTGTTTATCATTTTTCTGATTCAACGTTTAGTGTATGAAATGAAAATAGTGTATAATGCGCCTCACGACTTCCCAGAGTCCTTGGTGACAACTTCAAACTGCTTAATTTGTCCGATCTTAAGGCAAAAAGATATCCAGCTTAAGAAGATATACAACAGAGGAAAACAGCAAAGACTAACTTTTAAGAAGCTGGAAGCAGTAAATGTTTTTAATTTCGGCTTCATAATTTCTTAAAAGTTATTATTGATATTTCTATGTAGGACAATGAACTGCATAATGGACTATGTTTCAGTACAAGAACCATTCCAGGGAGTTAAGGTTCATGTGTTGGTGATCAACAGTGAACTGGTCCCGTTTCTAACCACATCAGCCACAATCTAACGCTGCTTTTGACACGCGATGACCCCTGGGAACTTTGACAGGACCCACAGCTCGCTGCGCTGACCTTTGATGTGCTCGTTGACGACGCTCTCCAGCCGCTCCAGCCTCTCGATAATCCTCAGGGTCTCCCCTTTGCTGTCCTCATCCAACTTTCTCTCCGCCTCGCCGCCGCTCTCCGCAACTTTGGGACCCCCGTTGGCCACATAGTTGGTGATCCAGCCGACGTACAGGAGACACACGATGTTGGTCATGCCGCTCAGGATTACACATGTCGACACCAAAGTTTTAGTTCTCCTTGAGCACAGCATCGCGACATCCCTCCATGGGCTTCTTGATCCCGACGCGCGCAGGCAGGTGGAGTGAGGAGGAGACGCACTCGAGAAATGTGTCCAAATGTAACTACAGCGATGCGATGCTGTGGACTCAGTCCGCCTCTGCGCTCTCAGGTCCCGGCTGAGGCATTGCCAAATCCTCCGGAGGCTTTAAAACGCGTTACCCTGCCGTCTTAAGAATATTTCTGGTTCTAATACTAAGGAGAGTCCCCGCTGAGCAGCCGGCGAGTCAAGCTGCGCTCAGCCGCTGCAAAGCTGTCGGACACAGCGCTGCAACCCCCCCCCACCCACACCCTCCTACCCCCGAGCCTGTAATCCTCATACAGCCCAATAGGAGGGTAGGAGGCGGGGTCTGCGCGCTCTTACCGGCCCCCTCACAGTTTGAGTACACAGAGGAGGGTGGAGGGGAGGAGGGCAAAGCGAGGAAGCTAAAGCGTACAGAGTCAAACCGTGATGGATAGACGCGGAGAGGGGACTGAAAGGAAGCAGCCGATATGCAAACAGTGGACCGTGTTGCGCGTGTGGGCGTGCGTAAAAGTGTGTTGAAGATGCTGAAACCACGTGTTCTGGTGGACCGGTCCCTGTGTGGTATGACAATGTAGTTTTGTGAGTGTGTTCATACACTGTAGATTCAGTTGTGGTACAGATGTATAGAATCTGTAAGGGACCGTAGGGAAATTATAAGGCGGACTCTGTTATAGCATGTATTATTTCTTTCAGCTGAAGGGAAGCTGGTCTGACCTTTCTGGGAGAGGAAGGAAGAGTCTTTCAACTTTTTCTTATTATCTCTTATTTTTATTCATTAGCAAAAAAAACCCAAAGGCCCTATCTAGGACCAGCTCCCTCTGTAGATAAAAAATGGCTCATTCTAAGGTAACAAAAACACAAGGATTCTTATTTTCAGGTGATTATACACAAATGAAAACGTACCTATGAATATTATATTCCATTTCTGACAATAGATCCTCCTCAATGTTCCACCTGTTACAGTTCCATTTCACAGCCTTTGAAATCAGCCCTTTGACTAACACCTTTGCAGTGATGATTGAATGTGCATTATCCCTGTTAAAAAGAAATAAAATAAAGTAGTAGTAAACAGTAAACACACTCTCAGAAAGTAAGGTAATGTATAGACTAAACATGTTTTTAAACTTTCTAAAATGGATGAATTAATATGATAATAATATATTTTTTATTTCTTTGTTGTTATATTTTTGTATTATACCTAATTCTTTTTACACATGGAACATGGGAGAAATCATTCAACCATAATTAACATTTTAAACCACTTTTCCAATCCCAGATTTGTGTTCTATTTGAGACCATTTCTTTAATTAGGCTACAGCATCATCCAAATTCCAATTTATTTTTGATATTTGGAATCAGAAGGAGAAAAGATATTGCGTCCCCTCAAAAGCCTCAGATCTGGCACCTGCTTCAGGTTTGCTTGGTAACTGGTTATATTTATTATCTACTGGCTCACAAATATAGTGGCTGAATTCTCAGTTAACTATGACATTAGCTATTGTACATTTTGCTGGCTGTGTGCAAACTATTGTTGCATTAAAATGTTAAATGTTAAAAAAATATATAGAATCTTTATGCACTTTTAGTTATTTTTAGTTATTAATGGTTACATAACTCAACTGTAGTGAGTTAGTACTGATATTATTTTGAAACACTGAGTTGTGGGTCTTTTAGTTTCCCTCTATGACAAAAAAAAAAAAAGATTCATAACGCTTTGAGCTCCCCTACCCATCCAAATCATTTTTGTACAGTCCCTAAGTGTGTGTGTGTGTGTGTGTGTGTGTGTGTGTGTGCGTGTGTATGTGTGTGTGTGTGTGAGAGAGAGAGAGAGAGAGAGAGAGAGAGAAAGAGAGGGTGAGAGCATCTGACTGTGTTTTTATACTGTACTGTAAATAAGAGGTATGGCTTCATGACTTTGCTGCTAGCAGGTAGTTTGTCCAAAAGCTTCTCATCTGCATCACTTCCCCGCCTCCTTGACTTCTTATAAAACACACACACACACACACACACACACACACACACACACACACACACACACCCACCTCTGATCGCTGACAACCTAGGGTGCCTACCTGAGAGCTAAAGTAACTTCAGAGTTTCACACCACCAACAGATGGATCTCGCAGTTAGAGCCTCTAGGCTGCCGCTTTCATCTTTGTCTTTCATCCACTGCTTCGCCAATCACCCACACACACACGCTCACGCAGATACACACGTACACACACGTGGCGCCGAATCGAAAACTCTCCATTCACCCAAGAGCACTCCAGCAGACTCAGCCGACTCGCCAAGGGTATAAATAATGCATTAGATCTGAAATATTAAGGTTCTCTGCTCTGTGCTGCTTTCAATCTTGTCTAACTGACTGTCTGTCCATCTGTCAGTCTGTCTGTCTCTCTCTTTTATCTTTCTTCTCCCTCATTTTGACCAAAAAAGGAGACAAAACAGTCATTGACTTTTTTAAATGTGCAGCAGGGGAGACACTTTATTTCAAAACCTGCTAAAGACAGTTGATCATTGTCATACTTAATACATGCACACAGCTGTGGAAGTGAACCTGATGAGCAGCTTCAAGGCAATCAGAAGGGATATCAAAGACAAGCTTTTTTTTTTTAGGGCTCAGTTTTAAAGAGCCAGATATTTCCCTCTGGAGTTGACAACAGAAAAACAGAGATAGCCAGCTGACCAGAAACATGAACTGACTCCAAATGAATGCTAATGTTGCTCTGTAACTGCTGGTAATGTGTAAATGAGCAACACTTCACCATATCAACTTAATATGTCAGTGTTGTGTTCACAGCTTTCCGCAGCCCCCATGTGGCCAGAAAAATGGCTACAGGTTTAAAAGTACCTTGTGAGGTTCTTGTAAACAAACTAAATTTGTCTTTTCACTGACTGTTTCTTGCCAAAACACTTTGTGTGTATCCTTGTGGCTTAATACATGTGTTGAATGCATTTCCTCCCTCATAAAACATTAGCCGAGCGGGGCACCGCTCAGCTGGTAGAAATGGAATCCTTGCTGCAGGGTTTGAGTCTGACCTGTGGCCCTTTGCTGTATGTCATCCCCTCCCCACCCCCCTTCCTGTCACTCTTCAGCTGTCACTAATTATTAAAAAGGCAATAAAAAAGCCCCAAATAAACACTGACCATGACAACTATTAGAAGAACTACCTCAGAAACAAAAAAGCCTTCTTTAATGTGGTAAGGAAAATACAAGAGAAAATATATTTTGTAGATTTTTGTCTGAGAAATAAATAAATCTTCTCTTCAGTCACAATTTGACTTCAATCTTATTTTGTCTAAAAAATAAAAAACATTTTGGGTAACAGGTTATCATTAAGGAACTGGAAATTGATGGTCAAGTATTCCCGAGACAAGCCTCTAGGAAATGGGAAAACTTGAAAAAATACATTACACCCACGAACTTCACTTGATCTGTGAAATAGAGTAAAATGACATGCAGGACCCTGTATCACATCACCAAAAAACACTAACAAGACAGGGACCCGCTCATGAAACCTCTGTGTATTAACTCAGGTTATGGTCAAAAGCTCCACAGGGTACCTTTAATCTACATCTACATACTCAGCTCTGATTGGACAATTTCTTTTCTCCCGTTACCACTACATCTGCACACCACTAAATAATCAATTTCCATTTGGAGTAGAAAACAACTGTCATTTCCTTTCCTGAGGCAAATTAAACTATTGTGAGTCTTTAGAGAGTCACCTGGAGACAGCCACAGAAGACAGGTTGTTTCTCAGCTTCCCCAGATCGCACTGAACTGAATGGCAGTGGGCAGCGCTAGGGTAAAATTTTGAGGTTCAGTTCACAATGAATATATCAGTATCCTCGAACACCTACAGAGCCCCTAAGGGGACATGGGGGGAAAAATTACTTCTGGGCAATGGATTTATGCCAAATGTAGAGATATCAACTGGCTCGGTCTGTCAACCTTGAGTATGTTTTCTATCGTGAATATCCCTCTGCCCAAGGTATCCTCTTCAGCTGTCTCTCATTTATTTGAAACCTATGCCTGGAACCGAATACTGAGGTAAAGTCTTTATATTTAAGGGCAAGGTCAGTTTTTTTTTCTCCCTCTTAGTTTTTTCTCCCATGTGAAATTTTTTTCTCTCCCATGTACGTTTCTATACATCATCTCATCATTCATCTATTCTAAATGTCAGTTCCTCCAGCACAAGAAAGCACAGTTGTTTGTTCCTCAACTCAACTACGTAAAAGTACTTCTAACAAACTAAACCTGATTGTTGTGTTCAATGGCTACCAGATTCTCTGTGGTACATCTTCTGCAAGCTACTGGGTCTTGAATACAAAAAATTATGCATGGAAACACATCATTCAGGAAATGCAGTACTGAATGCCGGTATAGTGTAAATGTAAGAAAGTACATAAATTACCAGCTTAATGCTAATCATGTATACAAAAGTTCAGGCTGAGTGCATATATGTTTTAGTGCCCTTTGGACACTGTTGGTTGACTACTGCAGTTCAGAGATTTCAAATGACCTTTTTTAGAAAAATCATGCAGATCCTCCCACCTACCGGGGGATTTCAATCCATGTGGATTCTTTATCTCCAGTCGATCAAGATTGTAACACAAAGCTGCGATTTGTAAGGGAAGAAACGACTGCTAAAACATTCTAAAACTAAGCTCACGGCAAGAGCAGCATATATGAGGATGTCTTGTGACATGACACACTTCACCGTGAGAAGACTTAAAGAAGGCCGCCAGGGGAGCACTGCCATGTCATTTTGGCGTAACATCTCAGTTTGATTTTGGAGGACACCATCTCCCCGAGTTCTTCAGACAACATGGAACTGATTATGTGGGACCATGCCTGGCTGCAACAAGGGCTTCATTAAATCAGTTTGCGGGTAGATCAATTGAAAGGCGCTCTGTGTTGACAAGTGTTTACTCTGACGGAAAGGATGAGAGCCGCGGCCCCCCTGCGCTGCAAGCTAATAGCACAATCAGCTCAAAAGAATGGCACAAGGAAAGCTGAGCAACACAGGTCGGACAATGGTCCAAAATTTTAAGTACTTGACTTTTTCTTTTATCTTTTAAGACTTGCTGTGCAAAACAGGCCTAATGTTAAATGAAGATTTAAATAAAGGATTGATTCAGACAGGCCTGGTACATCGTTGAGTTCTCAATGAAGCTGCTGTTTTATCAAAAAAGCACTATTCAAAAAGGATCTTTCATCCTCACTATTGCACTTAGAAGACTCTTTTATTTGTAACCCTGCTGCACTTTACATTTAGTCTAGATAAAAAGCCTTTCCTTCTAAATGGCACTGCTGCTACCTGAGGATGTTGAAGTTTTTGAAATGAAACTGGAGGACTTACTGGGTCTCACGGTGAACTTGTCCAAGGCCTCAGGGCAAGATCAGGTGTCAAGTAATATTTGGTAGTCCTTGGGGTAGCACAGTTATTTATTGAGGCTGTCTTAATTCTCCAAGATAAAAACAGCTAGTTTACATCATTATCTATGAAAATTAATGGTGAAGGGAGGATGTGATCTTTGATTGACACAGTTTGAGATAAAGACTGAATTATCTTTATGTACTTTCAGAAATAAAACATCACAGAGAACATATCAGTGACCCTGCATGATGGATTTAAACAAGTATTTCCACCAGGAAACGGTAAATCGCTGAAAGTTGCAGCAGAGCAGCCGGAGGACATCAGAGGAAAAACCACAAAAATGTTTTCTCCATAAAATATGATTCAGTTTCACAGGAATCAGAATAAAGTTACAAAAGTTGTTTGTGTTTGTACAGTAATCAGTGAGGCCCTGCCCCCAGAAACACTCTACTCCCATGGTGTCTGTCATTTGTCCAACAGTTCTTGGCTCATTTGTGATCTGATAAACAGTTAATTTATCAAATTCAGTGCCTCATAATTTACTGTTACTGAAGCTGTCTTGACAGGAAAAACCTGAAAAGAAAGTGGATGGAAGTGTGGCATTAGATACTACTGATGACCACTGCCTGTACAAAGAGTTGAGTCTGATCTTTTTGATGCTCTGATCTTTTGAGATGGCATTGCCATGTTGCACTGTGCTGCTTAAAGGAAAATACAGTAACATAAGTAGAAATGTAGAATGTCAGTTCTTCCAGTGCTAGCTATCCTGTAGCTCATACGGTCAGCTCCAACATGACCAACTGTTTCCAGTCTGTATAAACTATGTTTTACACCACTGGTTCTAAAACTATGGTACGTGTCTTTGAATATAAAAGGAAATTAATTAATTTAAAAACACATACTACAATTAAAATACTACAACATTTGGAATGAAAATATGTAAGTGTAATTTAAAATAAATGTTGCACTTCCTGTTATGTTTTGTTTAAATATGGGCCTTCTACTGAGTCACATTCATGCATAAGTAAGTAAGCTTTTAACCCTGATTGACAATAGTAGACATGATGACTTACGCTAATGAGTGTCATTCAGTCACAGAACACTGGGATATGGAGTCCATGAGCATGAGTGCTTGAGTTGTTAATAATTAATCAGTCTCAGTATGTCTTCATCGCCACACACGGAGAGATACAGCCCAGTTTTTTCCATTAATCTCTTAAATGGTTACTGCTTGATGTTAAATATATCAAATGAAAAATCTGGTGTCCTGTTTGAGTGATTAACTACTCCAAAATTAAATTCAGCTCTGGAATAATCTGCATATTTTTTTACAATTTAGATTTCAAATTGAAATATCATTCAATAAATTGAAAACATTTGCCAAGGCACATTCATCATAAGTGATGACAGCTGTACTTTTGTTAATGTGCAGGCCTTTCCTAAAATTGGACTCAAAGGAATTTCAGGGAACTTTGTTTTATAAGCGCTGAGTTTCTGCCAGACACTGTAGAGTAATTTCTTGCCCTGAAAGTTCTACAATCAGTCAGGGGGTCTAATGAAATGGAAAGCTCTTGATTTGTATTGGAGCTGAATGATACTGCTCAGCTGCTATATTTGACTTCCTGGCAAAGCCACATCAGTGAAATAACAGTGGTGAAAAGTGGTGGGAACTGACCCATTACAATTTTTTTAATATATATATATTAAGTCTAGCCGCTTGCTTATTCATAAGTTGCAAAAGATAATAATGATATACTTCTGATACTGATATTCTTCTTCTCTTTTGCATTGATCCCAAGTTCTAATTACTGTAATCAGAGGCATTGCCAGAGAGGCTGCCAGGGGTGCCACGGGTCCGTCCTGGTGCCAGAGTAAGAATCTCAAGTATCACAGCCTCTGTGTGAAGGGACTGCCACCACAAAGAGACACAAAATGGCCACAGATTGATGCAAAACAACCACAAAGAGACACAAAACGACCTTAGGTATTTACAACAGTTGCAGTTAAAGGAACAGTTCAACATTTTGGGAAATATGCTTATTTGCTTTATTGCTGAGAGTTGGACAGGAAGACTGGTAACACTCTCATAACTGTCTGTCCAAAAAGTCCAAATGTTTTAAAACTGCAGGTTGTGGGTTTTATGTGTAATGTGTGTAGCTCAGTAAACAGGTGAACCAGGGGGTGGGGGTGGGGGGTTATGAAAGTCAATATGATACACCCTCTCGGCACTATGAATGTCAAATCTTTTAGCAATTCAGACAGTTTTTACCCAGTGATGGCACTAGAGGAAAAGTAAGGGGACCATTCAATAGGATTCATCCTCTGGGGACTATGAATGTCTGTATAAAATATCATGGCAATCCATTCGATATCTGTCAACATATTAAGTCTAAACCAAAGTGGTAGACCAACCAACTGAAGAATGTTGACATCCCTCGGGTCCTGACACTAGCATGGCTAAAAATGCTGGGCTCTGTGTGTTCTTCCATGAAAAGGACTGAATTCTGCCAAGAATTTCCACTAAATACCAGGATTTCAATTCCTCCTGTCCTCCCTTCCTAGGTCTTTTCCCTTTGCCCCCTCTGGCAATGTTGCACAAGAAAGGTTTATTCCTCTAGAACCTATTAGAGGCAGACAGCTGGCTTTCACGCCTGTCACACCATGAATGTGTATGTGTATACATTTATCTGTGTGTGTATGCCGTGATGGTGTGGGAGGAGCAGGGCATTATAGCTTTCTGAATGTGCATTAGTTTGCATGTGTGTGTGTGTGTGTGTGTGTGTGTGTGTGTGTGTGTGTGTGTGTGTGTGTGTGTGTGTGTGTGTCATCCTTCATGCTTCTCCCCTCTAATGCGGCAGCCTGCTTACCTGTTCCCCTCCCCTGCCCATTCATCCTCGCCTCTAAATCTGTTCTGATGTGCCGGCTGCAGTGGATGTAATGTAACTAGCGGCACAGTGGTGGCCATCATCGCCTTTCACCTCTTATGAATCAGGCCTCCGTTAGTAATGCTGTCGTCACCACTTTTTCTCAACTGTTGTACAGTACAACTGAACAGACAGACTGTAAGACAAGCCCCGTAGCCCTCCATTAACTGGTTGCCATATCATCCCTGCACCCTTTGACAGCTCAGAGCAAAAATAGAGTTTTTGAAACAGGATGCTTTGGGGCAGTGCACCACAGGGACTTCTCTTCCAGCTTCCTTTCACTCTGCATTTCCCTGTGAATTCCTCTGCACACCTCGTACCTCAACGTAACTATTTATAACCTCATACCTTAAACATTACCACTGAGGACATGAGGCAACTCCAGCCATGAAGTAGACTGTTTTACCATCAGCTTGGATCTAAATGTGCTCCAAACAACAGATATAACTGTTGACTAAAACAAGTCACACCTTTTTGCCACTTGAGATTAACAGCTTAGTTGTGTACTCACGGTTCTTTGGGCCAACTATTACCAACAGAAACTGTCTTCACTGCAAAAACAACAGCATTGGTTATTTGTTCAATAGTGTTTAACAACCTTTGTTTCAGTTTCCTAAAAACACCACCTTTTGGGGTTGTGTGACTAGTGAATGGCCTCTCTCAGGATTTTTTATCATAAGGGAGAGGTCAAGGTGGATGGACCTGAAAAGCATCTGACTTTGATAACACAGGCAACGTCTTATACCAATAGTCACGTTGATTTCTTTTAAACATGACAATGATCTTTCCACACACTAACCGTAAACAAGCACTTTTGGTTGCCTTCATTTAAACCTGTGATGGCCTTTTAACTCTGTTTTGACTTTCTTCATTTCAGCATAAAATATGTGGTTCTTAAGCTGCTATATTCTCCATTATGTTCACCAGCTTTGTCTGACCTCTGCAAAGGTAGCATACAGCTGCTTGCTGCTTAAAATTATGCTGGTGAAAGTAATGAGAATGAACCAGTGAAGTTACAGGTTGTTAAAGCAAAACAAAGAGCTGAAAGACACTGAAACACAACCTTAAACTGCAGAGTCAGTTGATGATTCTCTTTTCGCTAAAAGAAACCTCTTTCACATTACACCACCTCTGAACCATCGTTAGTCTAAAACTATCCATTTTAGGTGGGGTCATCCACTCTGCACTCTCCTGCAGTCCTGCCTCTGATTCCAGTCACTCTTTCTTCTGAGTGACTGACCCCACCTTTAAAGCGCTCTAACTTCACCAAGCTTAAACATGACCAAACCTGAACCTTGCCAATAGGGTAAGATAAATAACATATTTTTTCTTTGGAGGTATATAAACGTGTTCTACCAAGTCCATTTATGATGACAACATTCCTTTTAATCAAAAAGGAGTCCAGCATAGCATCTTCCCCCTAAGGCGGTAAAAATCTATATTGTCTGCACCACTGAGCAGGTGATTGGCCGTCAAATGGCTTCCATGAAGGAGCTGCATGATGCCATTGACTGGCAGGGTGGCTGTCACAGCACACCTAGGAAATCTGTTCCAAGAAACTTCCCCCTGGAAGATCCTACAGGACTGTAATTGACTTCCTCCCAAGAGCTGTCAACTTATTCAACCAGCCCCACTAAGACTATACCACAATGCATCCACAGCCCAGCCTGGGGACTGATGGGAAACCTAAAACTGTTGCTGGATTCCTGCTTGTCCATTCAGTTTATTTTAAGTGTTTTGGGCACTGTTATTCAATATTTATAATGTCAAAGCAACCTTCAAGCTCCATATTTCTCAGAATGCTGTGGTTTCATGCCTCTACTTGTACACTATGAGATGCTTTGTCCACAGTGGTCCTGTATTCATGCGGGTATATTGATACGTATATATGTTGGCACATATGTTGGTGTGTTCTGTCTCTTTACATTTTATGATAATACCACCCTGCAAGATTTTTATTCCTAAATTTCCTTCACAATTATAATTTTTCTTCCTTGGCAGCTAAGTAAGTTATTCCCTGATTGTGATTCAGAGAAGCTTTTGTGCATGCCAAAATATGGTGCCTGCTATTGTAGATAGATCAGCATATGCGGACAAATCTTTGACAAAAAAAGGGAATTTCAATATATTGTTGGGAAATTTTAATCTTGTTCTCTATTCAACTGTCAAAACATAGACTACATAATGTAGTAGCAACCAAGGCTTGTGTTGCAGTACAGCTTCATTGCCACAGAGAAGAAAAAGCATGATTCAACACCTCTTTTTACTGTATGTCATTTTAATTAGATACAGTGAAGTATGCTCCCATCCTGCACATCTATCACCAACAAAAACAACGTGCTCTATAAAAACCTACAGTGGAAAGTCTTTTCCATCTTTTCCATCAGTCCAGAGGGATTTCCGTTGTGAAAACAAGAAGACAACGTGAGTTCAGTAATGGTGTACTTTACTTATTATCCTAATGTCAGTCATGTGTAAAGGACATTGACTGTCCTCCCCAGTTCCACTTGTGATCAAATTGATCATGTACAAATAGGGTTACATGATATCAATTCCTTTTTTTCAGCCAATGCGATACCCAATAATTAAACATTTTTGTATTTTAATGAGAAGTTCATTACCTCCAGTTTTTACATACAAGGTAAGACAGGTCTGAGATAAAGTGAGCAAATATGGATGATTTAATATTCCATAGATCTGTTCAGACCAAATACAACTGACATCACTGTTGTTAACAACAACAAACAGTTCTGACTCATCAAATATTTTCTCGTCAATTTATTGTTTTTATTATCATTATGCATAAGAATTCAAAATAAATTGTTGTTATTATTGATCAATAATGTATCAGCTGCAATTTAATTATCCCGATTATTTACAATAATACAAATTTCCCAATATCTGCTGATAATTTATCCGCCTTAATAATCATTGTGCATCCCTAGTAACAAAGCAAAAAAGGTACAGCCTGAAATTGTTACACCACCACCTACCACCACCTAGTTCGGAGTACAGTTCCGCTTTTATGTGTCGGAAATCACCCTCAAAAATGCATTTTAACAGTGGGAATAAGGATACAATGTCCTGGTAGCCTCCATAATTACTGTGGTCTGATAGTGATGGCGTTTAATTAAATGGTCTGATGTCTTAACTTGTATGGGAGTAGAGCCTCCAGGAAGCATATAGGCTATGTATCACTACCTCCAAACTCCACAAGACTCTGGAGAACATCCAGGCTATGATGGATGTGTGAAGTAGCGACTAGATGTGACCTGATGTGGTTGGACTTTACTTCTGATGAGCAACAAATTACTGTAAGAGAGTGAAAGTATGTTAAATAAAGGCCAAATAAATGTATTGTCCTCTGGTTTCAGTGTTTTGTCTGACTATTATAAAGGCTGTACCCAATATAATGTCTTTACAATTGTGTCTAATTACAGCCTGTGTTGTCTAATTAAGCTATTACAGGCACATGTTGGTACCATTAAATGCGCTAGTAGCTTGCATATTTTGGATCTGATAGCATTGTATTTTATTTCTAATTAGACTATTATCCTGTAAAATTGTGTCTAAGTGTAGTATATTTTTGGTCTGATACGGCATTATATGTGGTTTCTACAAAATAATTGAAGTGCATGATGTCTAATTAGGGTATTGTAACTGTTTGTTTACTGTCTAATTTGATACGAAGGACGATAAAATAAAGTGCAACCAAACTAATTAAGAAGTCGGTTGAGGTTTATTAGCTAGCTAGTCTCAGCTAATTAAAAAAATGCAGATGACAGAAGAAACAATATACATTATGTAGTTGGAGTGAAAAGTGTAGGCAAAAGTGGCCCTCTGTTAACATCCTCTTCAACAAATGATGCCCCAGCGGACCCATCGGGAATTTCGAGTCACGTCTCTCGAGTGCAGAATCTCAAATGTACACTGCCAGGGCCCCAGGTGACCTCTCCTTCATTTGCATGACGGTATTCAGGATAATGAATTTCATTTTGAATGTGTCACAATTGGCTGAGCTCAGTGTAGGTCCCCCCTGGCTTTCCCTTTGCCCTCCACGCACTGTCCCTGCAGACGAACTGTCTCATCCAAACTCAACCTCCTCCCTACAGTCCTCATGCTTTGTGAGAAATGTTGCACATGGGACTCCTTTTTCTTTCTCTCTACTGTATCTCTCGATTGGCGTCTCTCTCACATACACATGCATACACAACTCTTTTCTTTCTCAATCTTCATCCTCATTTAGACAACCTGGGAGTCCTTTGTTTGGTTCCCTTGGCTCTGACACTGGCAACCATTATGAGTCAGGGGAAACGCATTTTAGAGGCTCATAGAAGGGTTGACTGAGTTAACTGTAAAACTCTTCCTTTGTCTCTCTCTCCCCCATCTGTCTTTTTCCACCCTTGTCACTCCTAAAAAGTCTTTGCTGCCTCTTTTATTGTTTACTCTGACATCACACACGCACACACACACACACACACGCACACACACACACACACACACACACACACACACACACATAGTTACACACAGTGATGTAACTCGTGAATCAGCACTAAAACTCCTCTTGATCCTGCACAGGTCCTACAGCTGAAGCGTAGAGGTGAGTGTTTACATTAAGACAATGACAATGAGGATTACAGTAATTAATCTACAGAGGACATGTTGAATGCTAATTAATAAAACCATTACATCCACAGCAGATAATCTTTATTTACTGTGTATATAAACTAGCAGACTGAGGATTGTTAAATGTACTCCATACATAAAGAACTATTTAGAAAGTCTAGTGCATAGTGAGGAATCATTAAAGCTGAATTAATCATTTTTGATTTGAACAGTGGGTCAAATGACTTTGAAGAGCTAAGATGAGATTTAATATTAGACTTATATTCATCAGCTAGGCAAAGACATAACTCTAAATGAATGCTAATGTTTCTCAGTGTCTGCTGGATGTGTAAATAGGCAACTGTTTAATTTCACAAGATGATAATAATGTGTCAATGTTGCATTTCTAGCTTGTTCCACTACCCTCAGGGCCAAAAAATCAATTAATGATGTGGCACTCGATTCATGTGGGAGTTTGTATATACGATGTTATGTAATTACAGAGTACAAAAAGTTTTCTAATATATCAAGGGGAAGTGATGATGATGAGCAGTGTAGTTCAGTAAATTCAAGTACAAGCAAAGATTTTTCCATCCATAAGTCCACAGCAACTTCACAACTTTCAAAGTGACAGGGTGCCAACACAACATGGCCTCCTTGAAGTTGTGGTGGCTAATTTTTTAGCAGGGCCTTCCCAGCCAGGGGGCATAAAAACTGGCAACTTTTAGGACCCTTTTTAACGCCAAATCTATCAACTTTTTGAGCAAACTCCTCTCTCTCTTGTGGCTGTGGCTCTCTGAACTGACTGTGTTCAGTGAGTTGGAGAGAGCAGCAGCATTTTCATCTTCTCTGTTCTTGATACTTTAGTTCCATTGTCTATACAACAGCCTTCATAAAAATTCATCTAGCAGCATTATTGACTTTTTCCATTGAAAATCATTGGCAACACTGGGAGCACAGCAACTTGTTTCACAGCAGGGTTCTTACATACAGACTAACTTCTCATGGATACTCCTGTTTTCAATGTGAATTTAAAAACTATATAGTTTTATGTTTCATTTAAGATAAAATACTTTTTTGATAACATTTGTTAGCATGCTAAAATACAGTAACCTATATGGTTGAGCGACTACTCGGCTGAAATGACTATTGGGCATGCACTCTTTCACGAGTATCAAACAAGTTCAATGTTAGGAGAATGTCCGTACTCATACCACCTTTATAAAAAACTTGCTCTGTAAGTAGTTCTCTTACTCTTGTGCTCAAAGACATTGGTCTGAAGATCAATTCTGTAAATATTTTTCTAATAAATATTGCAACTTCTGATCAACCCATATCACTTTTAGGCTGAACTTCTGGGTTAGTCACACCCACTTCAAGTTTAAGCCCCACCCCTTTCGAGTGCGGATACGAACACAGATAATTTAGTTGGTTGTACAAATAGTGTACTCACTCATTCCTAGTAGCCTATTGGCAGTAAACAGTTTCTGTTTAGCATAATGGTATTATAGAAATATTAGCACATTCTTCCAAATATAAACATGTTGCTAGGATACACAGTACATCACAGTATTAACAGTACCACCAAACACACACACACACACAAATTGCAAACTAAAAATGACACCATGTTGTAAGAGCACTATCAAGTCTTTCCATTGCTTGCTCTGTCTGTAGGTATTTCTGATTGCCCTGCACCTGCACACTCACATGTGTGTGATCACCCTGCCGGCAAATGTTACCATCATCTCCTGTCAACCTGACTGTAATGGAAAATGTGAGCTGTGAGCAACCCCATTCCAGCCTCTTCAGTTGCCTGTGAGAAACCACAGCTCACTGATCTGCAGCGTTTCCACCATACAACAGCTCCACCATACCCCACAATGGTACTGTTCCCTCCACTGCAAGCCACAGTTATCATCACCACTGCCTACAGGATCAGCTGAAAGCAGGAAGTAGTTGCACAGTAACAGCTCAATTACATTTTATCACTGAATTAGAACTACAATGCACACTCTTTTTAACATTTTTTGACTTTATTAGACAGCTTGAGAGTGAAGAGGCGACATAAAACAGAGGGGGAGAGAGAGGGGTATGACATGCAGCAAAGGTCGATGGTTGGAACCAATCTGGTGATCAGCCATTCAGCATGCACCGTAAACATTCAGCTACCAAGGTGCTCCAAGAAATGCACACCTTCACAGCCACATGCACTTGACTGTTGGATAAGTAATAAACGATGAGACTCTACAAGAGGCTGCACAACCAGGCAAGAAAGACACTGACAAAGGAGATCAGACAAACAAAGAGAAGATACACTGAAAAGCTGGAAAAGAAAGTCTGCAGGACCAGACTTCGTGTCACACCCCTGCCTATGTCCTGTGTTGACCAGCTGGCCCATCTTTATATTGATCTTCAACGGATTGCTGGAGCTGTGTAAAGTCTCCTTATGCTTCAAACACTAAACAATCATTCACCAAGACGCCTTCGATCACAGTATTCAATGACTGCAACGCTGTCGCCTTAATGACTGTGGTCATGGAAAACCTTTGAGAGACTGGTGTTGGCCCACCTGAAGGACAGTACAGGCTGGACACCCTGCAGATTCCCTACTGGGCAAACAGGTAAGGGGAAGATGCAGTCAACATGGGACTGCACTACATCCTGCAACACCTCGACTCCCCTGGGACATACATAAGGACCCTATTTAGCATTCAACACAACCAGAAATCCTCCACTCCAAACTCAGTCATCTCACTGAGCCTGCCCCCACCTGTCAGTGGATCACAAACTTTCTGACAGACAGGAGGCAGCAGGTGAATATCATATCCAGCACCCAGACAATCAGCACTGGGATGTGTTTTCTCCCCACTGCTTTTCTTCCTCTATACCAACAACTGCAACTCAGGAGACCCACCTGTTAAACGCCTGAAGTTTGCAAACAACAAAAGGTCAACACCCTCATCCATGATAATGGACTTCCACTGAAGACTTATACATCTCCAGAGTCAGGAAATGGGCAGGAAACATCACTGCAGACCCATCACACCATGGACACAACATGTTCCAGCTTATCCACTCTGGTAGGTAAACAGTTTGTACATGCCATCACTCTGATAAACAGTAACATCAGTCATGCACACTAATTTTACACTATTATTCCAAATATGACAATATTTCACATACAGGGTATTTGGAATATGTGGCTCATTAGGTGTTTTTACTGCAGTTTGTAACACATAGCTTGCCTGTTTATGGTCGACTCTGTGTGTTGTACACAAACCAATTAGCCAACAGTTTGTAAGTCTTGGCTAGAGATGCACGCACAAAAGAAAAGCCCACATTTCTGGTCAGAAGGAGACACACACCTACTTTTAAGCATTATGAAAGATTTTGTTTTTGGATATGTGCAAATCTCACAACATCAAGGTGGTTGAATAAATGAAAGAGAGGCTGTGTTCACACAGTCAAACAAGTCTGCCACCGGTAGAAAACTCTTGCATTTTGCATGCAAAGAGGCAAACTGGCTAAAGCTGCCCCAGCTGTTCCACTTTTACCACAAAAGTTACATTACTGCAGTTTTAAAGAGGGAAAGGGAAGGAAAAGGAGGAAAATTCCAACGTAGGACATACAGTAAGTCATTAGTAGTTATGTTAATTGGAGAAACGGCAAAAAAAACGGAATATTTTGGGCATGTAAACATTGTCATAGTCAGACACAATTCCTATGCAAGAACCCTGTAACACTAAACAACCACTGTACCTACAAATTATGAATTATCTACATAGGTTTTTTAACATGTACATGTCATCTATTTCATGTAAGTAACTTATTATTATTATTATTATTATTATTAAATCAGATAAGTCAATTGAGAACCAATTCTCATTTACAATGATGACTTGTAGCAATATGAGGCAAGTTGATACAACAATTAAAACATGCATAACAGCAAATGCAAAAACAATGCCGTTAGAGAGAGATTAAAACACCGCAATATATACAGTGTGTACAAAACAGAGCTTTGTTGTCCTTGTTCTTAGCTATGTCTGTTTCTGTGTAAGTACATTGATGACACAAGGGTACTCGTGTATGGAACAACATTACCAATGTGAAAGCTGACAGTGGGGGGTCAGAGGGGGTTGGGGGGGGCGGTTAAAAGACACAGGCATTTACCATGCACAGAGATCCTAATGATTCGTTGCATTAAATGTAGTGTGAAAACTTGTTTTTGGTATTACCCTACAAGAGTCTTAAAACTCATTATATGTGGAACTCTTTTGCTTTTTACTCTCGAGACTTCCAACTTTATAGATAAAGTGTTTGTGGATTTAATGTCAATTTAGCCTAGCTAAATTTGATGAATTTTAATGTGTTGAAACATTAAATAGACAGTCTGAGCAAAAGATAAAAGCAACAACTATAATCAGGGGTTTAATGAAGGATAAATGTAGAAGCTATTTACACACCTCTCACAAAGTCAATTTATAATCTCATGCTATGCTTTGGAAAATGGTAGGCATTTACTTTAAGGGTGTATGATTAGGAGTTGATGGGCTTCACCAAAATACCAGTAAGGCCATTTAATACGTTACAGCTTTTACATAATTTCAATGCTTTGAAAAGTTCCCTCTGTCTGTCTATTTCTCTGGGTTAGTACAGAAATTAGGTTTCTCTGAATGTTGATCAGGGGAACTTTTATATAAGAGGGACTTGTTTGAAGAGATTGAAGGCAATCAACCCTTCCCGCTACCTATTGGTTATTTCAACCAAGCATTACATTCACACACAGAGAGGGAGAAAATCTGCAATTACTTCCACATCATCTCATCGGAGAGGAAAATTGGTCCTGCCAAAGTGTAAAAGGAAAATCCAGTCCCCATCTTGTCGGAAACTCAAAGCAAGAGTAGATGTCGCAATGATGAGACAGACAATCAATCAAAGAACGGAAATATAAAAGAAAGAAGAGAAAGAAGGCATATCTAATTTAACAGATGACACTCGATATGAAAAGAAAAGCAAGGACAGGCTAAATGAATCTGAGAGCAGCATGTAGTAGGCTTATGTCTTAATGTAAAGAAACACAACCTGTGAAATACTGTAATCAGCAGCGTGATTATCCTCTGGATTAGTTCTTCTGTTTCATCAGAGTACCTCTATATTCTTTTTTTCTTTAGATTATAGCTACCTGTTGCAGGCTGTAGCAAATCTGATCAGTAGTTTTATCAGCATTTTTAGATTTGATTCAGTGGGTGACCAGAAACAGAATGCCTTCAATCTTTCATCTTCATACTTAATGTATCCAACAGTATACCAATCTTCAAAGTTACTTTAAATCTTTAAATTTGAAGTTGTTATTATTTTGTTTGAATGTTAGCAAGCAGTGCACAAACCAATATTAGCATTCATTTGTGGTCGTATGATGTCTAGCTGCTAAATGCTAACTTTGTCTGGCTGCTGGCTGCTGTTTGGTGCTGGGAAGGTAGTGTACAGTTGGTTTAATGGAGTTTTCTTGCTAAAAACAGTTGCTTGCTCGAGTTTAACATGAGGACAATGATTAAACAATTTGCTGAGGGGAACTGCACAATCAGGTAATAATTCTCTGTGAGTTCATGACTTCTTTCACCTTTAAATGTAATCACTTGATCCATTGTTAATATAATAATATCGATTAGTGGAGTCATAATCCTGCCAAACTACAAATATCTTACAACTCATAACTTCTTTAAAATGCAGCGTTAAATGGTGAGTTATTTCAAGATACTTTTTTTTAATGGCTTTATGTTTTTGAGCTTCCTAATTAGCATTATTATATTCTGTTCCTTTGCATTATTCTACAGTTTGTCCAAGCATGTGACCTCCTCTTTTAAGCCCAACATTGTCATTAGAAAATCTGTTGAATTGTCACCAAAAAATAATTTGCTCCTTTACATACACAAATACCAGCAACTTAGATTTTAGATTTCCAAGCAAAATAATATACAAGTTTTTTATGATAGATTTCATATGCCTGCAGAGTCAAGAGAGAGATGGGCAGAGAGGGGAACTTCATTGTCTGATAGAAAAAATATTGACTGTCCCATTCTGGCACTCCAGATCCTGAAATCTATCAGACACACACACGCACACACGCACGCACACACGCACAGACACACACACAAAATAAAACTTGAAGGTCACTGATTTTATCGACTCAGTCCTTCAAATTAGTGTGCTGTAACCCATGGCAGTGGCAAATCTTGGTGTGTCTGTGTGTGATTAAGCGGGTGCATCTGTCAGTTGCACTCATGCACATGGGATCATGAGCTTCTGCTTCTGTAATTAGAAGACTTATAATTAATTATGAGGCAAGAGAAGGAGAGAACGTTTAAATTATAAAACTCTATGCATGCAAATGTGCACATAGACACACATGCACAAAATAATTAGCGTAACAGTATATTGACGATGTATATGACATGTCTTGGGTGCACTCTGTCTCTGCATGGTGTGTGAACAGGAAGACAAGGACTGCACTCATGACCGCAATACAACTGCATGTTCTGTTTTTTTTTTTTTTTGTTCTTACAGCCTTTAATTATACTACTTTTAATGAAATGTAATGAAATATTAATAATAAATACTAATTAAAGTTTTTGTTGTATCACATTACTGCCATACTTTACTAACTGCCCAACACTGTAATCCTTATATTGCATATATATAGCATCTCTTTGTTATTAGCCTGCTAATTCTGCACAAACATTGTATATCTCGCTGAATACAAGATTTCTTGTATATCCATTGCTTGCATTGCAAATTGCTATGACAAATCTAACCATCCCTTCTTCCAAATGTGTGTAGAATATTATTGAGGATTTGTCTGAATGTCTTGTAGTGTCACTACTCCAAGAGGTCCACACAAAAACACACTCATTAGGCTTACATTTAAAATCAGCTTATTACATAAAGGAACCTTCATGGGATAATTTAGAAAAGATAGGAAAAAAAGGCACATAACATCCTGCATGGATGCTTATTTTCTTTCCAGTTTTTAAAAGGGGGGATGCTGTGAAAGGAAATTGCTTCTTACTCTTAAATAATGTTCAGCTTGCTTTGACACAATCAATGTTCTTTACAATTCTGGGTCCATTTTTCTGCAAATAACTGAAAGTCCAAACATAGATGATGTGACTTCATGTGAAGATAATAAATCTGTATAAAATTAAGTTTGATGAAAGGCATTCTGGGAAGCAAGCCATGTTGAAGGAAAGTGGTTTCACCAAAAAGTAAACATTTTGCTTCATCACAAATGACTCAGTGACACCAATGAACATCGCAGACTACACAAACCACCTGTATTAGCCAGCTGTACTTTATAAAGCATCCATATTGGCTCCCTGTGTCCTCCCATGCTGTGACTGATGGGTTCTGAATGCATGGGACTGTGAACACTTGCATCATCAGTGTGTCAGCATTGTGTCCTTTCCATTGTAAACAGTGAAAGAACAGCCAGTGGATTAAAATAGGTCTGCGGGGGACAAACAAGGCAACAAGACAGCTCAGCCAGACATCTGTCATACACGTTCTGACAACAACTGTCCCCAGTGTACAGTACCCTCCTTATGGCCTGCGCAAACACTGCACATGCTGTGAGAGCAGGCATGTCCGAGTGTTACAAGTATCAAAGATACTGCAAGGGTCAGTGCTTTGAAACAGGGCCCATTGATAGGAGGCAGTTTGTTCAAGGGCGCAGGGCTTGACAGGGACACAGGAACACGACAGGCTTTATAGGTATTTAGTGTTTCTGTCCTCCAAATGTGTTGTTGTTGAATTTGTAGCATTTTCTTAGGATCTGGCAATTATTTCCACTATGGGTGTTTACATTTTATCCAGTGTGTTTTGTTTTTGTGTTCATTGATTTAACAGCCATTCAACATCATTTTTATGCAGATGAGACAATTTTGAATACAGTAGTATCCTCTTGGGCATTGGCGATATCCAATCTAGAAGCCAATTTTCAGGTCTTATAACAAGCTATTTCTGATCTCAATCTGGTATTAGCCAAACTCTGTATTTCCTGGTGTGAAGCAAATATTTCTAAACAATCCTACTGAAATCTTTTCCCATTAACAAAATAACAGACAGGCATCTTTGTCAGGTCCAATGGGTAAATTTCATTCCATGAGATTTGGAATGCAGCAAATGTTGACTGACAGTCCAGAGTCCTGGATCTTACTGCAGGTAGACCGAATTCCAAATTTGTACTCAAGACGGCAATATTGTCCGATTTAAAGAATCTTAAGAAAAGTTTTTAGGTATCTGAAGTCAGTCTAACTTTATTGATTTTACAATTTGTTTTGTAAATCATTTAAAATCCCGATTGTGTTGATCAACTGTAATCAATCAAACAGGTACAAGTGTAAGTGTTTCTACATATTATACACAGTCTAAAGGGGTGCACACAGATCTTCACAGACATGGGTAGATAGTGAATTTTAACATCACAGGGACCCATGTGGATCTCTGAAGCAAACCATAAAGTGCCATATGTGGGTGTCTTCCCAGACAGTGCTGAGAAAGGTTTCACTCTGGGCCTTGCAGACAGCAGATGTTTCCTGTTTCCAGTGTTCTTTCAGTCTCTTGTTTAGGGTCCTCACCATGTTAAGATTATTTTGACCTAGAATGAACATTTGAGCTTATATTAAGCTACTGTTAAAATGGATGGATGTGAATCACAATCACTGAGGCTGATGTGATACGAATCTTGATGCAAATGAAGTAACTACCAGTTGTGTACCACTAATGGTCATATGGCTAAAACTGCACTGTGCACCAGATTGGGGCTTTACTGTTTGTATGAAAGAAGAACTGGAAACCTTTTGGTGAGTATGGATTGTTGAAAGCTGATGCCGAAACGAATATCTTTGCCCAACATATACACATACTGTATGTCAAATTAATAAAATTAATATATAGAACAATGAAACGTATCCTGGAATCCACAGCAAAATATGAAAAGATGTTTTTAAAAGCAGGTCCAACGACACAAACGCTACAAACACTAGAATGATAAGTTACTTACAATATGGCAGGCAGGAAAATTCCCATATCTTTCAGTAGAAAGAGCCAATGATCCCCTGTCCCATGCTGAAGAGCAGGGCAGCAAGTGGACCAGGAGAGATTGATGAAATGTCAAATAACAGCCTTCAACTTCTCAAATTCAAAAGCAAAGATACAGACCATCCATATTCCTCACTATGAGCAAATTCTGTGAAATTGCACTGAAATATTGGTGAGATAAATTTCCCCCAGTAGCTGGAGTGAAAGAAAATAATCTCCATTGATATCGTATAGAAATGAATATCAGATATCACAGCAGCCTCATGATGTTCAGATTGCAGAGCGTTAATAATCTGGCATTTCATTTGACATTAGCAACAGGTGTTATAGGGAATCACCTGAGCTGCCTGATGTCAAAGAATACTCATGACATGTTCAGTATAACAGAGGTTATTAATGCAACTAATTAACACATTAGCACATATTTCCATGTCAGTATGCTTGTTTGCATACAGTTTTACATGTTGGCAATATATGCTCAGTATGTTAAAGAACTGAGCAGTTTTAAGAAGTCAGTTTATCCTCATTAAAATGCAAATTATCTGAAATGTCACATAGACAGATGGCATCATGATGACACACCACAGGTGTATAGTAAGAAAGTACATGTAATGAAAACAAACAAAAGTGAGAATGAATTTATCTCACTTACAAATATGTATGATCACTTACACAAGTACAGTTTCAATGTCCTTGTATTTTACTTGAACATACATACATACATACATACATACATACATACAGTATTCAGAAGTATATATTTATTTATATATTCAGAGAGAAATATTGTACTTTTATATTTTACAGTGTACTCAATGGGGACTGATTCTAATAATCTTCAATGAAATAATCCCCCCATCTACGCTGTAACGCGATAAGGTATTTAACTCAAAAGAATTGTCAAAACTGATTAAACTGAAAACTGTACATAACACTGACACAATTATGTAATTTAAAATCATTCTTGATTATGTAGCTTTTAAAAGAAATTTTAAGTGGCACAAACTTAGTTTTGTAAGTTACAGAAACGTTTCCTGATTAAGTACCTTTTATTAGATATTTTGTTTTCACAGTACAAATAAAGATCACAAAATGAAGTCAGTGTCACTTAAAATTACTAGGAAAAGCTGCTAAATCAAGAATGTTCTTAACTTACAAATTTAGTTTGTGGTGCTTTTCAACGTAATCAGTTTCAATTTTTTTTTTGTTACATTAACTTATCAGGTTTGATGTTTCTTTGTGTGATACTGATGTAAAATGCATACAAGTAAAAATGACCCATGTTCAACCTATCATCTCCCTCAGTCTGCTCACATGCCTCCAATCAACCCAACAGTATATCTACTTCGGTTCTCCAGCTACTCAGTGCCTGATCATCAGTCTATAACAGTGGGGTATGCTTGTCAAGTACCTTGGTGTTGCAGATTTCTAGTGTTTTGTAATTTTACAAATAGTAATAGCCCCTAAGCCTCCACCACAGGTTCCCAGCTACCAACCCAAGCCTCAGCCTCAGCCCAGGATTCCCAGCTATCAGCCCCAGCCCTGCTCCTAGTTCCTCATTGGCGGTCCAGCCGACACCTGCATCGTCTGCGATCCGACACCTGTTCTTGTTGAGCTGCAGCAGTCATCACCTCCTGAGATGCAGCTAACTCCTGCTTCTGTTGATGAGCAGCAGTCATCTGTTTCCCTTCTGTCCTGCACTCCAGCCGCTGATCTCAGGTCCTGACCTTCTGCCTCATCCCTGCCTACCGTAAGGGTTTCACCAGTCTGGTCGTCATTCTGCCCGTAATCCGGAGCTGCTAGTGCCTGCCAGCACCCAGAGTCTCGTTCGGAGCTGCTCTGCCCTTCAGCCCTTCCTCCTGGAACTGCTCCGCCCATTGTGTCTGCTACCAGGCCCCTGCCTAAGGGTTCACACCCCCATTCTTCAGGTACCAGGCCACTTGAATCTGTGTCTTGCAATTAGGTCCACATCTTTATCTGAAGTGACATGTGGTTTATGTGTGTATGGGTATACTGCTATACGCTGTATATTAAAATGCTTTGTGTACAAACTCTTGTGGCCCATGTTGTCCTGAAGACCAGCCTAAATCAACCAAAATAGCATCACTGAGGCCCCTGCACAATCAGGGTCCCATAGATGTTTCTGAGTAGAACTTTTCTCTACACCTTTATCATTCAGTTCATTCAACAGTATTAGCATTACAGGGTCTACTGACCTCAGTCAGTGTGGCTCAACCCAGCTTCAACCTGAGCAGCGGTCTAATCAGGCAATTTAAAACATCTGAGTGTGCTAGAGCCCCAAAAATCTATCAATATCCAATGTTGTATGCTAAATGACCATAAATGGAGAAAGTACCAGCTCTGACAGACTGAAATAATAATAAATAATACAGGAGTGAACCTTTCTCACAGTTGTATAAAGGTTTTTTGAGGCATTTCTCAGAATTTATTCTGTGGCAGCACAATGACCAAACAATATTCTGTATGTGAAGTTCTTGGACCCTGGTGAGGAGGAGAGAGGCAGGGAAATGACAGTGAGGATGCATTAAAGTAGGAACTGTCAGAAGCTGAAGAATGAATGAGCATTATGCGTAGTGTATACCAAAACCACCTCGAATTGCCCAACGTGTGCATGAGAACATACAAAATGTAACCACCACTGATTGACAGATTGTGAACATTTAAATGTTTTTATTTATTGTTAGTAAAACTATAATTCATACTTTTTTAATGTATTCAGACATTCATTTTGGAATTTTTTTGTTTTTGTTTTTGGGCTTATGTACTTTCTATTCTATTAGCACTAAGTCAACAAAAAGTCACATTTTGTTGAAAAACGATTTGACTTTGATAAAAAAATACAAAGAAATTGAGTTTTGGGAAATGTTCTGACATACAACGAAACAATATGACTGGGATGTACTCTTAAAATCTTAAAAGGGCATTTTCATTTCATTTGGACGTTAAAATCACTTTGAGTGTGCCATAATCTGAATGCTGAATGCAGTAAACATTGATTAGTATGTACTGTGTGTATTCAACGTAACACGGTGAAAGGATCGTAATAATATGGGAGATGAGTGTTCAGTGTTTTGGCTTAACTTTGCAAAGGAGTAGAGAATGCCCACTGAAATATTACCAGTCTCACAGGAAACTATTAGTAAAAGTTAAAATGGCCTTCACTGCTGATTCAGCAGGCAGGGTCAGAGCCATTTATCCTGTCATTGTAAGTCTTTTCATTGAAATCACTAAAAACCATTAAAAAAAAAAAAACAGTTCAAACTGAAATGTTCAAGAACCTGCCTGGCAAGATTGCACTCTATAAGGCAGATCGACCCCATTTAAGGACATTGCTGCTTTTTTCCTGCTTCCTACTTTTCAAAAAGAAAATCACTCTTTAGTTCTAATAGCTCTGGGCCAATGCCTGGTAAACACGTATGAGCCGGCGAGTTTCAGAAACGATGACAATATGTCGGAAGAATTATCCCGCAGAACAAAACAACATAAACCAGCATGAAGGATTTCCAGCCGCCGCAGCGTGCAACCTCTGGCACTGAGTAGAGTGTTTATTCTTCGTACGTCACATTTTACGACAATCTATTCATCCTCACGGAGTATTTATGTGACAGTTCTTATTTTGGCGTGATGCTTCGACACACACGCTCGCACACAAACGCGCAGACCCTCTTGTTTTTCCTCGCACATTCCCAATCTTTGTGTTAATTACAGCGTCGTCCTTGACTTGAGCAAGGATTTATAGTCGGGGTGTGATCCTGACTCAGAGTTGTTGAGCAGAGAGAGAGAAAGATGAGCGGAGGCAGCACTCCATCTGACTCCATCCAGACATGGAACACTTCCAGGTGCTACATGTCTGAAATATAATTTACGTTTAGAAGGAGCAGAAGAGGATGCAGCCGCACTGACTGGGGCATGTGCTGTATTCAAGAATAATTGAAAAGATAAGTGTGCCCTGAGTTAAAGCTCCATTGTGTTTTAGCTATAGCACCGCGCCCACAATGTCTTTAGGAATTTCAGGGCAATCAATTAACCTTACCATCAAGTTTTGTCCCCTTGTGCCATTATTGTTTTCCATTTATCCTTGAGCTGTATTTCAGCCTGAAGTCAATAAAACCGGCATCTGTATTTATGTAGGCGCAGTCTGAATATGTCATGCTTTACACATCCCTTCTGAGAGCTCCATGGCAAGGCCAGGGAAAGAGATCACATGGACATTACATGGAGATAAATGTGTTATATAGATGTCCCTGATTTTGTAGCAAAATCGTTACATTGTTATCTTTAATTGGTGTCTTGCACAATTAGGGGCCACATCTTTTGTGGCTTATCTTCCTCCTGAAAACAGAAAAACAAAGGTGTTTCTGACCAGACACAATTCTTCCTATGGGTGAGGCATCACTAAATAAACTGTACCACTAAACCACTTGTTTATTTCATTTAGTAATTCTCAAAGTGTTGTGGAACGTGTTTTAATAAAAAGAGAAGTTCAGTCAGTCAGCTTGCATGGAATGAATTATGTGAATGTAGAATATGAAAAGTATCAGGGGTGGATTGAGAGAAATATTCATGGGTTGGCCAAAGGGTGGCAGAAATATATGCTGATTTGTAAACAATCACAAATATCAATATTTGCTTAGAAAAGCCCCCAAATGATGATGTTTTAACTCAGAAATATTGCATTATTGTGGAACATTAATAAAGACTTAAATAGAAATATCTAAAAGGTGGCATTAGAGAAATCAATAAATTGGTTTATTTCCAAATCTTCAGACATTTTTCCAAATGTTTCTTTTTTATTTAATTTAAGCCTATTACTGAGTCTAAAATGTGACCATAACAGATTGTTAAATTGTTTAACATGCTATTTTAAAAATGTATCTAAATCAATGTGCAAAAACTGAAAGCATTTGACACCAAACTGTGGAAGGCACCCTCTAGATCCGCCCCTGCACAGTGCTGACACAGTATTTGGCATCTAGGCTCTGACCTCATCACTCCCCAAAAGGAAATGCCAAGCTTAGCACAGCTGAGAGAGACAATCATAACTTCCCCTGACTTGATTTCTGGCTTATGATTGCCACTCCCGACAGGAGAAAGTAGGGAGTGACGATGCCATCATTTCTCCCCTATAGGAAGGCAGACTCTACAGGTGGATGCTAGGTGTGAGATGGAGCTTTTGAAAAGTGCTATATGAACAGCTTCAGCAGCAAGTGACTGCATATTCAGGTGAGTGGTGTGGCAGCAGGCAACGCAGCCAAGAGTGAGCAGAGCACTGACAGCTTCCATCCATGTCCATATGGTTTCGACTGTAGTGACATTTCAAATCAACAGACCTTTTTCACAGCAGCCATTTTGACATGAAATAGTAGGATAAACACAGGTGTTACCAATGATACTAATTAATTCCATTTAATCACTGTAAAAACAGCTAAATTCATTTAACTAAAAAATAGTTGAAACTGATTACATCGAAAACAACAAAAATCAGGAATCTTTCTGTAATGTGCGTAACTAAGTTAGTGTCACTTCAAATCCTAGTAAAACTGCTTGATCAAAAATCTTTTTTAACTTAAAGTTGTCGATGTAATCTGTTTCAACAATTTTTTTTAAGCTAAAATAACATATCACATTACAGTGTAGCAGATCCTTTCAGTGAGCCGACATGAACAATAGCAGCACTCTGACTCTGCTTGACCTAAATAGAACTGAACCTTCATTGGCAACACCAGACCAGCAGTCATTATATCCCATCCTGAGACCAAAGCACACTGTCGTGTAGTATACTGAAGTGTGAATTATGAAAGTTTAATAACCATACATTAAAAATAAACAAATACAATAATTAAAACAAATACAATAATCTACTGTATCACTGTCTTCTAGCAGCAAGCAGCCAGTTGATGGTGAAGTAAACCAGGAATTCTGACTTTGGCACATAAATTCAAAGATATTTATTTTCTATTTTCTATTTCTTTTTTAAAAAAATATGTGTTGTCCTTATTGTATTTGCAGGTAGCAACACAAGCCTCAGACATTGGATGTTTATCTATAAGCTGTAGGGTTACCTGCCACAGAGATAATGAATCTCAAGTGCCTCTCTGCAATGGCCACTTCAGTCACCAGCTTAATGGACCTGGACCAGCCAGAAAACAGGCCACAGTTAAAAGCTAAAGTCCAGGAGTAAACAATAAACGTTTCACTTTACTATATTTACTACCTTACGCAGTAAATCTCTATGCAGCTGAGAAATAAAAGATCCTTTTCTTCTTGCTAAGACAGGCTTAATGAAACTGGGATCAACTTGATCTTCATCATCACCTTCTCAGCACAGCAGAGGTCTTTTCATGCAAACACTTTTTCACTGGTTGAACACATTTTTTCACACCCAATTAGTTAACACAGATCTAATCGAAAGACATGTATTCACAGATGATAGAAATGACTTGCATAATTGAGAATCTCTAATGCCTAATCCCTTTGTGAAACTCCTTTGAACAACTCTTCAATCAGCAGTCAGTCTTTAAAAGATGCCAGCTCTGTGTTGTTATTTGCAAGCATGAATCAATATACAGTACAATGAAAATGTTTGTTTGCTAAGTATTTCTCAAAAATCTTTATCAGCATATAGCACAAATTAGGTTGAACTGGTTCATGTTGATAGCTGTGTTTTGTATTTTGTTGTCCATTGCGTATTAATACAATCATTTGGCCAGTCAGTTGTGTTGTTTAATGGGAATATTTGCATATGTGCATATTTGAATGTTTTCACTGTTAGAACATTTTGCAAACAAAATGTGTTATTTTTTCCTGCAACTTTCTGTTTAGGCCTCTGTGTGAAATGTAACTTCTGGCTGCACAAATGTGTTCGAGCAAATAAAGAAAAAACTGTAAAATCCGTCTATTCTCCATCTATAAAACTGACCCGTATCATTGTTGGGCTTGGTTAAAGTTATCTCTCTAAGAGAATAGGGCTTAAAGCTCTAAATAACGTGAAAAAAACCGTGTCAGCCCTGAGTTCATATGTTGAAGCCTCCTGAACTGCAATACAATGCCATGGTTTCTTCTGTTTAGTTATTCACAATGATAATTAATATGCCCAAATTAAAGTAATGAAATACTTATACCAATAATGTCACTTGGTTCACTGACACTGACATCTTAAGAAGTTGTAATATATACACACAATATGTATTTATCATTAAGCTTCAGGGAGCGAGAGCAGAGGTGGTGTATCACACAGAAGGCTATATGACAGCTATATATTTAATGAGGCAACTGTTAACGCTGTCATCTACAAACTTAATTGATTTACAAGATGAGATGCATTTTGATCTGTGTGATTTAGCCCAGAGGGCGACAGTGATTGATGGACTCTGCAGTAATTAATCAGGTAGCACATTGCAGTGTCAGGAAAAAGGAAAATTTGTGTCTTTACAAGTTAAAGTAGAAGCAAACGATTCAATCAGTCACAGCCAGATGGGGCAGACGTTGTCGGCTTTACTTGACACTTCTTGCAATTTCTCAATTATATGCTTGCTAACCCTTCACCGCAGCCCCCCTCCCGCCATAACTCAGTTTGGGAAATGGTAGGAAAACCAATCTCCTGTGTTAGGGTCACATGTTTTCTGTCGACCCATAGAGGTTCTTGTCAGGTAAATAAAGGTTGTTTTAGGCATTTGAGTATAAATGCCAATGTTTTTCTTGTGATAGTGTTAGACGCTGTCTGGCAGCTGGTACTGCAGTGAGTCACCCCCATAAATAACTATGGTTAAGCTATGAGTAAAGGCAAACTACAGTTTATCACAAATTGAGTTTATATGTTTATAGCTCTGGCCAAGGGCTCTATTAGTTATGATAGCATTGTACTTAAGTAGTTGCTGTGATCTGGAAATATAGCTACATTGCAACAATAAAGGAGCAGTGAGACAGATTGTAAACAAACCCCCAGTTTAGTCAAACCTCTTGGAGGAGAAAACTAAAGGTGAACAGTAAAATGATGAGCCAAACTGTCTGTCTGTAAACATCCATTACAGTTTACAGACAGACTTCATGGTTCAGCTTTGACCTACGATATTTACCAACATCATTTCCTGTGCAGTTACCAACCCATTTCAGTTTAACCTTCAGATAAAGTGGTTTAGATAATCTAGCAAAACGGTCTTCTTCTTTACAACCTGTCTGATATTTCCTCAGCAATATTTTGGTGAGTACAATGTTATCAAAGCTGATAGAACGGAAGGCCAGAGCAATTCAAACAAAGCTCACACAAAGTTGTAATAAACTGCAGTGTTCATTTCAATTATTCTGCAAGAATGATAAAAGTCTACAGCAAGGCCTGTGGCTTTGTGAGCAAACGTTTCATGTCAGCATGCTAACATGTTGATGTGTAGCAGGTACAATGTTCCCATGTTCACCATATTTGTTTAGCTTATTAGCATAAATAACGCTAACAGCAAAACTTAATTGTCCACAATGTGGAAATTTGTCAACATAAGACATGCCATAACATAAAAATATTCATGAACGTACAACTCACAATACACAAGTACACTACACACAATATCACATTAAACATACTGTGCAAAAAACTGCAGCAAAGCCAAGAGCACCACTAGTCTGCCAGTCTGAATCCCAATCTACTGGATCCTACTTTCATTTATTACCTTGACAGCACTTAGGACAAATGATGGCTTGTAAATATTTCTATTAGCCATCAGTAGTCTATAACATCTCTCTGAAGGTAAAAGTTTAAATTCACTGTGCAGAGGGTGAGCTGGGTTGTTAATAATTCTGTCACTTCACCATACATACAGAGGGGGGCGAGCACCTGTAGTGGGCCCTTACAACCTATAGGCTGGAAGAGTGGAGAGGTTAGAAATGCAGAATAAATGCTGAAGACAGCTTGACACAGGCAGGAAAGGGGGGAGTCATAACACGCAGCAAAGGGCCAGAGGTCGGAGGTCGAACCCATGGCAGCTACAGCAAGGACTCAGGAGAGCAGGTGAGCTATAGGGTGCCCCAGCATCACAACTTCTGATGGGCTATTTCAGAACCATGACAGAAAAAAGGTTTGTAGTAGTAGCATTTGACATTCATTGATGCTGTTTGCTCATACAGTCACACAGCTATACAGCCTGCACTATCAAGCCACTTAATCAACCCACACATGACAACTTATTAGGCTACAAGTGTGTCCTACTACAACAACCCAACAGACACTGCGGTCTACAACAAGCGGCAACACGCAAGATTATTTTTTAATAAAACCCAGATAGCATCTATAACAGCCGATCACAAATAATGAATATGAAACAACTTACCAATGAGGTTTCCTTCCAGCAGCTGCCAGTTTAAATCCAATCCGATACCCTGAATCCACTGCAGCCAAACTCAAACAGTATTCCTCCACCATGTTCATCTTCATCACGTTGCTCTCAGCTACCTGCAGGGAGCTAGCTGCTGCTGCCAGCTATCATTGTCACCTGTTTGTATGTAGAGCTAACAGCAGCACTGTGACAGACAGGGAGGGCCGAGCTGTTGTCTGAGAGGAAGTTTGTGAGGGAACATGAGACATGACTCTTCCTCTGCTCTCTGGACTTATTGTTAACACTAATGACTTAAGTTAACATAGAAACAGCAGACAGGCTGCAGCTTTTAAATCTCCCGGTGTTGTGTCTGTGCATCCGAACTGACTGCCGGCGGTGGGCCCTATTAAGGGGCACTGAGGGGGTGGAATCAGCGACAGCACAAACAGGCCACAGCAGCCCTGCTGGTGCTGGCTGCTGCCTTAGTCGAAAACCCCCTTGAAAACGGTGAGGACTCGAATCTGCTGCAGAAGACAGGCTGGTCTGAGCCTGACTGTTTTTTTGTTTTTTTTGTGGCCATAATCAAGAAAACCAACAAAATATTCAACTAAACAACAAAAATCTATGTTCAGTCAGGCATATTGGGCCTGGACCTAGCTGCTTTTGTGGCTTCCTTCATATTTTGGAGGCCATGTTCACTATTTCTGCAGCTTATTCCTCCTCTAGGTGTTCAGATTACTGTACAACATGATCATGTTCCATTAGGCTCAAACAAAGTTTGCTGAATAGTTCGGCTCACTCAAATTGCATATCAAGTGAAGGCATGTGAAAAAATTGTTAAAATGTGGTAAGTATTTTCCTTTAAGGTAAGACAGCAGTTGATGTATGTGCAAAGGATTTGCCATCTTAACCTTTTGCCCATTAATCATTGCAAGAACGCAGCTGAGGCTGATGGGAATGAAAGTATTGGACCAATTATAAATCTGACCTAATGATAGAGTCAGGGGATCATCAAAGTGATTAGGGTTCATCTTATTGTAAACATGAATGTCTGTACCAGATTTCATGGCCATATATCCAATAGCTGTCCAGACATTATATTCAAAGCCACAATCTCATTGTGGTGCCATTGTGGAAAAAGATAAGAGATCATTCAAATCAGTAGAAAAGTCTTCCAGGGACCTTGAATATCTGAAGCAAATTGTACAGCAATCCACCCAACAGATGTCAAGATATTTCAATAAAAAACAAAAATATCAACCTTGTGGTGGCGCTAGAGGAAAAATCAGGGGATCTTCACAATCTGTAGGATTCATCCTCTGGTGACCATGAATGTCTGTACACAATTTCATGCCAATCCATTCTATAGCTGAGATATTTCAGCCTGGACCGCAAGGGTGAAGAGACAGGTCAATGTGGGTCTATGTCGTCCATAGAGGCACGACACTAATGTGACTAAGATTTGTGTCTAATACGTGCAGGGCCCTGTACCTGTCTGTTTGCATTGCAGAAAGTTTACTTAATCTAATATTTGACCTCTTGACATCTTGAATCACAATGTAGCTGACAGAGCTGCAGATCAGGAAAGGCTTTGATTGATCTGGTAAGGATTTTAAAAGAGGAAAGAACGGAAGCTTGTCCATTGTGTGCTCATATCCAGAGACACTCTAGTTGCTCCAGTGCATGGAGAGGAAAACGAAAGCCGGAGGACACTGTCATAACAACAGAAAGAAAAAAAGCCTTTGTTAGGTCAGGAATCCACTGTGTAGCTGTCAAAGCTGATAATTTGCTCCTGTGGATCTTGAACTTGGCAGGAGTTCCTATTCGAGGCCACTTTGTAATTAATAAATGGCCCCTCACACAGGGGTGTATTTACATAGTCACTCAGGCACACACACACACACACAAGATATCCTCCACTTCAGAGGCTGCTGCAGACACACACACACACAGGATATCCTCCACTTCAGAGGCTCCTGCAGGATAGATACTGTAATTGCTCCTCCGTGACAAGGACCCACTGGGAGGGAAGTGAGAGTGGTAAGAGGTGTCACTCTCTTTAGACTTAAAAGTGAAAAGATGTTGTCTCTCAGAAAGTTTCACTACTTTTTACTTCTCATGTCATTCATTTCATCGGCAGCCGCTGAACCTCACAGGGTGTCAAGAGTTTTGAGAGTGAGACCTTTTTTGACAGACGGGGGGGGAAAGGGTTGAGCTGTCTTCCTCAGCCTTCCTTCAATTGAGAAACATCTTCAAAATGAAGGCGCTTCTACCCTCCGCTGATCTGGAAAAGGTCATCCGGATTTGAGCTCCTCACTTTATATTCCTGCCTCAGTCAAAAGTGCCTCTAATGCCCCCAGGCTTTTCTAAATTCAGCAGCTAAAGTGGGATTTCAAGTGATGCTAAAAAGCAGCGAACACAATCATCATCCTGTGCTAGCATCTCCATCCTGGTGACCTGTCAGCTGTGGAATTCAGTTTAAACTTGTATTGATGCTGGTAGCTCACCTGGTATAGCACGCAGCCCCATGTACAAAGGCTGAGTGATTACCCGGCCCCCTAATAAGAGTCTATCTTATCTTATCTTATCTTATCCTATCTTATCTTCATGACTGGGTCTCAGTGTTCTTATGTCAGCTGATATTGTGCTTTAGTGCTGCATTATTCACACGTTCCCAAAGCTACAATGAATAAAATGACCAAAATCACCTAATCAGTGAACCTTCTGTAGGTGTTTGGGGGTCCCTGGAGGTCAGGGCAGATCAGGTAGTAACCCAGCCTTGACAGTGCCCAGTTACAACAAAGGGGGAGGGGGCTTATTGTTTCAATTATTCCTTTGCTTGGCCTTGCACAGCCCACTTTGACAGATTGATAAGCCAGTCTCCGGTTCATCGTGACGTTGATTATTTTAAGGGGTATGGACCTGAAAAGTCAAGGACAAACCAAGCACTTACAGCTGTAGTATTTCTCCCAATGGTCGAATTTCAGTAACGTTGAAAATAAATGCGGTCCCTGATATTTGCATTATAAAACAAGCATGTAGTTTCACAAATTAGCGTGTGAGACCAGAAAATCAGGCCATGGTCAGGTGAAACTATTTAGATTAGATTATTTTAGATAAGTCCTCTCCAGACAACGTTACATTTTGATATTCTACTAGTTGTAAAAATATGTGACATTATTTCTGACTTGAGTTGAAAGAAAAGAGCAATGTGATTCATGGACAGTGTAAGAAAGAACAACGGAACAGAGAACCAGCTTTTCAGAGAAAATTACATCCAGGTCCAGACTGAAATATCTCAACAACTATTGGATTCCAGAACTACTGATATTCCCGTCAGCCTCAGTTGTACTGTGTTAATTAGCAATCTAACCCTAACCCTAACCCTAACCCTAAACTAAGATTTGTGAACATGGTGGACATTACACCTGCCAAATATCAAGATGTTAGCATTATCATTGGGAATATGTTAGCATCTAGTTTCGCTTTTGTCAACGAAAATTATGACTAAATATTGTCGTCAACGAAAATTATGACTAAATATTGTCGTCAACGAACCTTTATCACGTGACGGAAACGAGACGCAACGTAAATGGTGGTCATGTGACGAAAACTATAATCAACTATATAATGCAATATAGTTGACAAATAAAAACGGGACTAAATGTGGTTTGCAAAATAAAAACGGGACTAAATGTGGTTTGCAAAATAAAAACTGCTAAAATATCTCTTCATTTCCGTTGACCAAAACGAGACGAGACGAAATGTTATAATGTTATTTCGTCTTGCTATTATTATTATTTTGCAATATTTCTGTTTCCTGAGTCTCAGGGCTGCATCAGTGCACTGCGCAGACGCAGGCGACGTCACTTCCTCAATCCCCAATCGCGGCATTATTTAGAAGATGCAGCTGCGGTGGGTTAACGTTAGTCACAGACACACACATTTTATTTGCTTGTTATTGTAGCTCGAGCATTCAAGCACCTTGTTTCTCTTTAAGTTAAACTTGAATGTAATGTCAGTTTTTTCTGGCATTGTCATTTGAAGCTATTTTATTTACTTATTTTATTTAAATTTATGTGTGTGTACTTCTTACATGTTTGGTAGGTAAAATAAATGTTGTAAATTCAAATCAGAGCGTCTTCCATGTCTGGAACTGAATGTATTCTTGAGTCTATAAGGTAACAGTAATATGATAATAAGATAACCTTGTTTGACTTGAGGAATGGGTGACTTAAAGAAAATTTTGGTTTTGTCTATACTATACAAGGTACTTTTACTATATTAACTGGGTTAAATAGAATTGCATTACTAAAAAGAGACTAAAATACAAATTTCATTGACTAAAACTAGACGAAAATAAAAATTGATAATTCTGACTAAAATAAGACTAAAATGCACAAACTTGACTAGACTAAAAAGAGTATAAACGTGACTAAAACTAATAAAAACTAAAATGACAGTTTGACTGTTCTCAAAAGACTAGACTAAAACTAAAATTAAAACAGGCCGCCAAAAACAACACTATTAGCATCTTGACATTAGCTATTAGCTCACAGCACCGCTGTGTCTATGTAGAGCCTCACTGAGCTGCTTGCCTGGCTGTGGCCTCTTAGTCTTGTTTAAATGTGGGAAACATTTTGAGCACACTAGACTTTTTATTAGATTTTGAAAATATTTATAGGTCATACACAGCAAATGTCCCAATGTTGATGCGTGTTGATATTCAGAGATAATTATTTGAGTCGACAAGGGTGGATTGGAGAGTTGCTCATAGATCTGATGTGGTTCTGGGGCTGGTGAGCAAGCCCTAACTCATATGGTCTCCCATCAACACACTGGTGGTTTTAACACTCATCATTATCAGAGTTCAGCTAACACTGACAGTTCTGTTGTCAGTTTCTAAATTGCCTCATTAATGGACTGACAAAATGTCACTGGATGAGCTGAGATTGGAACCATCACCAAGCTTAATATATCGCTGGATTTTGGAGCTAAAATGCAAAATAATAAGTGATGATTCTGCCAGTCGCCATCTTGATTTGAAATGACAAAACAGCTTGCTCTGATGGTTTTCTATCAGACTATCAAGCACATTATCAGCAATCTTAATCACCAGTCAATCAGTCAACCTCATAGTTACACCACATTGCCAATGTAGCTTACTTTTCAGGTATTTATACAGTGACACCCTGGCTGACATACTCACGTTTCTTGCTACAAAACCAAACTTGTATTGATTTGTCTGTTATTTGGTTTGGTCAAACAACTCCTGAGAGAAATACACAGATCTTTTTCACTGATGATTTTCAGCTTTTTTTCTCCAGACTGGGGTAAGTAGACACTAATGTTAACTTATGGATGTGTACACTAGCAGCGGAGAGCCATAAAAAATGTTCCTGTCCCTGGATATTTTCTCTTTTGTGTATTCTAAAATGAAGCACCTGTGCATCACCGTGCCGCGGCTAGAAAAGCAGGCGCACTCACATAACACTATCAGAGTGTCACAGGGTGGTGTGTGTGGGTTAGGAGCCTGCTTCTCCCCCGCTGCATGAGAGAATGTGCTCAGTGATTAGCTGCACAGTAGTAGCGTTCAATAAGTAACACCTGTCCACTCAGGAAAGGAGGGAGGTGATTGTTGCACTGTCTGGGAGGTGTGGGTTCTTCTCTGGGGTTAGTTTCCACTTATTAGGTATAGGGCTGGAGAGACGTCATGGTAAGAGACACCACAGACAGAGAGAGAGACGGCAAGCTGTCAGTCAGCTCTGTGAGGAGCATCGACAGAGAGGGAGGCCCGTGTAGCAGTGCTGAACGAGCCCCAGTAACAGAGGCTTGCCGGCAGATTGTCGTTGGGTGCGCCCGAGAGGGAGACGAGCAAGGAGGTGCTGGGGGATTCCTTAATCCTACATGATTCCAGAAATCATGGTGTTAGTCTTCTGCAACACAGCCTCAAGGTAAAACGCACAGCCACTTAAACACACTATGCTAGGGTCAAATTGTAAATAGTTTTTGTGCTTTATTAATTTGAGTTCCTGTGGCCATGTGGTTTATTTGTCTATAATTTTGAGTGTTTGGTTGATTTCAATTGCTAATTTATTGACCTGTAGTGTTCTTGACAGAAATATATGCATTGAAACAGACAATATTACTTATGTATTAAATAATGTTGCAGAGCACTTTTTTTTATTCCGAGTGACATCTACAGTATACGCATGATGAACACACACACATGTTTGATCAGATTAACCCATCTGATCCCACTCTAACATTCACATACAACAGGCCAAGCCTATGCACTCAACTCAGTGAGTTGAGTGTATCCTCAACCAAATGGTCTGTCAGACCGTCTTGGTGGGTTTAGTATTAATGTGGCTTAATAGTCCAGTGTGTAGGATTTACTGGCATCTGGCGGTGAGATTTTCGCTTTCAAAGCATGTAGGAGAAACTACGGTGGCAGAGAAAGGCCCTATCTAGAGCCAGTGTTTGGTTCATTCTTTCTGGGCTACTGCAGAAACGTTGCGGTTCAACATGAAGGACTCCATGGAAGAGGACACGACCCCACTGTTGATATAAAGGACTCATTCTAAGGTTAATACATAGTGTATAAATACATTTTGTGGAGGATAATATTGGTTTTATCACACCTCTTACAAATGGAATCCACTCTATTCGAGCGTGAGAGAAACAATTTAATTACTACGATTTGTCTTTGATAGGTTGAAAAATTGTTGTCAGCATTTGTGATGCCAAAGTTATGTTAATGGTAAATTCAAATTAATATGGCCATAAATCAGTTTGACCTGCCTGAAACTGGACACATTAACTCTATGGATGAAGCCCAGTACATTCAGGATTTACATAATCTCCATAACATTTTTCATTACGTGTATTTTGATGCCTAAATAAAATGTTAATCATGATGTTTTTATTGAAATAAATTCAAAGGATGTCGAAGCCTCTGCAGAGGAATGCTCACAGAATACTTTCTGGTCTCTCTCTGCACTGACTTCAGCTTGTCAGAGGCAATCTTCACCAGCTGAGTTCAGCTCTTGTTCTTCATGTTTCCAACTGTTGCTGTGAAGTTCCCTGTGAGCAAAGACTCGAGCAGTACTGGGATTTAAACCTGGAGGATGTGATAAAAATATGATAATGGAACAGGCATGATTTTTAGTCCACCAAGTTTTCTGTGTGGACTTATCTGCAGTGGAAGGCTTAAGAAAGGCTTTGGGTACACACATTCATACAGCAGTGGAGAGATTAACAGAGATCGTCCAGAGACAGAGGATTACCTGGTATAGGGCAACAAGGAGTAAGATAGCATCTTTTACTCTGAATTCTATAATGAACTTTTGAATTCTGTGACTGTGCCATATACTGATTTTGATCACTGTTCTATATACTCACCTTCATAACAACTTTTTGCAGTTTCCTAATACAGATTTTTAGGCAATTTTGAAGTGTGAAGAACTAAATACAAGCATCGCAAAACTGAATTTGTTATCTTCAGTCCTTGGAGTTCTGCTTTGAAAAAAGTGTTCACCACTTTTCTTCTACATTTTAACAAAAAAAAAACACTGGTACTGGTTAGTCAACATGAAGTAATAGATTCCAAACCTTTTTTGACAGGGTTTTCATAGATTTATTTATTCATTTACATTTATTTAGCCTGCACTTACAGATATCTATTTAAGAATCCAAAAGCACAAGATGTTAGCACACATGTTCAAGGGTTGTTGTGAGCATGTACCTCATCTCATCTGTCACATCCAGTCTGAATAAGTACTTCGATTTTGTGCTAATAAGAGCTCTAAATCATCTGTGACATTATTTATGTATTTCTTATTTATTTGTTTCCATATGCAGTATATATATATATATATATATGAACTCATAATAAAAGATCAGAACAAAGATTGCATAATAGATCATTCAAAACCCCATAGAGACTGTGTCTGTCCCCCAACCACCTAAATTATTTAAAGAAATAAAAACAAGAGGAGTTAAACATAAAAATCTAATAAAAATTAAAACTACCTCTGCAGTAGCACAAAATAAGAGAATGAAATGTGGACTGTTAAATATCAGGTCTCTGTCCTCTAAAGCTGTTTTAGTGAATTAATTAATATCAATTTATGATACTGATTTACTTTGTCTCACTGAGACCTGGTTGTCCCACGAGGAGTATGTTAGCCTAAATGAATCCACCCCCCCAGTCATATTAATACTCACATTCCTCAAGGCACTGGCCGAGGAGGTGGAGTAGCAGCCATATATGATTCAAGCGTTTTAATGGACCCTAAACCTAAACTAAATTATAATTCATTTGAAAGCCTTGTTCTTAGTCTTTCTCACCCATCCTGGAAAACACTGCAGCCAGTTCTATTTGTTATAGTGTACCGCGCTCCTGGACCGTACTCTGATTTTATATCTGAATTCTCAGAGTTTTTATCAAGTTTAGTCCTTAAATCAGATAAAGTAATTATTATAGGTGATTTTAATATTCATGTGGATGTTGACAATGACAGCCTTAGTAACGCATTTATCTCATTAATAGACTCAATTGGCTTCTGTCAGAATGTAAATAAACCAACTCATTGTTTTAATCACACTCTTGACCTTGTTCTATCATATGGCATCGATATTGAACATTTAATAGTCTTCCCACATAATCCTTTCCTATCTGACCATTATTTAATAACTTTTGAATTCATACTATTAGATTATAAGCCATTAGGCAAAACTTCCTACAGCAGATGTCTATCTGACAGTGCTGTAGCTAAATTTAAGGAGGAGATTCCTTCAGTGTTTAATTCAATGCCATGTCTGAATTTAACAGAGTCCTATAATAACTTTAGTCCCTCCGAAATTGATAATGTTGTTGATAGTGCTGCAGGCTCACTACGATCAACATTAGACTCTATCGCTCCTATAAAAAGGAAATTATTAAAACATAGGAAACTAGCACTGTGGTACAACCACCAAACCCACCAATTAAAGCAAAAAGCTTGGAAATCGGAAAGGAAATGGCACTCTTCCAAATTATCAGAATATCGCTCAATTTGGAAGATAATCTTAAAACCTATAGAAAGGCCGTCCGTAACGCCAGAGGAGCCTATTATTCAGCACTAATAGAAGAAAATAAGAACAACCCTAGGTTCCTCTTCAGCACTGTAGCCAGGCTGTCAGAGAGCCACAGCTCTATTGAGCCACATATCCCCATAAACTTAAGCAGCGACTTTATGAGCTTCTTTTATAATAAAATTATTACTATTAGAGAGAAAATTAATCACCAACTGCCATCAACAGTTATCAGTGGCTCTCCATGTTCAGGAACTTTAACTAATGTAAACTTAGATATATATTTAGACTGTTTTTCTGCTATCGATCCCCATCAGTTAACTTCAATAATTTCTACATTGAAGCCATCAACCTGTCTATTAGACCCGATCCCAACTAGGCTGCTTAAAGAAGTCGTACCCTTAATTGGCACTTCTTTACTGGATATGATTAATCTTTCTTTATTATCAGGATATGTACCACAGTCCTTTAAAGTAGCTGTAATTAAACCCCTTTTAAAAAGCCCACTCTTGACCCAGGGGTTTTAGCCAACTATAGACCGAACTCTAACCTCCCCTTCCTCTCTAAGATTCTGGAGAAAGTAGTTGCCAAAGAGTTGTGTGACTTTTTACATAACAACAGTTTATTTGAGGATTTTCAGTCAGGATTTAGAGTTCATCACAGCATAGAGACAGCTCTGGTTAAAGTTAATAATGACCTTTTGATTGCTTCAGACAATGGACTTGTCTCTGTACTTGTATTATTAGATCTTAGTGCTGCATTTGACACCATTGACCATAATATTCTTGTACAGAGACTTGAGCATCAAATTGGCATTAAAGGAACCGCACTAAGCTGGTTTAAGTCATATTTATCAGATCGTTCGCAGTTTGTACATGTTAACAATGAATCTTCAATAAATACTACAGTTAGTCATGGAGTTCCACAAAGTTCTGTACTTGGACCAATACTATTTACTTTCTATATGCTCCCTTTAGGCAAAATTATTAGGAATCACTCCATTAACTTTCACTGTTATACAGATGATACGCAGTTATATCTATCAATCAAGCCCGATGAAATTAATCAATTATCTAAATTACAAACATGTCTTAAGGACATAAAATCCTGGATGAGCTGCAATTTTCTGATGTTAAACTCAGAAAAAAAAATGAAATTCTTGTACTTGGCCCCAAAAATCTTGAGATTTCAGACTCACTGTCTAAAGATATAGTTACTCTAGATGGCATTACCTTGGCCTCTAGCACCACTGTCAGGAATCTTGGAGTTATCTTTGATCAGGATTTGTCATTTAATTTCCACATGAAGCAGACCTCTAGGACTGCCTTCTTTCATTTACGTAATATTACAAAAATTAGACACATCCTGTCAAAGACAGATGCAGAAAAACTAATCCATGCATTTGTTATTTCTAGGCTGGATTACTGCAACTCTTTATTGTCAGGTTGCCCCAATAAGTCCATTAAAACACTTCAATTAATTCAAAACACTGCAGCACAAGTACTGACAGGAACTAGAAAAAGAGATCACATCTCTCCTGTACTAGCTTCTCTACACTGGCTCCCTGTAAAATTTAGAATAGAATTTAAAATTCTTCTCCTCACCTATAAAGCTCTTCATGGTCAGGCCCCTTCATATCTTAAAGAGCTCATAGTACCCTATTAGAACACTACGTTCTCTGAATGCTGGGCTACTTGTGGTTCCTATAGTCTCTAAAAGTAGAACAGGAGCCAGAGCCTTCAGTTACCAAGCTCCTCTCCTGTGGAACCAGCTTCCAGTTGTGGTTCGGGAGGCAGACACCCTCACCACATTCAAGAGTAGGCTTAAGACATTCCTCTTTGATAAAGCTTATAGTTAGGGCTGGATCAGGTGAGTCCTGAACCATCCCTTAGTTATGCTGCTATAGGCCAACACTATCGGGGGATTTCCCATGGTGCACTGAGCTCCTCTCTTCCTCTCTCTTTCTGCACTCATTCATGTCCCATTAATGCATGTTACTAACTTCACTTCTTCCCCGGAGTTCTTGTGCTTTCTCGTCTCGCAGGTTCTTATCGATCCTGGTGGAGCCTCCTGCCATGGTCCTGCTAGATTGCCATTACCAATACTGTTGTTGCTGTGCACCTGTCTGCCTGTCTGTCTCTCTCTCTGTCTCTGTCTCTGTCTGTCTCTCTCTGTCTGTCTGTCTCTCTCTCTCTCTCTCTCTCTCACCCCAACTGGTCGAGACAGACAACCACCCACCTAGAGCGGAAGGGTCTGTCCTAGTTTTCTGCCAGTTTTTCCTTGCCCTTGTCGCCAAGTGCTTGCTCATGGTGGTACTGTTGGGTCTCTGTAAATAATGTTATAAAGAGTTCAGTCTAGACCTGCTCTATTTGAAAAGTGTCCTGAGATAACTTCTGTTATGAATTGGCGCTATACAAATAGAATTGAATTGAATTGAAGTGTTGCAACCTAGATATATGTTAACTATGTCATGAAAGCATAATAGGTCAGGTTTTTACAGGAGGAAATACCCTTGTTTTGTTTTGTACATTATTGAACTATTCTTTTTGGTCGATTCTAGTTTTTTATTTACACTGGTGCTTACACAAACCAATTTACTAGCTTCCTGTGCATTGTAGGAAGGCTTGCTTCCTTTGCTGTGTATACAACTGTGCTGAATGTCAGGTCACAATCAGCTCATCAGCCCACAGCTTATCAACCCTTGCTTTTCTCTCACTTATCGCCAGATCGTTGTTTGTGCCTCCATGGAAGCTAAACTCCATCTCAGGTTGTGTTTCCATTGTATAAGTTTTCCTGTGTCTTTGTACCGGTGATTAATGTGTTCTGTGCAGAATCCCTGCTTGTCTGCCTGCATGCTTGCTAACACACTCTTTTTCATTATATCCACCGTAACATCCCATCTCTTCAACCATCTCCACTGGCGTAATTTCAAAAACCTTTTAACCTCTATCTGCCTACAAAGCACTGTGTTAATCGTCCCATTCTTCAAAACCTGACAGAACACTCTGGCCATGAAATGCAAAGGCACCCTGACACAAACTGACAACTGATTATGTGTCGTGGATACAGATTATGTAAAATTTCTGTGAAAGTTCTTTGACCATTCACTAACGGATTACATGACAGCAAACGGTATTAGTCTCATATTTCAGATTAAGGTAGACAAAGCTTAGTAGGTGATGCAAAAATAACAAAGGGCCGGGCAAAATACTCTTGTCAAATAGTAAAATGCTGGTTTGTCCCCTCCATTCAAGAAAGTGGGAGCATAATTTCCACTGGGAGTAAGGGGAACATGCCCCCTTCACTTTTAAAACCTACACCCTCTCAAAAAGGTATACTTTCACTGAACATGGTGCAGTACAAACATCACTTCAGACAACAGAGGATAGAGAGAATGGGATACAATTTGTAGAATAAATATACATTCCCTAAAATGAGCGCGGATAGATTCAAGACTGAATTGAATCCCCCAGATGACCCTTCCTCTAAGAATAACTTTGCTGTAATGTCTGAGCTAATTGTGCCTGGCCACATGCTTGCTCTTAAAAACATGTATAGTCTCAGGGGCTCAGTGCCAAAACCATGCACCAATGGGATTATGGGACCTTTTTTCCTCTCTCTCTCTCTCTCTCTTTGTCTACCTTGCTGCTCTCTGTTCTCCTGCGTCATATTAACTTTGAAAACCCAATTTACCTGAAAAGAGCTAATTCATTAGAAGAACAAGGCTGCTGGAGACTGCAGGCATAATTACTGCTTCTAAAACTGTTGCAGTGCAAAGCAATTTCCTCACTGATAATCTGACAACTTGACGCTGAGGCTGAGGACTATAAAATACCAGGAAACCAAACCTTGGGAGTGCAGTGACTAATGTAGCAGCAAGTTACATGACAACATGAACAAGGCAACATCATCATCACTAAGAAGTTCGCAGTTAAGATATTTTGTTGATGTGACTAAACACTCATTTTCAGGACTGTTTTATGAAGTTGTAATAATAAGTAGAATTAAATGAACCCACCAGCAAACATGTTCATTTTATACCTGATTAAAGGTCCAGTTTAGGAGGATCTATTGGCAGAAATGCAATATGATATTTAATAATAACATGTTACATCTTACTTATATAAGTAGTACATGCTGAGATCCACTGAGTATGTTGAGAAATTTGCCTCAGTTAGTTTTTTACTGTATTCAAATGTTGGTGAAATTTGTGTCGTGGCTCCTTCGTAATTTGCAGAATAACTGACAAAAAATTAGTGCAGTGTCGGGACAGGAAGTTTAGTCTGTACCTGTCATGGGAACATGTCTGTGGAGGAGAGGATCATTATTGTATTACAAACAGAAATAAATTATGCTTGGCACAACATCATGTAAATTGTTGAAGAAAGAATGTTGTCATTGTTACTCAATGTTTTCTGACAAGCAAGGTACTCAAAGAGATGGCCTAGAATTGTTGCGTTAACGCAACAGTTAATACGAATTCAACCAATCCCCGTAAATTTTGCACTACCTTGCAATTTTGTCCAATCACTGTAGTTTGATACCAGTTTCCCTAATCATAGTAATCCCCCCAAGCAAAGTGTTGAGCCATACATGAAACAAGTTGCCTTCGATTTTTTATGAATAACACAAAAAAATGCAACTATTTTAGCTGCAGTGTAATTACACATTTTAGACCGCAACAATCACAAAGAAAGCCAGTGAAATCCCGTAAGGACAGTAATTTGTCTCTTACGGGAAGTTACATGCTAAAACTAGATGTTTCTGCCTGCTTCCAGTTTTTATGCTAAGCTAATCAACATCGGACTTTAGCTTAATCATTTGTGTACAGACATCAAAGTGGTATTGATCTTCTAATCCTGAGCACTGCTCTAAGGAAACACTTTACCGTTAACTGCAGTTTACATTCCACCACAGACATCTAACTCTTGGCCATAAAGCAAGAGTATTTTCCAAAATGTTGAATTCCTGAGCACTGCTTCTTAGGGAGGTTTTGTAGTCACACAAAGCCAGGGGATAATCAAGCCTCCAAAATATATTCTCCCATGTTATTAGATATTATAATAACATTACCAAAAAGACACCAGAAACTGATCCTGTCTGAGAGAGGAACCTTGATTTTCCAAAATAAGGTAATTTGTTTATATAAAATCAAATGAGTGTTGTGTGATTGTATTTAAAAATCAAATGACACCTGCAAGTGATTCAAAGAGATCCAAATACAGTGACAGAAATGAATAAAGTGCAGTGCTGAGATCAATATTTCTATCAAAATATTAATATAATATATAATTGTTCCCCTAGGGTGTTTCTCTGAAAAGTTGTTTTTCTGATCCCTTTGAAAGTTATAATAACACAATCCTGCGTCTAGAAATACCTGATACCTGATCTCTTCATTTCAAGCGTGATATGTAAAACTCTTCATAAGTGGGTCACAGTTTGCTGTGGAACAGAAGAAGTTACTGTTCCCTGAATCTGTCCTCTGTCAGTACTGAAGTAGGCTACCTCCAAACAATTCACCCTGATGTGCTGGCCAGTGGTCCCTCCAACAATTAGCCACATCCATTTATACCGATGTTTTCCTTTCCTGCTCTAAATCTTAAGAGCGCAAATACATTCAGGCAATAACTAATATACCCTCCTTCTACTTAACTACTTTCTGTAAATTCAACCTGACAGGTCATTAAAGGCACCTGTAACCATGGTAACAATGATGTCAAAGGCAAAATATTTTCCCAGACCTGAAGTTGAAACACAGTTTCTTTTTTTAGCTTCCCCATGGTGGGTGAAGATGAGCATTTATAAAGTGTTTCAGTTTTCCATACAGTCTATGACATTTGATATGGATGATGGGAAGTTGATGATGGTTGCCAAAGTTCCCTCCAAAGTGTTTGTGTGTGCGTGTAAACAAATCCTAGTATAATCTGCTCCCTTGAGATTGCTCACAAGGTGTATTTGTTTCATTTTTGACATTTTGTGAGCGTGGCAATACAAAGATCTACATATTCATGATTTGGGAATCTTCCGATGGTAGATTTAGCTTGTGTGTGTGTGTGTGTGTGTGCGTGTGTGTGTGTGTGTGTGTGTGTGTGTGTGTGTTTGTATAAGAACCTTTTGGAATTAAAGATTCAGAAAGATGAACTGTTTTGTCAGCTGAAAAGTCCAATCTTCTAGACAGATTTCAACCTTATATTTCAACCTTATGATTTGTTAAACTTTTAGATGTCTGTACCAGCTTCAGAGTTCATTCAAGAGTTTCTTTTGCATAACTGGACTGAAACTCATTTGACCAAAAACCCTTCTTCTGTTAGAAATCCCTAAAGAATTTAAATTTGTCTGCATTCCTCTTTTGTCTGATCACGAGGCTCAGCTTGACTCTGCTTCATGTCTAAAAAAAAAGCTTTCTTAGGAAAGTAATGGCCTTATAACAATCCTTTTTTAAATAATTAGACATAATGATGGTGGTGGGGGGCATGGACAGAAAGGAACAGAGCTTCTTATGCAGTAATAATGTTTTATTCACAAAGGTAAAGCAAAGTAATTTCTCCCAGCCGGCCTGCAGCAGCCTGCACAAGAGTTTCTGGACTAAGATATAACATTGCTGTGTCCTCAGAAGTTGTGGTTCAAAGCACACCTGTTCCTTAGTTGAAACCCAGCTGCTGTACCGTGTAGAAATCACCTAAATGCCACATGAGCTCATAATACTCGTAAGTGCAACTCGAATTTAAATGATTGGAGAAGTGCTGAATGTTGTTCCGGTATTATTTCTAAATTCTTTCCTCTGGAGAAAAGGATATGGTCACTGAACTCAAGCAAGAAAATTCCTTTAATTACTATTTTCCTCTGAATCACATGTGTGGGAACGACCTTACAAGTTAACTTCATTATCTGGGTATGCTGCTGTTTAGCCGCAGTCCTGAACCTGCACCGTTTCCACAAACAGGTTGACCTCTGTGGTCGTGAAGTCGTTTGAGTGCCTTGTGTTGTCCCACCTCAAAGCCATTACTGACCCACTCCCGGACCCTCCGCAGAATACCTACAGAGCCAACAGGTCTGCAGACAATGCAGTAAACATAGACCTCCACTTCATCCTCCAGCACCTGGACTCTTCAGGAACCTATGCCAGGATCCTGTTTGTGCACTTCAGCTCTGCCTTCACTACCATCATCCCGGCTCTGCTATAGGACAAGCTCTCGCTGAGTGTGCCTGCCGTAAAGTTAGGGAAACATCAGACTCCCAGACCATCAGCACCATCAGGCTCCGTTCTTTCTCCTCTACTCTTCTCCCTGTGCACCAGCAGCTGCACCTCAAGCCATTACTCCGTTAAGCTACTAAAGTTTGCAGATGACACCAACCTCATCAGGCTCCTCTCTGGGGGAGATTAGTCTTCCTACACGGGTGGGAGATTGACCGCCTGGTGACCTGGTGCAGTCAGAACAACTTGTACTGTTAGTTTCATACCAAGGTTTTGGACATGCTAAAAAAAATCTCATACATACATCAGCACAATAATTATCCTAATAATCATGTCAAATAATAATCACGGTCATGAATAAATAAGTATGGTTCATCAGCATAATTGCCAACTTCCAGACATCATAGCTTAAATCAGGAGACCAAACCTAACCAGGATATCTGGAAATTATCCCAATTATATTCATGATTTTGCATAGGCACACTTACCTCATAAAAAACTCTCCATGAGAATGTTGGAGAGCGACAGGTGGTCCACCCCTCCATAGAATATGCGTTAAACATTTCTTAAAAGAGAAATGGCAGTTGTTGAGGCCAGTTTCACCTGAGAATAAGCCTTGGTCTGTACTCATCCCTCATGTTATTTTATATTTGTGTTTTTTTTTTTTTTTTCAGTCAAAGAGCCAACTGAGGTATATCCGCAGATATCAAAAAGTCCAGAGGGGTATTGCACAAAAGTAGAATAAAGAAATCCAGGATAATTGAGAAAGCGTGGCTTGACCTAGCCTGCTCAGCGCATCCTGACTTAATTGGTTGCACGTTTGCCGAGCCAGGATGAAAAGGCGCGGCTATGTTAAGCTAGGTGTAGATAGTCGGGATAAGTGCGTGTTCACGGCATACTGAAATAGACCTCGCGATCGCTCACAGAATCACCGATCGGAACATGGATAAGAGTCGCGCTTCATATTTCAAGGCTGCTGAAAAACAGCTCCTGATGGAGTTCTATGAAGAGGTGAAAGATATAAGGCAATACCAATGCCATAATTAAAGAAAGAGAGAAAGCCTGGCAGACAAAAGCGGACTGGCTTAATGCTTAAGTAGTCCAAAACTGTACAATGAATAAACAGTGCTCCACTGGAACTGTCATAATTAGGCTACAATTAAAGGACTAAAGGAGTTACTTTAAGTCCACTAATCAACTGTTGTACACTTTGCTTTAAATGTGGCAAGTAGAGGTGCATGTTACTTAAATGTAGAGTATGATTAAGTGCAAACAATTCATAAAGAACAAACTTGTCTGGCCATAAAAAGACCTGGCGGCAAGTTACATTAAAGATGTTAAAAAAGTTAAATACAAGAACATTTTGCAGGCTGGTAAGCGACTTTAAAGTAGATAACAGTGAACAAATGAGGTGAATAGATTAGGTGTCTGCTGACATGTTGAATGTCTGTATGATTGTAGCAGTTAAAAAAAAAGCCCATAGAACTGTCACAGGGGGCGGCCCACCAAGCCAGGATATGTGCGGCAAATGGTTCCTTTATTGAGGTTCTCTGCATCCCCAACAGAATAAAGGAAGCTCCCACTTGCAAAACATCTCAATGTACCACAGATGGTCTGTGGTACATTGGGAGCATGGCTTCCTGCCGTCTGGTGCTGTATTTTTGGACCCAGCAGCCTACATAAATATCTTAGTCCATCACCTGAGAATCTGTATCTCTCAATGAGATAGTCATCTCCAACGGCCAATGGGTCTGACCTGTCCCAGAAGACTCTTTCATGCCTAAATGCTCGTCTGAGGATTAAGGCTTCCTCATACAGTACATCCTTCAAGAAAGGGCAAGCCATTATGAAGAGGGAACAGGTGAATGGGAGTTGGATAGATAGATAGATAGATAGATAGATAGATAGATAGATAGATAGATAGATAGATAGATAGATAGATAGATAGATAGATAGACATTCCGTTATTTGTCCCACAATGGGGAAATTCCAATGTAACAGCAGCAAAGTGGATAGAGAGAAAACAGTATAAATAAACAGTAAGAGTAGGGAAATAATAAAAAACACTATGTACTAGATGTATATATATATACATATATATGTATATATGTGTATATATAGCCTACTATATTGCCCTTGTCACAGATTTCATTGAAAACACCTTTGCAACTTCATCAGCTGTGTTTTGTAATCTCAATTACTGCAATAAAACCCATATTTATGAAACCTCTGACGGCATTTTGACAAGCAGTCTTCATTAGCATAGCAATATAACACTTGTCCTGAGTAATAATACTACCACTTGAATCAATATAAAAAGACTGTTGCAATTACTAACAGCCAACAGATTTAAATTAAATGAGAGATTACAATATATATGTAATATTTTAATGCAGGATAATTAAAATGATGCAACATACTTAGAAAGACCATGGACATGCTGTAAAACACATTAATTCCTCACAGGATTGACGGTGGAAATACAGGTGAATCACTAGGACTTAATCTTAGCCTGGCTGTTAGCCTGGTCTGGAGCAGTCTAGCTGCAGCGAATAATCACCATAGTAACTTGGCCAGGATAAGTTTGACCTGCTTTCATGCAACCGACTTGAGGCTAAATTAAGCCAGGATAACCAACATATCCCGGCTTAATCCCTTACCTTGGTTTTGTGCAATACCCCTCTGAAAACCATCAGCCTGTCATGGTCAGAGACACTAGTGGTGTATTATTATATCATGTGTTACTTCCTGTTATATTTTGTGTTTACCTCTTCTTGTTTGGGATTGGTTCACTTCCTGCCTTTGTGTGATTTCCCGCCGTTTGTAGTTGTTTGCCCACCGTCTAATTAGTCTTCACCTGTGGAGTATATATTGTCTGTGTTTACTCACCCAGTGCCAGTTCGTCTTTGTACCCTCATGTCTAGAGTTCCAGCCTTGTGTTGTTTGTTACCCTGGTTTGTGGATTACTGCATGTTGTTTGACTCTGCCTCTGCCTGTGCCCATTTTGGATTTGTTTGCTATGCTTACAGGACTCCTGTGTACCATATCTTTTACCTGGTAAGTTAAAACTGTGATCCCTATAGCCTGCATTTGGGTCCTATTTTCAGAACCAGAATCAGAATCAGAATTTGGTTTATTGCCAGGTAGGTTTTTACACATATGAGAAATTTGTCTTGGTGCATTGGTGCATAAAAGTCACACAAAAATATACAAATCACACAAAAATCACACAAGAATAAAGTACTTTTAAAATATAAATAAATAAAGATAAGAAAGATAAGAACTGTACAGAAAACAGGAGTTTTTCTGTGGGTTCTCTGGTCCTAATACAGCCATGTTCACACAATGACTGAAGCCTTCAAGATCGTGTGGATCAGGGAACCATCAACAGGCCAACTCCTTCCCACATTGATACGTATTAAAAAGCTATTTAACTTACTTTGTTCAGTTAAAATTATGTTATGTTGTAGTGGAAGCATGAAATATTGAAAATGCAAGTTTAGCTACAAAAAAGTTTATATTAACCTGTATAGGTTTTAGATTTTATCTTTGTTATGCCTTAGCTGTGTCACCTGAAAATTGTAGAGCAGGTGAAAGTTAGATCTGTGTACAGTTTTATACTAATTGCAGTATATTTCTTCTGAGTCTTCACAAATATAATTTAGCTCACAGTTCACATTAACCTGTGTAGGTTATGTTTGTGCAGTTGTATTGGTAATATAAGTCTGATTGCCCATTTTCAGTTGTATTTATTGCATGCCAAAATTCTACACACATCTTGTCAGTAACTGTTAACTATTTACCATCAGAAATCCTAGCCTGCTGCCTAGCCTGATGTAGTGTCTGGTGTTGCTGCCTGGCCTGTCATCAGATGTGGGATTTAGGCTGCTAAATGGAGCCTGTCTCTGAGAAATAGAATACTGACAAGTGTCAGTATTTATAAAAGCATGTCATACAGTATAACAAATACACAGAGACATGGTTGAAAATCTGTGTGATCCTTAACAGACCAAAAAGCTCTGTCAGCTGGAACTTGTGCACCAACTTTAGGCAGTACATTAGTTCTTAGCCTTGAGGAAACAGAAAATCTCTGAAGCGGTCCATTAATAAAGGAGATATTTCTACTTGTACTGGCTTTTTTCTTCTACCACTGAATGGGAATGGAACCTGTGTATCTCACTAGACCTCCTTTTTTTCAAAGTATAACCTTACCTAACCACTTAAGTTGAGTCTGTTAATTGCAATAGTTAAACAATTCCTTTACTTGCAAGAGGTCCGGTACACAGAAAATCCAATAGATAAAGATAAAGTCCAAGTGTCAAATTATTAGCAAATTCTTTATAATGACTAATAAAGAGCCAATATGATAGTATATGCTACTATACTAATACGCATGCTAATAAGCAGCTAGTTGGGGGCCACCCTGATAGCTCGCCTGGAGGAACTTGCCCCCCATGTTCCGGGGGTGGGTCCCGGCTGCTGTGGCCATGAGTTCGGCTCCAACTGTGGCCCTTTGCTGCATGTTTTCCTCTCTCTCTATCCCCCTTTCCTATCTTCAGCTCCCGCAAGCCTTCTGACCATTCACTCCCGCATATAGAATAGAGATTTCGTGTCTTTTCCTTTCCCGCAAGTCCCTGCTGTTTTTTTGTAAAAACCCATTTTTATCTTTCTCTCAACTTATTGTTGACTACGTCTCCATCCTTGGAGGGCACAAGATAAATTCCAGGACCTCCAGGGTTTTTTTTTTTGATTGCCCACTCCCTCCTGCAGCAAAGTTGAAATAGCTTACTCCTGTGAGATTTCCGTTGGGTCCCATGGGATCCCAATCCCAAAGCATCCCTCTAATAGGTACCTTGATAAAAAGCTTTTTGTGTCCAGTCAGTATATCCAAACCTTTCATGTTTTTTTGTTTTTTTTCTACTTTGCTAAAATATATGAAGAAAGCCATGTAAAAAAACAAAAACAAAGCAATACCGGCTAAAACCAAATTTACTCCACAAAAGAAGAGAAAAAAGATTTTTTAATTTGTCTGTAACCCTAACCTAATATTTTAATTTTGTCAAGAGGACCTAAAAATGAATGTAAAATCATGGTTTTGTCAGAGTGGGGATAAGAGAAGAGATGAAATGAAGGCCTAATTTAAAAGAAAAGAAACAGAAAGGGTTTGTACAAATGACACTTCAATGCTTCTTTCATGCTGGAACTCTAGATAAAAGTGAGGGAAGAGCAGAAGAGTTAGGAGGAGAAAGTGAAGAATAAAAATTAGACAAAAAGAGGGATGAATGCAAGGAATGTGACCTTGCTAAATCTTAAGAGACCAATGTGTTGGATTTAGTGGCATCTAATGTTGTAGTTTCTAAATGTAATGCCCTTGCCTTACCCCCCTTTCCAAGCAAGTAGGAGAAACTATGGTGGCCATGATTGTGTCCATTCTGGGCCACTGTAGAAACATGGCGGACTCCATAGGAGAGGACCCACTCCCTCTGTAAATAAAATATAACCATATTCCCCTTGATTTTGTCATAGCACTGGCAAAAGTTTAAAATGAATGTTGAATATCTTTGCGTCATAAAGATGACAGCATCATTGGGTGTAATAGACTGCTGTCACATTGAGAATGTGCTATTTTGGTGAATGGCAGCACGTCTGTGCTAAAGTAGAAAGCTCATTAATGGTAAATAGTCAGATTGCAAGTGTGTAAGGCTCCATTCACGCAGAATGAGACCATCAGCAGATGTTTGCTCTCTGCACTCTGTGTCATTCACTCCAACTTGTAAGAGGCAGAGAGAGGTGAAAAGCTGGAGAGAGACAACAGCAAATAAGAAATTGAAAAGAAGCGAGGCTGAGAGAGGGAATAAATAAATAAATCAAAAACAGATGGAAGGAGTCATTTTATGCTGAGATGTCACTTGAGTGGAAAGTAAGAGTGGTGATGTCTGCAGGTGAAAGTGAGGAGCTGGAAGAGGAGAGCAGCAAAGAGAAGAGTGGGAGTAAAAAAAAAGAGGAAAAGTTTCTCTGTGACTGCAGGATTTCAGGTCTGGGTTTATTTTTGCCTCACCTTTTCACCATCAGGCTTTTCTTTATACTTGTCAGTGTTGGAGGCGAAGATGTAAATAGTTCAATTTCTGAGTGGAGTTTTGCACTACCCTCGTTCTTCATCTCCTTAGTCTTGCCTGCCGTGAGTGCTCGCCACACTCCGTTTCATTTCACTTCGTTTTAGTCTTGCATGCTCCCTCTTGTCTGTTAGGCTTCCGTGCCACTCAGCCTTAAATCCCTTAAACCTCACTAGGAGGTTGTAATTTATTACAGAGGCACATGTTTTTGATTAAATAGAGGAATAACCACTTCAGCCAAGAAAGAGTGGTGTTTCTGAACCGTGACGTCACAGTCAAGTGTGACTATCGCTGGGCGGCAGTGATCTTTGGATTTAGGTCTTCTAGTCAGACCCACAGTCATTTGAATACACATGAAGACAATAACTGTTCATTTCTGAGAAAGCAAAACACTTAAATACAGAGGTGATTTAAACTCTTTGACCAGTTTTGACCTTCTGCCACAGAGCATTATCAGCTCTGATTCAGCAAACAACTCTCTACTCAACAGTTCCAAATAATTACTGCTGAAAACTAACTAACATTGATTAACACAGAAAGAAATAGCTGCATATTAGTCAGTGTTTGTTTGCCCTTAGAAAGAAGAGATATACACAATGAGAATGTATTAATAGTTATCATCTATATGAACATCACAGGGATCAAAGGACAGTTAAATAATCCACCAAATCCAAAAAACTGACAAATGTATCAGATGTGGCTGTAAACTCATTGTATGGCAAAGGGAAGTGATGTTGATTTTATGAAGGACTGAGGGTATCCAGGGTGCTGATTGTGTTTCCTGGAGCCAGTTTCACTTAGATTACAATTTGACTATGGCTTAGATTCACAGGTGGCCAGACTGGGCCACAGGGTAGGAAAATAACAACAACACAACATTCAAGCACACAAGCACAAGGAAGAACATTAAGGGAATTATGGCATTAAGGAAAAGGACCCAAGTGCAGACAACAGGAACAGTTCAGTGATTTGTCAGTAAAATTATGAAACATAGGCTCACAGGTAAAGGCAGCAAGTCCAAACAGAAGAAGAAGAAATCACAGGTTAACAATAATGAAGCAGGTCAAAGGTACAGGCAGACAGGCAGAGGTTCGGGTTCAGGTTGAAGTGGCTGACATCTCCCTGGGGAAAAAGGGTCTAATATATATTCTGTGGAACATGACCAAGAAATTAGGAACATGAGGAAATAAGCAGGTGACTGGTACTGATGGAAAAGTCTGAGGGCATCTGGTGAATGGATGGAGTTGTCTTTTAGCCAAATAAATGCTTTCTCTTGCATCGCCGTCAAGCCCAACATATTCTCTATGCATGTGTGCCGTCTCAGTGTCCAGCTGTCAAGACATCCAGTGTGACATGATCTTACAACTATGACAAATTTGACAAAAAAACCCTCTGAATCCTTTCACATCCGGCGGTCTTGGCAGCTCACTGACAGCACTTACCCTTCCAGGGTCGATTCTCAGCCGCTGTGCTGTCAGCAGGTGTCCGATTCGGGGCCCTTCCTACTGACACAATGTGAACTCCTCAGCTTTTAGCTGGGTGTTCTTACCCTGCATGTGTTCAGGAAGTGTTTCTCATCATCCCTGTTTGACTACGTCAATGTTCCTCCACCATGTGGAATCGACATGTCACCTGCAATTACATACAAGTGTGTCAGGTAGGCCTTCTGGCCCATGGTTCAACTTCCTTTGTTAAATCTCAGGTGCAAAGCTGATACCCAGAAAGCATCACAAGCCACAGTAATCTGCCAGACAGCGTGGAGAAGGTGATTAGATGGCTTGATTTCTATGCTAATTTAACATGCCAGAAACAATATTCAACATCGCAGACTGTGAACATCGGCTTTTGACAGATCAGACAGGATGTCATCAATAGTGGAGGGGAAGTGGGAGGCTTCAGATCCACGTATTAAATCTCTGTAATTTGGTCTCTGTGCAGAAAGTCACAAGATCATGGAGCCCCAGAAGTCTAAAATTTTTTTTTTATCTTGTGCAAAGAAATTTCATTTTTCAAGACTGTGACACCGTACGTCGACAACGTACACATTTGTTCCTATGGCAGAAAAATGCCACCTTCGCAAAAACTGCTGTAAAAATCTTATATATCAATATTTGTTTCCACTTTATTTATTTAAACCACTTAATGTGGAGATTAAACAGACAACTGTATTACCACAGACCTTAGAATAGAAGTATGGTTGGTTAAAATTCAACCAGGAGGTAAGGCTGGAGGCGTCTGTGTTTTGGAACCATGCAGCATGCTCACTCTAGTCCTTTTTATCTTTGACTTTGTCTGACTTAAGCCCCATTCGCACGGGACTAGTATTAACCGGGAACCTCATGTGATTTGTAATAATTGTGGAGAACATCTGTGATTTTAATCCTGTGCGAATCTGCCATGTCTGTAATTTGCAAAGTAAAAATTCCACTGCAAATTACCATGTTTTACTGAGTAAAATAAAAACTACAGAGGCTGACAGTTGATATGGTGTTAGCAAACACTTGCCTATCTACACGTTCAACAGATGGCTACAAAAAAAGGCCCATGGTTCAACTTCCTTTGTTAAATCTCAGGTGCAAAGCTGATACCCAGAAAGCATCACAAGCCACAGTAATCTGCCAGACAGCGTGGAGAAGGTGATTAGATGGCTTGATTTCTATGCTAATTTAACATGCCAGAAACAATATTCAACATCGCAGACTGTGAACATCGGCTTTTGACAGATCAGACAGGATGTCATCAATAGTGGAGGGGAAGTGGGAGGCTTCAGATCCACGTATTAAATGTCTGTAATTTGGTCTCTGTGCAGAAAGTCACAAGATCATGGAGCCCCAGAAGTTTCAAATTATTTTTTTTATCTTGTGCAAAGAAATATCATTTTTCAAGACTGTGACACCAGGACATTCCATTTGTTTTTGCTCTGATGTCCAATGATCTCTGCCCAGTGTTCCTTTAGTCACAACCCTTACTTTAATCAGTGTCAGGGCTAAATTTGCTTTCCTGCCAGGTTTTATAACTTTGGTCCACCACTAATCTCATGTAAGTACAGATTGGGTCCTTTGGGTTTCTTACTTTGACCTCTGTTTGGTCACAGAGTGCACCTTGCTTTTTTATCTCAACAGCACTTTTTGACTCTGTGCTGTGTCAGGGTTCAGAAGGAGGAAATAAAGCAGGCATCTCTGCAGTCTAACTGAAATTTTACTGGATATTTGCCAGCATATCTACAAAAAGTTATTTTTCTCTCTTGTTTCTTTCATTTCTTTGTGATGTTGTTTATATTTGTGGAACCACCTGTGTCAACACTCCAGGCGGGTTACGTGTCATACTAATGGTTTTGTAAGGGTTCACACAAACTACGGAGTTTGTCATTTATGTATGAGGATATTTTTTGGAAGAAAAGAAAGTCTGGAGGAAAAGAACCAAAACCCAACTCGAGTCTGATGCAGTAGAAGTGTCTCACATACACACAGTGTTTGTGTGTTGTTAACTATAGCTAACTCATTACTTTCGTACTTATTTGTATTGGGTGTTTGTAGATAATCAAAACAGACTGTTTTTATTTGCCTTCAGGCATTCGAATATGTATAAACATTTGACTAGAATTTACATAGTTTTTGGCAGGAGGGTTGCTTAAGTTATCCTTCCCACTAAATTCAAGAAGTAATTGTATTTTCTGACACCGCTACCTACTTTTAAACTCCAAGGTCTTAAACAAAAACTACAGTGTATTAAAACTCCATCAGGTCTTCCTGTTTTGATTCAGTTTTACTCTCCAAAACTAACTGCTGGGGTCTCAGAAAGTGAAAAATAGCCAGTAGCAGTAAGACAATCAGACAAATAGTAAACAATCTGACTGTTTTCCAGATTATTTAAACCACTTAATGTGGAGATTAAACAGACAACTGTATTACCACAGACCTTAGAATAGAAGTATGGTTAGTTTAAATTCAACCAGGAGGTAAGGCTGGAGGCTTCTGTGTTTTGGAACCATGCAGCATGCTCACTCTAGTCCTTTTTATCTTTGCGTTTGTCTGACTTAAGCCCCATTCGCACGGGACTAGTATTATCCGGCAACCTCATGTGATTTGTAATAACTGTGGAGAACATCTGTGATTTTAATCCTGTGCGAATCTGCCATGTCTATAATTTGCAAAGTAAAAATTCCACTGCAAATTACCATATTTCTTGTTTCTTTGTAAACTAAATGTTCAAAATGGCAGAAAATGTTAGTTGAATGTCTCCAGACTTAACATTTTAGTCTGTAATATCTTTGTTTAGAACATAACATATTAATCACTACAATAAACTGCAGTGCCTCCATAATAATTGCCATTAGCTATTATTATATAATATATTATATATAAACAGGTGTTTTTCAAAAGCATACGTAAACACTATAACTGTTTGAACTTTAGATTTAATCCCACACAAGCTATAATTCTAAAGTATTATTAAAAGTGTAAAGAGTAAAACAGAGTAAATTCAATTAAAAATTATTAAATTGAAGAAATCTTGTTACAGCAATACTTTTCAGACACAGCCATTCGAGTATAACAGTTTTTGTAGGAAGTATTGCCCTTGTGTGGAAAACATTAGCCTTGAAGTGAAACACAATGTCATTCCAAAACAGATAAATGACTTAATTACCATTGCCTGCTGTTCAGTAATTCAAATCTTATATGGATTTAAAAGCATATTTTCTTTCCATTACTACACAGTTGTTGTCATGACACAAGGTCTTTGGTAATGGCTCCATATTTTCAGGATGAAGAGGGGGGGGTAAGAACATTATACTATTGCTAATGACACAGTCAGTGAATATATTTCTCCTTGCCTTCATCACTAAGTGATTGTTGATTAGCTGGATGAGAATAAGCTGTCGATATTAAGCCTTGGTTCTACTTCACTGAGTGTAAAGAGGCAGAGAATTAGTGATTCAAAGCAAATGAGTTCATTTCCCACACAGGGCAATAGGTGAGCTTCTTGATAAAGCACTGCAACTAAGTTTAGACACTGTTGTGTTTGTGTATGTGTTTGAGTAAATTCATACAGGAAGCAAACACTAAAAGATAAGTTTACCTTTTTTTAATAGTGGAATGCACATTTTGCACATTGCTTTGGCTTGCTGTAACCATTCCTCCGGCCATACTGTTCGCTATAGCTAAACATTTAACTGTGCAAAACTTGTGTCATAAAAAATAATGCTTATGTTAGTTATGTACCACACCCACCATAACTTAGGTGCTATAGTCTTTGTAAATCTCTTTTCCTCATTCCTCTTCATTTTCCTGGCTCAGTTGTGGTAGAGGTAAGACAAAGAGTGAATTTTGTGGTAAAATACTTTTGATGATATGCACTCAATTCAGTTCAAATTTAATTAGGTTCAGATAAACTTTGGTATGTATCTTTTGCACAGAACTAGTAATGTGGATTGTGTCCCCCATTACATATACTGGAAGTGTATGAGGAAGCAGATCTGTTAACTGCCAGTGTGAACACGAGAAAAGATTACAGCAAGCAAAAGCAGTTTCAGTCTGCATATGGGCACATTGTTTCAAGACAGTCTTTTAAAACCTGTCCTTTAACTTGATCAAGTCAATAGCACAAGTGTGAAAGCAGTGAAAGTTTGGAAAGCTTTGCAGCAGAGGTAACTCCATCAAGTGGCCCAACAAACAATAGAAGCTGAAAATATAAAAATAGGCAAGCAGGGAGTAAGGGACTAGTTAGTGAAATCTGCTGCTGTAGTTCAGCTCGAGAGAAAACTCCAGACTGTTGGCCCTTCCACACACTGCTGAGATACATGGTTCAGCAATGTTGAGCCTCTGCCTCCCAGTGGCCACTGTAGGAAACAGCAGGTCAGGCAAGTGATACAAAGGACACTCAACAGAGCAAATAGGAGAGATTGTGTTTAAGAACAAATTTCAACTTATTGTCTAATCTGCTTTAATAAAAACAGAGCTAATTATTGCATCTTTGTTGTAAAGTAACTCACATAAAAAGCTTCATAAATCATGACAGATGCAACTGGGTTTAAATGTAATACTGCACTAGTGAAGAGACAGAAGCAAAACTCTCCTCTTTAGGCAGCTTCACATAAACTGACATGCAAGGATTACAACCAAATACAAGATTGAAATTTCAGGTTTCTTAGCAGGAAAGAAAATGTCAATATTTGTGAGACACACAAAATTCCAGAGGGTGATTTAAAATTGTGTAAAATCAGCTTAAATATTTATTTTCTTTCCACTAGACAGACAATGTTGAGTTGCAGATGTGTTTTATTTTGTATGCTACTGGTAATAGATCCACAAAGATGCATCATCTGCAGTCTGTTGAGGTAGCTGTAGGTGTATCTGCTGTGATGGATTTCTCCTGCTGTGAATGTTAAATGTTGGTGCAAAATACTGGATGCAGAGGGAAGCATTAGATCAGTGATTCTGTGGAACTGGCATGCTCACACAAATATGGCAGGGCACTGTGTGTAATTTTACTATGGCCAAAGGTTGGTAAAGATCCCATTAATATTGACTGTCCCAAGGGCGCCCTGTAAGCTCATCTGGTAGCACATGTGCCCCACGTACTAAGTCCTTACCACACATCCACATCCCCTTTCTCCCCATTTCCTGCCTCTCTTCAACTGTCCCTGTCCAAAAAAACAAAAATAAATAAATAAATAAATATGTATATATATGTAGACTGTCCCTTCAACTACACAACAGCTATTTTGCCAAACACTTCCCACTAACCCAAATGCTTAATTGAATACATTATTTAATAGTGAATATAATATTAATCATGAAGTAAATTTGGTTTTAAAACAAAACCACATTCTTTTCAACTGCCTTCTAAACAAAATAATGGTGTTGCTATATATAAAGAGGACAACGTGTTTAAAAAGAAAAGACATTAAGACTATGACAGTTTGTCCCACTAGAGGATTGACATGAAAACATGTTCTGCAATCAAACTAAACTGCAGCTGCTGATAATGTTTCATTCATCGCAGGTAGCTACAGGAGCAAGGAACACTTTATTACGGTATCACAGTTTCAGTGTGAAAACAATGTAAATGGGTCAAAACTACAGAATGCAGAAAAAGCATAATATGAATGAAAATGAATGAAAAAAGGTTTGCATGTGGGTTTACTTCTTGTTGTTATCCTGGTTAGAGCCAGACACTGCTAGTTTTGTTAGGATGAAGTATGCAAACAACACCGCACACCCACGCAGGTGTTTCCAATTAGTACGGTCAATTAGACCTCTAGCCAAGTGTAAGCTGGGTGGGAGCTCTGCTGGGAATTATGTGATGTTGCCAAACTCTATATGTGCTAATAAGAATGACCAACCTCCCCTGTTTGTGGCCATGCAGTCCTTTATAATGAGGAAACTGCAGTGAGAACACCAGTGTGGTTGAAGCATGGGTGTGAAGGGGCTTTAAGCCTTATTATCTCCCACATTCATTCTCAACGATCTTAATGGAAATGGAGTTTACAGGTACCCTGTGTTGAGTTTGTGACCTCTGGTAGTGCTTTGGAGCAATACCTCAAACCGACACGTATGGGTACTTTTGGGGGATATACAACCGAAGAGAGATGTTTTGTAGACACATTTAATAATTATCTTGTGACCTTGCCTGAACCTGAGCATTCAACGTATAAATAAGGTTGCGTGCCTGCCAGTGAGAGATAGGGTTATTCTGCCACTATAGTTTCTCCATTGCGCTTGGAAGGGGAGGGTGAAGCGAGGGAGTTGCCACTAAATACTACACATTTGCCCTTTAAACAAACAAGATATATATGTAGAGGTGTATTTTTTAAACTTTGGACAGAGGCAGGTTAGCTGTTTCCCCTGGTGTCCAGTCTTTATGCTAAGCTAGGGTAAACATGTACTTCAACTCTGTGCTCTTTAACCCTTACCCTCAGAAAGACAGCAAATTAACACATTTCCCAAAATGTTGAACTATTCCTGTAACACATTTCACCTTCCAATCAGCCTAGTTTGATTGCTATTTGATGATCCAGTGAGCGAGATTATAAGTAACTCACATCACATTAATTTATGTCTAAGTTATCTCTAGATAGATCTCACCACATCAGTCACAAGATAGCACCCCTATAATTTATCTGCAAAGAATAGAACTCGCTGTTGTTTCCGCCTCATTATTCTATTCTACAACACACACATCTTTGTGCTGCACTAAATCTAATAATTCTAAAGTCTCCCTCTCTCAGACAGGTGTCCCATACCATATTATTTTCCCCGTGTGAGTGTTCCTGCCTTCCCCACCTCTACGAAAGGATACTTGACATTAAAAAGTTTGAAAAGCCCTTAATTCTGCAGCCTTCCGATTCACACACCGCGGACCTGATTACCCATTCAGTGTGAAATGACATTCTGAAAGAGCCTGAGCTCTGACAGGTGGCTCTTTGTCATCATTATTCCAGCGTAACACCCACTCAGTCCCGCTCACTGTGCTGTGCTGCTGCTCGTGACAACTCCACACAGACATAAAGGCACGAGTTTACAGGTCTCATGAATACACACACACACACACACTAACACATGGTTGTTTAAATCAACACAGCGAGTGTGAGGATGAGGTCATAATCAGTGCGGCAATGGAGTCAATGAGTGCTTTCTCAGAAATATGTAAACAAACTTAAACAGAAAACACACACACACACACACACACACACAGCACGAGGCACCTGAAAATGAAACAAAATGAGGTATCGACTGGTTGTCAGAGAGGCAAACAACATCATTCATCCACAGCAGGATGACACAAAACACAGAGGAATCAATCAGTGGGAGAAGGAGAGGGGAATACACGTATAGGTAGAGCAAAGGCCAGACAAATGACTGTTGAGCAACAGTAAACTAAGCTATTGCTGATGGTGAGATAAAGTGAACAACAAAAAGAGCTTTCGACTCAGCTGCATTGCTTTATTGTGTAAATTAGCTTCTTTACAATTTCATTTTGCCTCTGCTGAGATTTAGACAAAAAATTGGATATGATTCATTGTGTCAATTCTCCATCTCTATATGGTATCCCATTTCCACAAAGAAAAGACTAACAAATACATGAAAGGTAGGCATGATAAAATAGAAATAAGTAACTCAATAGGTAACGTAATGACAGTCATATTTTCATAGCGTAAAACATTTGTAGATTACAATTCCCTGCTTTCAATAATCCAAACATATGTACAGTTGTATGCAAACGTTTTGGCAACCCTTGACAAATATTCTAACCCTTCAACGAACAGTCAGCAACCATGGGTTCCTCTCTGCAGCTGTGTAAAACTAAATCAAAGTTACTGACGCCGATATGCAGGAGAAGGCTACAAGAAAATAGCAATGCTGTTTCCATAGAGGTCAAGATGAGCTCAAGGAAGACCAAGAAAGCTCTCGGAGAGAACTGCTTGTATGCTGGTCAGAAAGGAATTCACATCATAAAATCTGACTGTATGCAACAGAATATCTACAGATGCCTGATGTGTTTTTGAAAAAGGTGTGAACTGATGAAGTAAAAATAGAACTATTTGGCCAAAATCAGCAAAGGTATGTTTGGAGATAAAAAGGTATGTTTGGATCTTCCAGGAGGTCCAGTTCGAAAATTGTCAGTAAAAAGTTATTTACATCAAAAAATGGACTAATTATGACTTACTGTACAAAGTTTTGACCCACTCTCTCATAATTTTATTGTAATATCTAAAATAATAATTATATCTAAATTCAACCCAGTCTCCTAAAATTGATATAATACATACAGCAAATACCAAATGCCTTGGAAATACTAAATGCTGCCTTGTTGCTACTTTTTCAACATAACAAGGGAACTATCTCACAGGCTTTTTAGAGTAATGGGGGGTGGGGCAGGAAAGGGTATCGGCGGGCAAAGCCTATTAAAATACATTTCTGCAGTTTCTCTAGTTGTTATTTTTATTATCCAGAGGGGACTGTAGGTTTCACTTGCAGCTACGCAGATGATGCTGCGCTTGTTAAAATCAATCTTGTTAATCACACAAGAAGTTATCCCCACACCACCACCTCGCTAAATAAAGCAGACAAATAAACAAATAAGTAAAAATAAACAAGTGAAGACCATGAGGAGATCCATCATCATTAAACCAGAACAGTTGGTGCTCAGCTCGTTGTGGCAGAAAGCACGACCGAGGCCTGGGTTCAATCATTAATGCACCACTGGCTCCTCTTGTTGTGACTGGTGTACCAAACACAGCCTGTCAGACTCACGTGCATGCCAATGTAGTTTATAACATCTGAAGACATGACTGGAAGCTGTGAGGTGCTGCGTAGCTTCTAAATGCGTTGACATTATTTTCTCTTAAAACACTAGCAGCACCCTGCATACTAACCTGTCACTCATGATGTGAAAAGAACTGAAGTGATTATATACCGCAGAGCTGAAATAATGTTTTCCACACTCGTGTGGATGGTGCCCGTACGTTTTCATACTGGTTTTGAATAAAAGATTCCCGGCACAGAATCCTGGTGTATGTGAATGTAAATATGGACCCTGGTGACATATAAAGGAAGAAAAGGAGAAGATCAGTGTTTAAATTTTGTGAACTACTAAATCACACGCATATTAAAAGACAAGATGGTTTTTGATTGTAAAAACAATCTTACTTATCATGTGATTCCTCTGAACTAATGCTGACCACGTACACGCAGCAACAGCAGAAGAAAAGCAAAGAGTGCATGCAGTGCGAAGGGTGAGCAAGGGCCCACAATGTGATCTGATGTTGTCTTTCAGTATCAGTCCTAATGACTAGCATCAACATTCTAAACAAGATAATTCAGGAGTTGATCCACCCACCCCTAGTTTGTACAGGATTAAGGATAATATTGGCCCACTCCCAATCTCCACCTGACATCACCTGGTGCTTGAGTGTGAGAGGCTGCAAGGGCCCAAAATGGTATAAATAAGAGTGAAACAGCACTTTGTGACATCTTTTGAAGAAGATGAGAAGCGTTTTATACATTCTAGCACACCATTTTATTGCCCACGTCTTATTTATTTTATCATTATAATTTATCTTTATTTTCTGGGGTTTTACTTTTAACATTTATATTATTGTAATTGCCTGATTTATTTGCCTCAGTCCTGAAATGTTTTAATCCTTGTCCAACCATGTAAAGCAGTTTATTATTATATGATATTGTTATATCGCATTACCTTGAAGATGACAAAACATGTTATGTAACCTACGATTGTGGGTTTGGGACTTTATATTTTACTTATTTTTACTTCTTCACAGCCAGGGCACTTAAGGCATCAACTGTCTGAACATCCCACAGAGTGGACGAGAATCCATTTACTTGTTTTTGTCAAAACAACATCATAACTAACTTAGTTTTTTCTTGTTACTCCTCCCATGTTTGTTTACCATTTCTTAACGCTTGAGGGCTCACCCTGGTAGCCCACTGTTTAATGTCACAACGCTATAAACTGTGGGTAATTCCCTCAGGCAAAGTCTGCAGAAATGCAGACTTATGTAAAGTGTAGATAAAGCACTCAAAATGTTTGCCAGACAGCCCTCTTGGACTTGATGATTTGACAGTGAAACAGCCCTAAGCCCTTACAGACTTATCGGGAACACACCTCAAAGTCTGTGAGTGTGGAGATTGGGATTGGGCCATTGTCATTCCAGAACATGGTACACATGAAAGTGAATACAATTAAGTACTCAAGTCCCAGTGCCAGTAATAAAACTGAGAAAGGGCACACAATATAATACCATCAAAATACTAACAATAAATAAATATATGAGTATAAGTATAAAGTGAGTGTGAGGGAGGAGACCAGTAAAGTGTAAAAGATAAATATGGCAGCCAAGTAGGCCCAAAATACAGCAGTGACCTGGTTAAATAGGCAATATAATAGTGTTGCATGAATATAAAGCCTTGGATGCATGTTGTTTGTGTTTTCTATGCCAACCTGTCTTTTAGAAGGGTTAAAAAAATAAACTATTGATATTATTAATATATATTATGATAGTATAGTCATAAGTATAAAATAAATATTTTCTTAGCTTGAAGGTCCATTCTTGACTTTAAAAACAACAGCTTGACAAAATCTCAGCACAAACTCCAACTTGTTTAAAATTCAGCAGCTGAACAGAAAAATGTCCTTTTGTAATGCAGCGTTTTACCACGTCGATCAATTCCTGGCATTACATTTATTCACATTGATCACATCCTCTCCAGGGGACAGATAAGCACTCTCTGCCAGGGCAATCACATGAAGTGATCACACCCTTGTGAAGTTGTGTGCGCGTGTCCTTCTGTCCTTTGGCTGCCTCAGCTCAACTCCTCGTTAAAAATGCAAGATTGAAAACACCTGAGAGGTAGCTGGGAGCTGGAAATACAAATTGAATGTTTTGGGGTTTTTGTAAAGTGTACAACAGCACAACCTGCACACACCACTCTCTTTCTGAAGCTTAAATCTCTTTGGCTGGGGCAACAGGTGTGTTTACTTGTGGAATTTGGGGAGCTTCTGCCTCTGAGAGCCACCAGCTCCTTTGGATCACGACTTGAGAGGGCAGCTCAGCCCAAGTAGCCTGATGGTCATGACTGAGTTCCTAATTACAAGGTAAAAGTAATAAAAAATTTAAACTCAATTGTCTATAATGAATGATATGGTCTGTAATAAATATTTTAAATAAGTGTTTTTCTTTCACAGGGTATTACTGGTTATCTTGTTGAGGGAGCTGGACTATTCCTCAGCTTTTCCAAGAGGTAAGTCTGACTCAAATATTGCTTTATTTCTGTGCATGAAGTTGAGGATTTCTGATCCAATCAGCCAGTCTTAGCCAAGTATATAAACAGAAAATCCAGAAAACTCAATCATAGGGTCTTGTGTCATATAGTTTTCAATCCATAATACATCTCACAACTGAGTGAGTGAGTATTTAAAAAATAAGGCTTTTTCTCCTGCAAACCTGTACCAGGTCAGTCTAAATAATTTGTCCTGAAACCTGATTTTATTTTAACACATGTGCCATTAAGGGTGTGGGTGTGTCTTTTTATGGTGCCAGGACGATGACTTTAAAATTTGGCACCAGTACTGAAAAAGGAAACATTTGTATTGGCACTGAAAAAAGAAGCTAATTAAAATCTTAAAATATTTCATTTTATTGGGATTTTTTTTGTATTTTTCAATGACAATCTTCAGATTTTTTCCTCATGTCACTCTTTTTTTCAGTGACAGCTTTTTTTACAATGTCGTTTTTTTTCCAGTGTGCGTTGAGGGGAGGGGCAAAGAGAGCGTGGTCCCCAGGTAATACTAGTCCCATGCGAATAGGGCTTTACTTGCGATTTGGAAGTTCCCGGTGAACAGGGCATTTTAGGAATGCCACCATGCCAGAGGCTTCAGAGCGGACGGCATGTATGCCAATATGCAAATTATATGCAAACCACGCTCTACTTGCCCCTCCACTCAGACCCCTCCTCAACGCCAAAACAGTGACAGAAAGTTGAAACTGAAAATCAGTGTCACTGAAAACAACTGACATTGAAAAAAAATCTGTCACTGAAAAAAGAAAACATGAAAACATTTCTTCATGTGACATGAAGAGAAAATCTGAAGATTGTCACTGAAAAATACAAAAACATCCCAATAAAATAAGATTTTGAGATTATAATTTTAATTAGTTTCTTTTTTCAGTGCCAATACTTGTTTCAATGCCAATACAAATGTTTCCTTTTTCAGTACTGGTTTTGTTTTCAATGCCAATTTATTTTTATTTTTTTTGGATGCCAAATTTTAAAGTCACCTTCCGGCTCCATATCTTTTAAGACTGGAGGGACAGTTGATGAATGCTTACATTTTTTTTAGCCTGTTATGTAAAGACTGAAATTCTCTGTTAATGTAACCTCCAGTATTGAAGCCAGATAAAACCATCCCTTAGTTATAGACAGAATCATGAGGCTATTTCACATCCTTTATCTTCCTCTCCATCTCTTGCTCCATCCCAATATGAAATTCCATTATTTGGTTATCACCACATTGATAGAGCTGCTGCTAACACCAAATGTGATGGATGTTGGACACCCCCCCTCCATTTAAAAAAAAAAAAAAATGTTTTCCCATGTTGTGCCTTTTGGATGTTTGAGCTTCACTCTCATTAGCCCTGTTTCCACCCAGCAAAACGGCTCTAAAAACTTGCTAAATGCTATCTTCCCAAAATTAAATGTAAGTTGGTTCTAAATGAGTAGGTGATGAAGAAAGTGGAGTACTGGCAGCTAAAGAGACAGATATTTCACCCAGGAGTTGGAGGATACCTAAAAAGAACTATTTTCATAGTTTGTTCAAACTTGGGAGGAGCAGTATCCATGCCAGCAGCTGTGCCCCCAGGCACTATGGGTAGCATTAGTTTATACATTAGCTACATGTTCACTGATTTTCTATGCTGCCCTCCACACTGCTCCTTTCAACATGCAAATCCATTTTCACAGTGCCAATCATTTGAAAATAATCAGCTTAATTTCTAGGACCCTCACCCGAGATCTCCTGCATTTCATACAGTGTGCATAAAGCTGTTACTGTAAGGTCAGTATTCTTAACATGTTAACTATCTATGTTCTGTTCATAGCCAGAAGTTCTGTGTATCCTGAGGCATGGCATGACAAACAAGAAGGATATGCCTATGGGAATCGTCGCCCTCTCCAGTACATCCAGGCTTTGAGGCAGTCCCACAGAATACTACGGCCCAATGTCCACGATCAAGTTCAGGTCAATACCTGGCAAAAGCCTCAGGAAAGTTTTCGTGTCCGTAGCCATGCCCAGACACAAAATCAACCCAGTCTGTACCACCAAACCCAGAGCCCATGGACACAGGAAATGTCCCCATCCAAATATCCATCAAAGACCATGAGAGACCATCCATTGTCCAAGCCCAGAAGCTTTGAATTCAGCCTAAAAGTTCCTTCTGTCAACGTCCCGGGCCAAAACAAAGAGACCAGTTCAACCACTAAAGGCTCTGATTTGAGCAGCGGTAGGAGCGATGGTAGTGTTCAAATCTATAGCAGCTTCAACAGCCCTTCTGGTTCGGACTCCACAATTCACCCAAATGGAGCAAAAACTGCCCATGAAGTTACCGAGCCAAGCTTTCAACTGGGCTTCTCTATTCCAACTCCGAAACCCTCCATTAGTAATGGTGGCCATCTCGCAAATCTACAAAGACCAGGAATTGTTGGTTTTGTTGAGAACAGTTACATGGAACCAGCAAAAATCCCCAAATATCCTCCTCCACAATCCAACAATGATTACAGTGACTACTATAGTGCCCAAATAGACCCCATGAGTAATGACTGTGTGAAGGGCCAAAGTGGACAAACAGTCTCATCAGACCCAACAAATGTCCATCTTTCTTTATATTCATCACAATATGAAAGAGTTCCAGGAGGATATAACTGTGCTGGTCAGGTCAAACCCAGTGGCAACAATTATGGCCAACATCAAACGTGGCAGCCAGCTGGTACTCAATTTCCCTTTGCTTCAGAACAGTATAACTACGGCCAATTTAAACCATTTGGTCACAGACAGAATGTGGAGACAGTACCTCTTCCAGGGCCAACACACCCATCATCTCCCACTGTTCCTCCATCCCAATATGAACTCCCATCATTTCATCAAGTTGGCACCACTAAATATTATGGACCAGGCAATGTGGTTCAGATGGGACCAAAATATCCCCTTTCCCCTTATCCTTATCAATACAGCAGTGGTCAGAGTGGCCAAGATGCATTGCCTGATCATCTCACTGCTTTTGACCCTTTGCCCAATTTCCAGGGGCAGTCAAATTATTATCAAACCCAAATGAGACCCCCCACACAGTACACTAGAGAGCAACTGGATGTAAAACCCAAATACACACAACTCTTTATTGATGTGGAAGATGTAACAGACGGAGGGGATGGACAGCACAACTATTTTGTAGCTCCACCAAGATACTATGATGGTTACCCTGGCAAATGGACTGAGTAGAACATGTCAAACATCCGTTAGCAGTCCCGATCCACCATTTACGAAGGTCCAGTCTCTGGTTTCAGTGGGCCATGGCCAACTCACTGAGCTACTTAACTCCACTTTTGAAAGTTACGCAAGCAACAAACCTGAGTATTACATGTCTGTCAACTACCAATCTCCTAGCATGGACAGGGAAGTAAACCAATATAGTTGTCAAAAAATAACAGAAAGAGTTACGATCCTGTTCCTGGACAGGCTAACTATGCTTCACATGTGGGAGCACAGTCTAGGGAACCAATGTTCCTGTCAAATAATACAAGTCTTTAGAGAGCACAGTGGAGGATATGAGCCAGGTGTTTGCTCAAGACAAACGTGTTGCCCAGGATGTGCATTCTAGGTGGCGCAAACCACAATCCTGAAGATCTACTATGGTATCTGTGAAGTAAAGGATCAACTGATGTCAGCATGCATAGCATCCCGTGATGAGCCTTCAGGGTAAAGCAGACCAGCCACAAGGAAAGGGAGCACAGGTGGGTTATACTCCTCAGACCAACTTTTAGTGGCAATTGTTCAATGTGGAAACATTTAATACATCAACAGATTGATTCTCTAGGTTCACTGACAAAGTATCATCTCATTTTCTTTCCTACAGATTGTGCGGTAAACTGAAGCAGTGCATGGAGGATAATCTACTGCCCAATTGTTTCCATTAGTGTCCAAGCTCTATCCTCTGCTTTTAATTCTTTAAATTACTACTCAGCTTCTGTCAAGGTGTTTAAATAAATGGTTTTGTGTAATACATATTCCCTTTGTTACCAAGAGTTGGATGAGAAAATCTATACTGCTGTCTGTAAAATGGCCTGATTGCTTGGCTCTGTCTGGAGGTTTAAAAAAAATCTACTTACCTACCGGTACAGCCCACTGATAAACACACATCTCATTTGTTTTCACCTGTGCAAAACTTTGAAATGTAAAAATGAAAGGCTGTGGTTTGAGGCTATATATGCGTGGCAATTTTGTGGCCAGATGCAGTGAAGTCATGCATGCCCACGCTTTAGTCCTAAGTGTAACTTAGCATAACAGTGATATTGATCTTCTCATGTAACTCTCAGCAAGAAAGCAAAATGAGTGGATTCAAAGTGTTTGAATTATTCCTTTTTAAAAACTAAATTTACTTCATACAGGCCAGAAACAGTTTCCCATGCTATCACAAACATATCAAGTTTCAATCGTATATATCGGTAAAATCCTTTTCTACATATTTTGACATCTGTCAGCAACCCTGTATTGGAAAGGAATGCATTTATTGGTTGAATTAAATGAACTGTCTTATCTGTCAAAACTTACTTGTGATACATGCCACAGTGAGTGTACAGCCTCTCACAAACGCTGAGGCTACATGTTCAAAAGAATCAGTGATCAAAGGCGCTCCTGCTGTTAGAGGCAGTCTCATGAGTGAGGTGTGATCTCTTCAAAGGATTCAACTTTGGATCGCTGCCAATACTTGTTTGTTGAGGTTACGTTCTGCAGTGTCACTTCTGTAAACTAACTGTACTGTAGTGGGGAAAATGCATTCAGGGATAAGGTTCTGTGAACATGAAGCAAACTATTGTTATTTCATGTTTTACAGGCTTACAGTATAATATTTTATGTTCACGTATGTTAATCCTCATGCATTCACACTTTTTTGTCTCACACTAGTTAGAAGAGTCCAAAGACCAAGGCTGTCTCCTGGAGAGTAGGGCATCAGATGTGTTATGACTACTGCTTATCAGACATTAGACGTCACCAATAGACACTCTAGGGGAAAGAGGCATGTAATAGAGTGATTTTCTTTGTTTTAGTTAGTTGATTCTAGAGACAACTCAGTTTGCTTGTATCCTGTGTTGATGCAAATAAATCTTACACGTGAAGTGAAATGGTCAATTCTCTTTGCTTTCTGTGAGTTTGTCACAATTCTGGGTACCTTCAGTGTGAGTTTGTGGTCTCTCACTAGAGTCAGATAGCTAAAAGTTTATGTCAGATAGATGTTGATTGAGGTGCATTGAGACAAGAAAAATTACACCACATTTGGCGAGCCAAGCCAGGAGGACAAGACAGGTCCCGGTTCCGGGCGGACAGCCCTCACTCCACCACAGACCGACCACTCTAAGAGCACTCAAAAGGTAAGCAGAAAAACCTTTTCTAAATTTTCTGCATATGGTGTTTCTGTCTGTGGGGAGAGAGAGCAGTCTGTGACTCCCGCTTTGTCCTACGAACGTAAGAAAATAAGGACCCTATAACATTTGTTTATTGACTCCAATATACTACTAAATTACACACGATTATATAGAATAATATAAAGCTAAATTGTGTTTCATTGAGTTTCTGATTTAGATTTTTGCTAATTTGTTCATTGACTTATTTCATTAAAGTTAAATTGAATTGCTGTTACCACAAAGCGCGTCTCATGCATGAGCTGTGTGTGTGTGAGAGTGAGTGAAAGTCCTAGGTAGTGTGAAGAAGTCCTAGGGACGTCACAGTGTGTAATCATTGATCTAGGCGGGTTTATATAAAAACAATTATAGCATCTTACTGAGAAACCGCTGTTTTATTGCTACATAAATAGGCAGGGCAGGCCCGGTAGTGAGCTAGCCGAGATTCCACTACATTAGGATCATCCTTATGGTCTGTTTGACTGCAGGGCCAGGTGTCCGGTTAATAAAGTAGATTTTAGGAGTCCTAGGGAAATCACAGTGTGTACTCATTGATCTAGGCGGGTTTCTATAAAAAAATTATAGCATTATGCTGAGAAACTGCTGTTCTATTGCTATATAAATAGGCAGGGCAGTTGTTAATCAGTACCTTAGAAATAATTTATTTAATGTATCACCATGACGGGAGCTATTAGGCAACATTGTATCTCTTTACGCAACCTCTCACTAGTCAGATTGATCGCAGAATTCATTAACTTCCATTTAAATTGTGAAGCTGCCATTCAAGATGTGTTACTGTATTAAAAAAATAACTTTTTAAACAATGTGTATTCTCTAAATGTCTCGTGTTGTAACTCAATCTGTAATTGAAAATGAGAATGAAAATCAGTATTTCCTAAATAGGGGGATGAATGCACTTGGGAAAACAGACCTACAGCAGCTGGAGGGATAAAGTCACTGACACAGCTTTCTATCTTAGACAGAAAATTGTTGCGTTATTAACTGTCCACCACCGTTGTTTTAGAAAAGGCATATTGCTTTTTGGTTATTTAAAGTATTTTGTATCTGTTGGGGTAAAAAAGACCTCCAATGCAATTTATTGTATTGAGGTAAGAGTAAATGGCCAAATTAAACTCAACATTTCAAACAAACAGCTATACGTAATAACTAAAGTTTTTTTTTTGATGAATTCTTCTCTGAAAATGGCCACTTGAACTTCCTGGAAAACATTCCATCTGTAACACTGAACTCATGCTCCAATAGTGGGTATCCTTAGAAGTCTAACCAGTAAAGTTATGCATAAATACAACACTTCTCTGCCTGTTCTGTCAAATCAAGCTGCCTCTTCTCCATAAATAACTGGGCCTTATGGTTTCACTAGTCCTTTATTGTCACCTTCTGTTTCAAAAGAAAATACATCAAGGAAGTAATAATACCATCTCGTAGGACTTTGGAAGTATTTGGACGTGGAGAGTAAATGAGCACATGTAGTAGTAGTAATGTGATTTCTTTGGACAAACATACTGTTTGAATAGAACAGGTCTATATCATTTAGACATAAGCTGAAGTGAAAATGGTATATTGCAGCACTGTCCGCTCCAAAAGGCCCTCTCTCCAGTGTTGCCGAGCACACTACAGAACAGTAAATTAAAGGATAAGCTCATATGAGGCTTCAGTAGTCTGACTCAAATAAAGGGGATTTGTTGCTACAATCGTTCTAATATAAAATCCCCTCTGTTTGTCTAGACAATGTTTCCCTTTAAGCAGCTGTGGAAGGATAGTAGCAAAAAGAGGGAATTTTGTAGTGTATGTATTGTTAGTTTTCCAGGTTTGAATTTCTGACAAAACTGAAATGCACAGTAGACACTTAAGTTTTTTAAGTTTTGAATGCCAGAATACTAATAAATGCCACAAACATAGTCTCATGTTTTTTTAGTAGAAAATGAAGTCATGTGAGCATGCCCTAATCTGCTCGAACCAACATTTGGTCAAGTCCTGTTCATAATACAATGTTGAGGTAATTTCAGCTTGCCAGTTGCTGAGATAAAATAATTTTTACATTTCTGTTCAGCGATTAGACTGGCTGGCCCTGAAAAGAGGCTCCTTCATGTTTTTCCATTATGTGAAGGTAGTAAGATACTCTATGTTAGTTTATGCTCTAAATTGTCACCCATCTCTGTACAATATATAGAGCCATCTTTGTTAGGCATTATGTTCACTATTGACCTCAGCTGTGTTGCTTGATAGGCTTTACATCATATTCCTAATATCTGTTAATATGTGATAGTTTTATTATGTGGGGGAAATACTTTTCATCGCGCTGCCTACACTAACTCATGGAAAGAACTAAAGAGATGAATAGTTACCTTGGCCTCTCCTTGAACATTTGTGTTAGTTACACATTGATGTAAATGACCGTGTAAACTAAGGTCTCGGACAATTAAGCAGCTCTAAGCAAAGTGTGAGCTATCATCACATCTAAGCTGAACATGAAAGGATACAGCAGTGATCATACTTTTGCATAAAACATAGTACACAACAACCACAAGGAGAGGCTATGGTTAAAAACAACAACTAAAGAACATACTGTATGTGAGCAGTTGTTGAAGGACAGCAACAGAGTGGTCTTTTCTTTAAGTTTTCAAACTACTTGAAATTCAGTTGTTCGAGCTCAAGGGCGTGCACAGCTGCAGAGGTAATCATTTAACAATTTCTGAAAACTGAAGATGCGGCAATGAGTCTACACCTTTCAATGGAAAATGTCTTTCACTGTAATCAAGGACAGCATGTAACTGTGCTGTTTAACTGAAGTTGGAATTGGTCAAAGCTGGTCAAAGTTTGTGGACAACAACTCTGATTGTACACATCAAGCTCATCACAAGTACTACTCAGTCTGCCAACAAACATGATGACATCACAGGAGTTGTTCTAGAGACTCAGTCATTTAATTTGGATGACTCTTTTTTTATCTGTCTCTTGTGTAAAGTACCACTTTAAATAATGTGGGTGGGTGAAGTCCCTAGATGTGGGCCTGTTGATATGTAGCTGATGACATGTTTAATGAAAAACAGGAGAACAGGGAAGCGTATAATGAAAATAATATTTGCTTTATCTTGTTATAACTTGAAACTATTCTCATTTCAACTAGATATTTTTTAAGCTAAATAACTATGACATAATTTATCGCTATTACCAAATAATAATATTAATAACTTTACTTATATAGCATCTTTAAAGACGGAGTTTACAGAGTGCTTTGACAAAGAAAAACTTCAGACGGCAATATGACAACCGAACCGAGGCCAAACAAAGGCAAGAAAGAAATAAAGAACAAGAAGAAAAACACATGGTAGAGGGAAGACGGTGATAATGAAAGATAACGATGGATAAAGCAATAGCCATTAAAAAACATAATGTAATTAAACATCAAATATTACAATTATATGATATATATATTTATAAGAGAGAAAAAAGGCACAAAAGCAAGTTTATAAAATGGGTTTTAAGAAGTGATTATGAAGCCTCATCTCTTCAGGCATGTTGTTCCAAGAGAGGCCGATGGGGCCCTTATGGCAAAAGTGTGGTCACCTTTAGATTCAACTCTTGACTTTGGAACAGCCAGAAGGACCACCTGAGTATCCAAGGCTGCGAATTGGCTCATAAGGGGGCAACATTTCTCCTATATAGCTTGGGGCCAATCAACCTTTTACTTTGTTTTATCTTGTTATGTCACGAAACTCTCATTATTACAAATATTAACATTCTTAGTATTATGGCAGCAATACACTGCCGTAGGGAAGCCCCTAAACAATAATAAAATGAAATCTAAACCAAGCCACAGGAGTATCATTTAAACCTCTTTCCTAACATGCATACATGCCCTTGTGTCCTCTCAGTCAAGGTTATGTTACAGGTCAGTGTGTAATGATGCTGTTTACAACTTACATTCTAACTAAAAATCCCCTCAGAAGATTAATGAATAATACTATTTTATTTAATTATATAACCTGAAACAAATACAAAATATACAAACACCAAAGACATATGCCTGACATAAAATAAAGTGGAGGTCTTTGGAAATAAGTTATCAATACTTCTACCTCAGTTCTATTGTATTTTAGGGAAGGGAAAATGTGAATCTCTGGTTCATTATTAATTGTTATTTTGTAAGTGGAACAGTGTATTTCCTGGGTAAGCTCAGCCCAGAATGTTTTTTTGGTTTACCCCGTAATGTGAAATTGTCCATGTCATGTTTAATAGTTCTTGTAATGAGTCTTGTTTTACTGCTCACTGAACCAACCTTCTGGCCTCAGGCTCTTCCTGCTTGGTTAAGGTCAAATATAAAACCAGCCTTCACAGGAAAGCCTCCTTCATTCACCTACAGAATGGCTCCATCACCATGACTGACTGACCTGTGTAGGATAAATCAGCCATTGAAGCAAAACATTTTGTACAAAAACTGCTCCAACAAAGTAACTGTCTTAGCTGCCTTTGTGGGTCCATTTAAATACAGAAAACTACTGTCATTCTGAATGGAGTTACCAGTGGGCAGTGACAGTGTTCACCTGGCTGCATACAGACCCAGACCTCCTCTGTCAGTAGCTAATGGGAAGGCAACATCTGGAGGGTATGATGAGTCTGGGTACTATAAGTGTTATGGAGATGGGAGCAGCGTAACATCCAGAGGATCTGATGCTCTAACTGGCTATGAGACTCTGGATGCTCCGCCACACTATGACTTCTACGCCAACACAGAGGTGTGGGGGCGACGGAGGCGCTCCAGACCATCTCTGTACCAGCTCCATGCAAACCCTGAGGTAGGAATATCTGCTTTTTACCGGTATGGTTCTTATCTCTTTTCAAATGACCAAAGAAATGCAGGTAGAATAGTTGTTCTCACAATAAAGCTGCATTTTAGCCTCTGATTTCCACTGAATAGGTTTCAAATGCTCTGAAACGAACCCTGATGCCATAATGCATCAGTTTGGTCATAAGCTGTATCTCTTTTACCTGACAATATTTACTCTATTTACTGTAAAATAAAGATGATTTTACCCTAAAGATTCTGTTGTTAAACTTGCTGCAACTGGCTACTACAGTTTTTTAGTTCTATGTTATGGTGTGCACACACTGAATGAGATGAAAGGGATTGATGTATGACAAAGTAAAAAAAAAATCATTGTAGTCCTATCACAGTGGGTTTATCTGTATTAGAATTTTCTTCGTTGTTAAAGGTTTTTTCTTGGGAGGTGGTAGAGGATAGAGGAAGTGATATGCTGCACTGATTGATGATTTTGGCCTGTACCAATGAAGTTTACTTGGTTTTACTTGACCAGGATGACTCCAAACCACCATTGTATGAGGAGACAACAGGTGGACAGATGGAAGGAGGAGACAGCTCAGAGGAAGACGAGGAGGAGCAGAAGGAGCCACCACCTGAACCAACCCGCTTTGGCTGGGTACAAGGAGTTATGGTAGGCTGGGTCAGACTTTTGTATGTATTTGGGAGTTGCAGCTGCCATTCTATACATTTTAAGTTAAATGAGACCGGGTATTATCCTTGCAGTGAAATTTGCCATGGCTCTTCTTCCTTACAAACAGATGATCTACAACATTCTAACTGTACTGTAGCAGAAATTACTAACAGACTGTATATTATAAACAGCACACTTCATGCTGACATATTACAGCCTAAACACTGACTGGCTGTCTAACAAGACATCTCATATTCTGTGTTATCATGTTATCATGTGCACATTTTGACTGATTAACCCAAGTGTCAATTAAATACCTGGTCTGGATATAGAACCACTTAAAGCCCACTAGGTCGTCTGCTTGAGTGAGTTCAAAGCGTATAAATGTTTAAACTTTTGTCAATTTGGACATGCTACACATCGTTAGATTGATTCTGTTCAAATAAAGGCAGATTGAGTTCAGTGACTGAAGCAAATAAACGCCTGGGCCATAATTAAAGTTTCATGGTAATCCAGTCATGGCATAAAGTAAAGAAGAAGTTTTGTGATGGCTCCATTTCTAAAAATCTTTAGGGCCCCAAACTGTACAAAAATATCACCTCAGATTTGTCACATATCATCAGGACAAAGAAACAATACAGTTAAGGTATGGTTAATCTTGAGCAAATAGAACACAAATGTTGCAGCTCTGTGACAGGACAGAATTGAAGGCCTCCTATATGAAAGTCAGACCCCCATCCACCACCCCAACTTTTGCACCTGTACTCTCTAACTAACTACATAAAAGACACACAATACATCCTGCTTTAGCACTGATCGTTAGCATTGGACATACATTTTGTTGAATTGTTCAATTCAGTCTGTAGCTGTCTTTTCGTAGATCCGTTGCATGTTAAATATCTGGGGGGTGATCTTGTACCTGAGGCTGACTTGGATCACTGCTCAAGCTGGTATAGGTACGTCGAACAAACCTTTTTATTTGATTCACTTTTCACATGCTTGATCCATGCAACATATTTTTATATTTCTTAGATTGCTCAGTCTATGAAACCTTCTTTCTTTCTTTCTTTCTTTCTTTCTTTCTCTCTCTCTCTCTCTCTCTCTCTCTCTCTCTCTCTCTCTCTCTCTCTCTCTCTCTCTCTCTCTCTCTCTCTTATTGTGCCTTTATGTCAGGTTTGACGTGGGTGATTATCCTGCTATCCTCTTTTATAACTGGGATCACTGGTCTTTCAACCTCAGCCATTGCTACCAACGGAAAGGTCAAAGGAGGTCTGTTTTCTGACTGAGACATGCACAACAATTTACTTAATATCAAAAAAATATATAGGTCTGACATTGTTACATTTTATTGCAAATGATTTCTAATAGGTTATTTCCTATGTTCCCAGGGTCCTTTTTGTTCTCCGGTAATGAGGTATTGGTAGGTTTAGGGTTCAGGTTAGGGGGTTAGGGAACTTAGGGACCCTGGTAACATATGCTCCATTCCTAACATCATGGCCACATTTCCCACAATACATATTTCTGTTGCTCCCCCAACCCCCACCCCTCACCCCCCCATGTTTTCAGGCGGGACCTACTTCCTGATCAGTCGCAGCCTCGGTCCAGAGCTGGGTGGGTCCATCGGTCTAATCTTTGCTTTTGCCAATGCTGTTGCTGTGGCCATGCACACTGTGGGCTTTGCTGAGACTGTTTCAGACCTTATGCGTGTAAGTAGGATATTGTGTGTTAGTATCTTGGTGGAGCAGCTTTTACAATGATACCAATGGTGTAAACACAGATTTCTATTCTGTTTATAAACACCTGAAATGTATCTAACTTTTCTCCCTCAGGAAAATGGGGTTGTCATGGTGGACCGAACCAATGACATCCGCATCATCGGCATCATCACTGTCACATGTCTACTAGGTGTCTCAATGGCTGGTATGGCGTGGGAGTCAAAGGTTAGCTCAAAAGTTATTGAAGATTTATCTGATGCACTGAATGTTTTTCCACTGCAGAAGTTAGATGAGAAGATTGATACCATTCCCTGTACATATAAATATAAAGCAAGCCATCAGTTATCTTAAGTTACAGTTAGTTAGTTTCCTTTTACATAACTACAGCCTAACCCTAACCCATGTGTAAGGGGTTTGCTTTGTTATGTTTCTAGGGCTGCCAGCTTCAGTTAACTACTTACAAGCACAAGAATTCCCCTTATGCATAGCCTATACATTACCGCCTGCCTAGGGTAAGAATGACCAAAAAGGACAGTTCAGCTAGCATGTCTGCCCTTAGTGTAGTGATATGCAATAGCTTGTATATGCATGTTAATGTATGTCTGCATATGTTTACCGTAATCTGCCTTCCACAGGCCCAGGTTCTGTTCTTCCTGGTCATCATGGTGTCATTTGCCAGCTACATTGTTGGAACCATCCTCCCTGCTTCACCAGAGAAACAAGCCAAGGGTTTCTTTAGCTACAAAGGTGACTATTCAGTCCCTGCTCACAGTATCATATGCATGCAAAGTCATCATGAGGCTATTGTGTGTGTGGTATTTCTAATACAATTAAAGGATCACCAGAAATAAACCATTTTGACATAATTACAATGGCATATAAAAATATTTTTTTGAAAAAAATGTTTATGTTATGGAGGCAAATGAGCTAGCCAATAAACTGACTATTTCCCCTTTAACAGCGGATATTTTTGCTGAAAATTTTTTGCCCAGCTGGCGGGGTCCAGAGGGCAACTTCTTTGGCATGTTCTCCATTTTCTTCCCTTCTGCCACGGGCATCCTGGCAGGAGCTAACATCTCTGGAGATCTGAAGGTATGTTTGTTTCTTTCCTTACTTCTCTTTTCTCATAAAATCCTGATTTCGAAGGCATCATGTACAGTGGGGAGAACAAGTATTTGATACACTGACGATTTTGCAGGTTTTCCCACTTACCAAGCATGTGGAGGTCTGTAATTTTTATCATAGGTACACTTCAACTTCAAGAGACGGAATCTAAAACAGAAATCCAGAAAATCACATTGTATGATTTTAAAATAATGAATTTGCATTTTATTGCATGACATAAGTATTTGATCACCTACCAGCCAGTAAGAATTCCGGCTCTCACAGACCTGTTCGTTTTTCTATAAGAAGCCTTCCTGTTCTTCACTCATTACCTGTATTAACTGCACCTGTTTGAACTTGTTACCTGTATAAAAGACACCTGTCCACACACTCAATCAAACAGACTCCAACCTCTCCACAATGGCCAAGACCAGAGAGCTGTGTGAGGACATTAGGGACAAAATTGTAGACAAGCACAAGGCTGGGATGGGCTACAGGACAATAGGTAAGCAGCTTGGTAAGAAGGCAACAATTGTTGGCGCAATTATTAGAAAAAGGAAGAAGTTCAAGATGACGGTCAATCTCCGTTGGTCTGGGGCTCCATGCAAGATCTCACCTCGTGGGGCATCAATGATCATGAGGAAGGTGAGGGATCAGCCCAGAACTACACGGCAGGACCTGGTCAATGACCTGAAGAGAGCTGGGACCACAGTCTCAAAGAAAACCATTAGTAACACACTACGCCGTCATGGATTAAAATCCTGCAGCGCACACAAGGTCCCCCTGCTCAAGCCAGCGCATGTCCAGGCCCGTCTGAAGTTTGCCAATGACCATCTGGATGATCCAGAGGAGGAATGGGAGAAGGTCATGTGGTCTGATGAGACAAAAATTGAGCTTTTTGGTCTAAACTCCACTCGCCATGTTTGGAGGAAGAAGAAGGATGAGTACAACCCCAAGAACACCATCCCAACCGTGAAGCATGGATGTGGAAATATCATTCTTTAGGGATGCTTTTCTGCAAAGGGGATAGGACAACTGCACCGTATTGAGGGGAGGATGGATGGGGCCATGTATCGCGAGATCTTGGCCAACAACCTCCTTCCCTCAGTAAGAGCATTGAAGATGGGTCATGGCTGGGTCTTCCAGCATGACAACAACCCGAAACACACAGGCAGGGAAACTAAGGAGTGGCTCCGTAAGAAGCATCTCAAGGTCCTGGAGTGGCCTAGCCAGTCTCCAGACCTGAACCCAATAGAAAATCTTTGGAGGGAGCTGAAAGTCCGTATTGCCCAGTGACCGCCCCGAAACCTGAAGGATATGGAGGAGTGCGCCAAAATTCCTCCTGCAGTGTGTACAAACCTGGTCAAGAACTACAGGAAATGTCTGATCTCTGTAATTGCAAACAAAGGTTTCTGTACCAAATATTAAGTTCTGTTTTTCTGATGTATCAAATACTTATGTCATGCAATAAAATGCAAATTAATTACTTTAAAAAAATACAATGTGATTTTCTGGATTTTTGTTTTAGATTCCGTCACTCACAGTTGAAGAGTACCTATGATAAAAATTACAGACCTCTACATGCTTCGTAAGTGGGAAAACCTGCAAAATCGGCAGTGTTTCAAATACTTGTTCTCCCCACTGTATTGCTCTCAGTGGTACATAAACCCGCCTGCTTGTCTCACACACACCATACTGTTCTTGCACATACATCCTGATCACATACACACAAATCTTGATTAACATGCATGCGGCAATGTATAACCCTTACTTTCCAGAATCCAACAGTGGCCATTCCCAGAGGAACACTGATGGCAATATTCTGGACAACTATGTCCTACATCATCATCTGTGCTACCATTGGTACTGTATGACCTGTATTTATACTTATAAACATATAGTGAGTTAGTCTTTGAATCACCCTGTTGATGTTATTTTGCAATAATGACTACCTCAGTGTACATTTTGCCACTATATACATGGATTCTCTCCAACGGTATTTACTGTCATCATGGGGCATAAAATTAATAATCTTTTTTTTGTTGTTTGTTTTTGAGGTAATAATTGTTTGTGGGAGCATATGTATATTCAGTCATGCATGCTTGTGTCCATGTGCGTTTGTTTGCTCCCAGGATCCTGTGTGGTGCGGGATGCATCTGGCCTGTTAAACGACACCCTGTCACTCTCACCCAGCGAGGATTGTGTTGGTTTAGCTTGTCAGTATGGATGGGACTTCACTGAGTGTATCAACAATAACACATGCACCTACGGCATCAGTAACTACTATCAGGTCAGCACCAGCTCGCTCACTCAGTTGTCTTTATACTGTTTTTTGTTCCTCGTATTAGAACCCTTACATTGTTTTCAGTGAGGACAAGACGACTTCTGACATGATTAATATAGTCCTTTTAGAATTTTTGTAAAAAAAGCATTTACCTCCTTTTACCACTTGGAGCCGCCAAAGCATAATCCTGCCTTGTCTGCCGTCAATTCAAAGACATTTACTAAATTTTTCTTTCATTGCCAGAAGCAGGAACTACACAATAAAAACAGTGAGAACAACAAGACAACATGAGTGTCATTGTGCATAAATAATCCATTCTCCCTTTGTATTACTCAGAAACAAATAGACAGTTTCCCTCTCGGTGAGAAACATTACCCAAATGAGTAAACGGTATATTTCTGTCTCTAGTCGATGAGCATGGTGTCAGCCTTGGCCCCTCTCATTACTGCTGGTATATTTGGAGCAACACTGTCCTCTGCTTTGGCCTGCCTTGTGTCTGCTCCTAAAGTCTTCCAGGTACATGCACATACACACACTCACAAACTCACCAGATATGCTATGTGTGTTTTTTCATATTTCTTTGCAACTTTTCCTATCTTCCTGTGGCTGTTTAAACACTTGTCTTTCTTGTTTTCTTTGTTGTGACAAAGAATGGCAAATTTTTTTGGCTCCTTTCATTTTTTTCTGGCAGTGTCTGTGTAAGGACAAACTCTACCCTCTCATCGGCTTCTTTGGCAAAGGTTATGGCAAGAACGATGAACCGCTCAGAAGCTACATACTGACGTACTTGATCGCTGCCTGCTTCATTCTCATTGGTGAGGTTTTCAAGAGAACCTCTGACCCTGTGGATGATCAGTAGGAATTTTAGCAGTTACAGTCTGAATGGAAATGGGAATGTCTATTGGGTTTCACTTCATGAAAATCTGAACGATTACAACTTTAAAACCAATGTGAACTATGTTTCCACCTCTGCCCTTTCTCTGCACCAGCTGAGTTGAACACCATCGCTCCCATCATCTCCAACTTCTTCCTCTGCTCCTACACCCTGATCAACTTCAGCTGCTTCCATGCCTCCATCACCAACTCACCAGGTAGAAAACTCTTAGCAATAAAACCTGCAACTGTTACACGGAAGCAGAATTCCTGGTTGATTGAGTGGGTATACATTTGTGTCTGCATGGTATATACACGTGTTTGTGTGTCTCCAGGTTGGCGTCCATCCTTCAGGTTCTACAGTAAATGGCTGTCGTTGCTGGGCGCTGTGTGTTGTGTAGTTATCATGTTCCTGCTGACCTGGTGGGCGGCCCTCATTGCCTTTGGCGTGGTCTTCCTCCTTCTGGGATATACACTCTACAAGAAGCCTGGTAAATTCACACACATTCAGTCAGACAAACCAACAGCTGTCCTCCTCTGCTCCTTTCTAACTCTGATGCTCTCCTCTGTGGTTAGCTGTGAACTGGGGCTCCTCAGTGCAGGCCAGCTCCTACAACATCGCTCTGAACCAGTGTGTCGGCCTCAACCATGTGGAGGACCATGTCAAGAACTACAGGTCAGTGACAGCATGTGATCACATGTCTATAGTTTGTCTTCTGTAGTCAGAATTTAATTTTTTTCTTTCCTATATTTAGAAGTGGGGTAGGGGTAAAAACTAATCTAATTGAAGCTGATCATGAAGGCTCGACTAAAGGAATAAACATTCATTTCATTGTCCTAATTAAAACTTTAGTTGGTGCAGATTGTGGTCTTACTCCAGAAGGAATAGTTTGCCATTTTTTTTTTTGGGGGGGGGATGCTTTGTTGGCGAGAGTTAGATGAAAAGATCAATACTTAGTCAGTTAAATATGAAGCCACTTACAGCAGACTTATCTTAGCTTAGCATAAAGATTTGAAACAAGCGAAACAACTAGCCTGGCTGGCTACTGGGCAACTAAATCCCCCAGCACCTCTAAAAAACGACACTTTATGGCACTGGTTCCCAAACTGGGGGTCCCAACCCCCACTAGGGGCCACCAACCTTACTGGGGTCCATTTTAATTTTAAGGGCTGTAAGAGAACATTTTTTTAAATATGTAAGTCTCTCATTAATTTATGTGTGGAAAATGAAAATGAAATTCTTTTTTAAAAAAAGTTTTGATTATTTTTAAGATATGAAACTCTCATTTTTATAAGGTAAGAAATTTCACAGGACAAGGCAGGGTGAAAACCTGAACACAAGCTCTATTCACAGAGCCTTCACTCTCTGCTAAACAACCTCGTCCTGCATTAGAAAATTACACAGTTAAATAATCAGAGTGGTTGAAGGGGAGAAGAAAAAAAAGGCCAATTAAGTTTAACAAAGGTGTAGATGTTGTCTGTAGGAGCTCTGGACTAAACTGCTCAACATGTTACTCTGACTTTGCTCAACTTTCAGACCCCAGTGTTTGGTGCTAACAGGTCCTCCCAGCAGTCGCCCAGCTCTGGTGGATCTCGTCAGCTGTTTCACAAAAAGTCTCAGTCTCATGATGTGTGCCAATGTGATCACTGTGAGTACAACATGCACAGACATACACACCACCCAGTGAAGATTACATTAATGTTTGAACAAACTGCCATGATTCAGCTGTCAGAGCGTTTTTAGTTGAGAACTGAAATCATTATGCATTTGACTCTGCCTTTGTCAGACGGGTCCCTCCCCATCAGTGGTGGAAAATGCGAGCAGTGAGAGTCATATTGCCTGGTTGAACAAACGGAAGCTGAAGTCGTTCTACAGAGGGGTGGTGGCTACAGAGCTACGATCAGGAGTTAACATGCTGCTACAGGTCAGAATTACACCTCATCTATTCTATCCTAATGAACTGTCTCCATCAACTGAACTCTGATGGGGTTGCTTTGGGGTTAACCCTCGGTCTCAAAGACAGGCCAAGTTCACCCTGAGTTCAGTTGTCAGGGTAACTGGGCCAAACCTACAAACAGCAGCTATTGCTCCGGATTACAGATCAAAACAGAGGAAAGACCGATGACCAATCAGTTGTCACAAAAAAATGCAGCCACTCCTACTGAATCTTAGAATGGACAAAGTGCTGCATCGTGACAGTACAACAGTGCAGAGTGGCATCATTACAAACCAGTAAAGATACTTCGCTTTGCATGCCAATCTTATACTGGACAAATACTGGTAAAGGTGCTTCCTACTATGGTAATAACACATGAGCTCTCTAGCACAGTGGTTCTCAACCTTTTTGGTGTTAGGGACCCTCAGATGAATACACATCATGACGCATATTTGATCAAATGTAGTGTCTGGGATCTGGTCTGATAAGATTAATTATTCCATAACTGTCTGCACTGTAGATTGGCAGATTAACAGTGAGTGTGATACCTATAGACCCCTGGAGGTCCCGGCCACAGTTTTAGGACCACTGGTCTAGCAGGTAGATAGTTTGAAGTAGTGAATGTTATGGGGCAGCTTTGTGAATAGGAAATGTTTTATAGACTCAGTAACATCACATATAAATATAATATAAAAGCACAGTGTGTCCTGATAACAGAGAGTGGTCAACCTTTTTCTTTAACCCATTGTGTCCATAGTGGAATTTTTTTTTTTAATACTTAAAATAGCTGAGCCAAGCACAGATCCAGTTGTTTTTTTTCCCAATTGGTCAAAGTAAGTTTTTCTTAACACACTGTGTTTTGTTGTTGGTGACTTTTAAAATGTTGTTGGGATACCACCTCTAGAACATTAGGTTATGCATTTTTTGAAACACACATATTTTGGGCTGTTACAATATAGATACAAAAAAAAGAATTATAATCTCTTACTCTTTCTTGGTCTAGTATTTCAATTGTACAGACCTAAGAGACATTTATAATAGGATAAAATGAGTAACCCCTAGTGACTCACAACTAAATATAGTGTGTTACAGAAATGGCTGTACCTCAGAAACTACAGCCGCATCTCGACAGTTTTCACAGCAGATTTTGTGTTTCCACCTCCAACAGATAAACAATAAGTGGGGCTTTTCCTTAACATAGAAATATTGTTAGTCATTCATGGGTTAAAAAAACAGAATACCTGCAAACACAGTTTGTCACATACTGTCTTACTTCATCAAACCGTCATTCAAGTGCCAAGAAATACATTTCCACTATCTGCATTTCTGTCAACAGCACAAATAGCATCACAATTCAGTAATGTCAGTATGTTAGAGACTATTTTAGTAGTTTACACACATGTATAACCAACTGCTTTAAGTATTTGGTTAATGATTTATTGTCATCTGTTTCTATCACTTGTTTTCATTGTCAAATTCTTTGCTTAGTTCTTATATCGTCTTTTACAGCTTTTTACAGCTGCAATGCATTCTTTTCATCTTATTTCATTAAATGATCTGCTTTGGATCCGTTGATGTTGTTAGTACCAGTGTCTCTGTGGGTATCACCCTTTCATCTTATATGAAATATTTCTAATTACCTGAAATACATTCCTGATCTGATAGTGTTGGAAATAGCAGAGCCAGCTGGTAACCAGCTGTGTGAGATCAGTTATCCAGGATTGTCTCTGTAAGGTTCGGTGAATCCGGATACCTCAAAGAGAGCCATGGAGAAGTCGAACTTGCTCTGCCAATCAGGCCTGACTCCTCTCTTCTTCTTCTCATGTTGTTGACTGTCCACCAGGGGGCAGGTTTGGGTCGTATTAAGCCAAATGTTCTGCTGATGGGTTTCAAGAGAGACTGGCGCAGTGATACTCCTCAGGCTGCACACAGTTACATAGGGATACTGCAGTGAGTACAGTGGGGAATAATTAACCTCATCCACCTTTGAACTATTGTTATAAGCTCAGATAATCAGATAATCAGATAATGTCCAATGTCAAAATTCAACATAACAACGCTGTGTGTTTCAGTGATGCATTTGACCTGCAGTACGGTGTGTGCGTGCTGAGAATGAGGGAGGGACTGGATGTCTCTCATCCATCTCAATCACATGGTGAGAGCCCTTTCAAATTAGAGTCGAGTACATCAAGAGTAAAATAACTTCACAGCAACAATCTGTCAGTTGAAGCAGAGTTAACAAGGGGCATTTTGGGGAGTGCTGTCCACATTCATCCATCATCATCATCATCATCATTTGAGTTACTCACTTCAATTGGATCCTCTGTTTTTATTTCAGTCAATGCAGCCTTTGATGGAGGACCAGAGAGTATAACCACCATCTCTGCCGCTCACCGCATTACAACAAGCACTACTTGTATGTATATGCATGATCATATCATTACAATTTAGTTATTTTACATATCATGGCAATTTAACTTGGCCTGAGTTTACCTTGAATGTAGAAACTAAAAGTAAAAGGTACTAAATGGGAGATTTTGAACTTAAATACCCAGAAACCCTATAAGCTGATGTAAATGGAAAATAACTATTTTCTGTGTATACAAACTTATTTGTAGCTGCTGTCTCCATTGAAGTGGAGCCTCAGCCTAGTACGGTGTTCCAGAAAAAACAAGGAAAGAGCACCATCGATGTGTACTGGCTGTCTGATGACGGAGGTCTGATCATCTCTCCATCCCTCTATCACTTTCATTTCCTCCACCAAGAATATTACCTCACATTTCTGTGTGTGTGTGTGTGTGTGTGTGTGTGTGTGTGTGTGTGTGTGTGTGTGTGTGTGTGTGTGTGTGTGTGTGTGTGTGTGTGTGTGTGTGTGTGTGTGTGTGTGTGTGTGTGTGTGTGTGTGTGTGTGTGGTTTACCAGGTCTGACCCTGCTGCTGCCCTACCTGCTGACCCGGAGGAAGCGCTGGGCCAAATGTAAGGTCCGAGTGTTTGTGGGGGGTGAAACAGACAAGAAGGAAGAGCAGAAAGAGGAGTAAGTGCTGGTTTCTGGTTTCTTCAGAACATGTCCCAAAAAGGTGTCAGAGTAAATGGAGATGAATGAAATATCTAGTTAAAGACTTTTTTCACAGCAGACATTTAGCAGGGCATAGAGGGAAAAGAACAGTAACTAAAAACCTTAATGATGAATCCAGTTCATTTAAACCTGCGATAATGTGAGCGTCAGACACCTGGGTAAACACAACACTGACTATCATGTTAGCAAACTATTGTCTGCAGGTGCAGCCACTTTTCCTGTTATGACAATTCAAAATGTCTTTAATGATTAAAAGCTTACAAGTACGAGATCATGTGAATATTCTGTAAATTGTGCTGTACACTATGTATTTACATTCTCTTTCCAGAGTGTTGGCACTGATCAAGAAGTTCCGTCTGGGTTTCCATGACGTTGAAGTGCTTCCTGACATCTACCAGAACCCCAAGCCTGAGAAGTACGGTTTCCAAAGCTTGTTTAATGTACAACAATGAAGTAAAGCGCAAACAACAGGGAAAAAGATTCATTCAGTCATTTTGTAATTCCACATGTGAACCCCAGAATGTCTGTGGCCAGCAGAGCTCCAGGTCTTACTGTCTGTCAACACAGTTACACAAGGGTCCTGCTTTATTACCTGATTGTGAGGCCCTGTCATGAAAAGGTTCTCTGCACAGACTTGACTTGACAGACTTTTTACCTCCATAATCATTTTTTGTGCTTATATGATGCCAAATGATTGGGGAATAAAATCATGTAACTGTTGCTCTTTATATATATATATATATATATATATATATATATATATATATATATATATATATATATATATTTATATAGTTATATTGTTATATTATTAAAAGATTTAAAGGTCCAGTGTGTAACATTCAGGAGGATCTACTGGCAGAAATTAAATATCATATTCATAGGTAGGTTTTCATTAGTGTATAATCACCTGAAAATGAGAATCATCTTTCAACCTTAGAGTGAGCCTCTTTTATCTACAGAGGGAGCAGGTCCTCTTCTGCAAAGGCTGCTATGTTGAACCATCATGTTTCTACAGTAGAATGGACAAACCAAACACTGGCTGTAGATAGGGCAATCTGCGAGTTTCACAGCCACAATGCATAACATTGCAACAGTCTAAGTACCTATGATCCCTGTGTGTGTCTGTGTGCTCCAGTGTTCATCAGTTTGAGAATATGGTGGGTCGCTTCAGGCTGGATACAAACCCCAAACAGGACTCCGATTCTGGGCCACCGACACAGCAGGAGGAGCCGTGGATGATCACTGAACAGGATTTAGAGAGGAACAAGGCCAAGGTCTGAGACACACACAGAAATGCACACACACTTAACGCAACCTGACCATCACACACATTTGGATACAGCACATATTAGGAGGAAGAAATAATCAAACCCTTTTTTTTCCTCCTGTCTTCCTCCACTGTTCTCTGTGGAATTCAGTCCCTCCGTCAGATCCGTCTAAATGAAGTTCTGCAGGATTACTCCAGAGAAGCTGCTCTCATTATTATGTGAGTACAGTCATTCTTCTCTGTAGGTCACTTCATCAGAAGGTAGACAAGGCAGAGTAAAAGGAGTGGCTGTGTAATTACATGACTTGCCAACTGCACCACTCCACTCTGGGTGAATGGCTCCTGGCTTGTCATTTTTTAAGCCTGACAGTATACACACACAGTCACTTTGACTTTAAAAGCAATCGCTTGTGGATGTTTTGAGCTCATCATTAGTAACTGTTGACCACATTAAACCTTCCCTGACGGGACTCTGTATGTCTCCTGCAGCACCATGCCGGTGGGGAGGAGAGGAGCGTGTCCCAGTACTCTCTACCTGGCGTGGCTGGACTTCTTGTCACGTGATCTGAGACCTCCAGTCCTGCTGGTCAGAGGAAACCAGGAAAACGTCCTCACCTTCTACTGCCAATGAAATGTCTGACTAATGCGTACATACTGAACTACAAATTATAACTCACTAACATTCTGACATTTTTTATTTGATGATTTGGGTGACTGTCTATTGATGATTATCTACTCCTGTACTTAATGTATGATTCCTGTATTTACCATGTTAACTCTGACATCTACTGTGTAAAGATTGACACGTTTTAGACGTAAGGAAGGAGTGAATCACTCTTCAGAGCATATTTACAATTTCAAAAAATTATTTATCAAAATGATGTAATGTTTGAGTTATGTGCACATAAAATGTTTTATTTCCTTAAATATGGCACACATTGGTTACTTTAGTATCATTGTTCTAATTAACATGTTTAATATTGAAAGACTCATCAGAACAAATGAAAAATAACACTAGACCGTGTGCTTCATACTATATGAAGAGACTGTATGTGTCTATGTGTGTGTATGAATGCATTGTCACCAGTCAAAATGTTTGGTTTTTCTACCTCTCTGAAGGGGTCAATAACATTTAGAATATTGTTTCGTATTAGACTCTACAGACTTCCCCTTCATCAATATGCTACTACAATGTGTAATGTATCTTGCCAGTCATGTCAAGTAGTGACTATGACACACTGGTTCACACATTCTCATTCAATTTCATTTGCATCTGCCAAACCACTATGATTTTTAGGGGTGTCAATAATACTCAAATATCCCTAGTCTGTGTTCATTAGCTATTGGATAACTCCTTTCTGATCATTTGCAAGTCGATTGACTTATGATGTAACTAACATGACTGATGCAACTTCAGTGGATAGACACATTTTGCTGTCAGAAAAATGTGTTGTTGTCTGAGAGGATAAAGAAGAAAAGAGCCCTCACTCTGTCTCTATGTTCAGGAAGAGTAAACGTCAAACCACAGTCACATGACATTGTGTGTTAGCTTGTGTTAGCAAATGTTAGAAGCAGTTCCTTGTTTTACGAGCTCTGTTTAATTAGTCTGCTGTTAAACAAATCAGCCACATGTCTCTCTTACTTATTTTCTTACTGTCTAGCTTGGTGTTTTATATCTTTTGTTTTTGGTATCCAAAATCGCACCAGAGTGAGCGAACTCGCTACTGTAGTTTTTGTAAATACACGATCTTCGAAACCATAATAATTACCGCGCATGCTCACAAAGTAACGATTCTCCGAGCCTCCACGTCTCAGCACGAGCGGAGGGTAACCAATCAGCAGCGGCCACCGTGTGTTTGGAAACACCATTCTTCCCAGTTAAAGTCCCGTATGAACCAGCACAAAGACACTTCTAGATCCAGTCCCACAAGTGTGACTTTAGACGAGACTGTTGGCGTACGAACTGTATCGGGAGGACTCTTCTTATCGTATTTGTAGCGAGTAAACATTGTATCTAAACTGCGAGAGTACAGCGAGAGAAAGAGTAAAGATGGATGTGGGGGTTTCTGAACAAAAGACCATTTCGCTTTTCATAAAAACGCCCAACCAGACCCGCGAGGACCAAACCGTCGAAGGCGTCTGTCTGAACTGGACTGTAAAGGACCTAAAAACGCATTTGTCTACCGTTTACCCAACCAGACCGGTGAGTTATCGGGAGACACAGAAGTTAAGTGAAGTTAGCTGGCTAATGTTAGCGGAGCTAGGTGGCTCGTGTGACAGGCAGCAGCTCGAGGCTGTGTTCTGGAATGTCAGCCTGACACGAGCCAGTTGCCGCCCGTCCACAGCTGTTATTGTGTGTGTGTGTGTGTGTGTGTGTGTGTGTGTGTGTGTGTGTGTGTGTGTGTGTGTGTGTGTGTGTGTGTGTGTGTGTGTGCTCACCCCAACCCTGCACGATTGACAGTATTTATGTTAAGAACTCTTTCTGTGGGACTCATTTAATTATGTCCTTCCTTGAAGACAGAAAGAGTTCCCGTCAGGTATAACTTCAGTCACATCTACAGCAGTTTGTATGTTAGAAAGTATAAAAATACATACCTGTGTGCCCATGGGATTCAAATACAGTTGATTTCACATTATATAATTATAATCTCAAATTTGTTCATCGTGTGTTTGAAATCAGACTCAGAATCGGGTTTAATGTCAAGTAGGTTTTAACATACAAAGAACTTGCCTTGGTAAATTGGTGCATTACAATGAATATAGAGAAATATAAATAAAGATAAAAAGAGAGACAGTATAAGGAGACAATATATACAAATATAAATAGAGATACTAAAGATTGAAAAAACCTTTGGTAAACTTTTGGTAATCCCCGAGGATTGTGAAGCACAAGGGCAATATACAAATCACTGGAGCTGCAGTTTTTTAATAAAGGTAAAATGTAAAATGATCATTCTCACACTAATTATGAATCATATCACAATTACAATATCTGTAAATATAGTTGCAACATTATGTTTTTACCGTACTGTGCAGGCCTAAAGCACAATGACCAAAAAAGTTGAATGGTAGAATGAGGTGCACTCAGTCCTCTCTAATAGGAGAGTCAGCCGGGTACCTTAAATCTTAAGCATATTGGCAGCCAAGTTTCATCCTCTCTGGAGGTCTGCAGCATTGAAGGGCACAGTGTCCATCCAGTGTCCTGCTGCTGAGATGACAGGACAGATGAGCTGAGGAGGATCTGTGCTTCAGTGAGATGGAGGGGATGCTGATTGAAAGAGTGCAGATAAGGCAGATAAGGCCAGGCAGTAGACTGTCAGGTATATTGGTCCATGGCCTTGCTTGTCACAGGAAAATTAATGATTACTGATCAGGTTTATCACTTCCTGGGAAAATTAGCCATGTGCCTCGATAAGGCTGAGTCAACAGAATTCGCACCAGCTCATCTGCTGTGCAGGTAATGTTAGAACAGAATACATGACATCATTGAAATAAAATGTGTTTGTATAGTACTTACTCTATACCAGAGATTACAACATCTTTTAAAAAAAATATTTAAAGTCCTATACACACAGAACATAAGGAAATTCAACCCTTTATATCAGTAGAGACAAACATACGTGTTACACATGTATTACTAACATACTTTAACCAACCTGCATACACATGAGACATAAATACACGTGAATGAAGCTAGCAAAAGCAATGTTTGAGAACAGATATTATCATCTAAAAATGTTACCAGTGTGGCAGATATTGGTTTATCGTAATCTGCAACTTTATATTGTATATCTTAAAATTCTATCCCTTAAGGTTGTTTCCCATCATCATCATTGACTCTTATACCCACCCTGTATATACAGTATGCATTACATTAATGCATATTTACATAGTAGCTTAGCTTAGCATAGTCAATTATATTTGCATAGTGACTGAAGTTGCTTTGCCAACAATTTGAATTAAACTTGTTTGTTTTTCTGTAGGCTGTGAGTGACCAGAGACTGATCTATGCTGGTAAACTGCTGCCCGACCATCTGCACATCAGAGATCTCTTCAGACAGGTACATGTGAGAATATGTTTGTGTGTTTGCACATTGCTGTGCTTACAAACAGCACTTTTCATTCTGTCTTAATCTATTTCCATAGAACTTTGTGTCAGTGAAATTTAACATACTTTATACTTACCACAAAACCTTAAATCAGTAAAGATCACAGATTGATTATATGCTTTTATGCAGGTGTTACACTGGCAACCAACTGGCTAGTTGAATTGAGTCTGCATTTCTGTCACCAACCGTTAATAAAAAGCAGCAAAGGATTTCTATGGCCTGTGAAAGGGTTGTTGTGCTTTATAAAACCAGCACTGTATATTATTCCATGTTTCTGGTTCATTGTTTTTGTGTGTGATTCCCAATAGAGGCGCATATTGCTGAAGATAAAATAGTGTCAGCTGTAAGACAACCCCAGCACTGAAAAACATCCAAAGTCCTCCAAGAGGACACAGCACCTGTTGTGTTTGGTTCCGTCTCGAGGGCTGTGGCACATTGTGTTTATAAATCAACATGATCAGAAAGCTTACTATCTTCTGACTGTAGAGCAGGCAGAGTATCCAGAACCAAACAGTTTGAGTTTATTCTCCACACCGTGCTCTGCTATTTCTGTAAACTGCAAAAGCAGGAGAATCGTCTTGAATGAAGAGCACAAGCTCCCTCTCTTCCTCACTGCCCTCCTCTGTTGTGGGGCTGTGGTCATTCAGGGTATTTTTCCATAACAACTGAAATTTGAAATTAGATGTAATCACACAAATGAGAACAGCAAAGGGCAGCACAAACTGTAGACTGGCCCACGTCAGCACTGTCAGATCTCCAGCTTTGCATTCATGTTTTTGGTATAGATGAAGGATTCTGCCTTTCAGACCTTTCAGATCGTTGTCTATGGAACAGTTCCACAAAGTCTGGGTTCTGCTGTTTTTAGCGCTGGTTTCATGCTCATACTCATAGGTTTAATTCTGTTTGCTGTACTACTTAGGCTTGAATGTATCAGTGTGTTTTACAATGTAGCTCTTCTAATCAGGCATTTATCTCCACTTTCTCAGAATGAAGCCACTCCCACACTGCACCTTGTGTGTGCTTTTAGGAATCAACCCCAAGGACAACTGGGAGCCAGACCTAAGGTGAGAAATAATGACGTTTACTCATAATTAACCTTTCTCAGAACCTGTTTTAACAAACCACTTTTTCAAGAGAGAAATGGTGTTAGGGGCAACCAGGTTGTCATGCCCATGGAGCAGGCAGATATTTACTGTCATGCCCAAGGACACATTTGCAGGAAACAGAAACAGATCACAGCTGATTTAAAGTTGGTAGTGATGTTCAGAGGTTGTGTTCAATGCTGGGTAAATGAAACTGTGTTCAGGTATTGGTTTTATTTTTAGATTGCATGGCTGTGTAAGCAAAACAGCTGGTTTCAGTCAACTGAAATACTAAATTTGCATAGTAGGCTTGTTTCACATATTCACCTTCCTTATTTGCAGTTTACATCTGGGTCCTTCAACAAAGTCTACTTCATCATTTTACTTTAAAACTAATTTAGATATTTTGAATAATTTCATCATGTAAGGATATAATTAGGTTACTTTTCACATCATAGATGAATCCAGATCAAAGTTAGCCGTTGTTTTCTTTTACTGTGTTTTATAAATGTTTCAGTGACGTTTCAGTCTCATAAATTCAACAACGTACTGTACATCAGCTCTGAGAGATTTTAGAGGAGCTTGAGGCTGCTGTTACACATCAAGCTCAAAGGCAGAAAGATTAGTTTGAAGATGACAGGTGCACTTCTTAACTTCCTCCCTCATTACCATCCTACCGTGAAGAGGAACTCCGCTACAGTTTTCAGATCAAAAGTACAGCTAAAGATACCTCGCTTTAGTTTCACAACACATTGTTCCCCACCTTAACACCCTAGACAGTAGAACTCATCTCTACAGATGTATCTTAATACAGTGGGTTTGCTGTAGTGCTGCTGTAGTGCAGGCACCGCTACAATTTTAAACAATTCCAAATTTGCTTTTGCAGACCAAAGAGACCGAACAGCCACATACCTCCAGTCCAAGGCCCATAGCGGCTTCTGCTTCACCCAGTCCCAGCAGCTCCTCTTCCTCAGTCCAGACTCCCAGCACACCAGAGCTGAGGCAGAGGAGGCAGACCTCTCCAGCCTCAGCTGCTGCTCCAGCTCACACACATACCCCAGTGTCTCCATCAGGATCTCCGTCATGGCCTGCTGCTGCAGTGTAAGCCACAATATAAGAAATAATGTATCTGTATTTACGTATAAACTGCATTTGCATAGTTTTATTAGCGTTACCAGGCATCAGGTTTTAGCAGTATGGCTGTTTTCAGGATTTTTTTCCCATAACAACTGAAGGTACACTGTCTCTCTCTGCTGGATAAACATTAGTGTTGAACTGATATTAACAGTCTGTCATCATTCCCTGCAGGCCTGGAGCACCACAGATGACCCAACCAACCTTTCCCACCTACTCCCTGTACAGCCCTCAACAGATACTGTGGCTCCAGCATGTCTACGCTAGACAGTATTACATGCAATAGTGAGTATTCATTGATACACTTTACATTCATACTACTTTCCTGTTGTTGTAATCTCCCCACTCTCTCATTGTGGTCCGACATGGCCATGGATGACTTTGACCAGCTTGTTTCTAATACTCTCGATGTTTGTCTCATTTTCCACCAACAGCCACGCGGCCCTGGCAGCAGCAGGCACCGTCCCCTCTGCACCAGCTACAACCATTGCCCAGTACCCTCCTGTTCCGGCCCACCATGTGCCTGTTCCAGCCCCCTTAGCCAATCAGAACCCCATCGACAACCTGCCAGCGAATCAGAACCCAGTGCAGGACGGTGCTTTCATCAACCCCGCGGAGGCCAACCAGAACATGCGGATGAACGCGCAGGGCGGGCCTGTAATGGAGGACGAGGAGGATGTGGAGCGTGACTGGCTGGACTGGTTGTACACCACCGCAAGATTAGGCGTTCTGCTAATGATCGTGTACTTCAACTCCAACCTGAGTCGCTTTCTGCTGGTGATGAGCACCCTCCTCCTTATGTACCTGTAAGTTCAATCTGTTGCTTTCTACTTTTGACATTTAAGAACCTTTACAATAAGAGCTTCACTGCACTGTTGTGGGTTGAGTGACTTACTTCAAGGCACTCCACTATAGAGCTCTCAACCTTACCCGCCCTTATCAGCAGCTTGTGTTGGCATCCAGAGCTTCTCTTGAAAGCCAGGCGAACTCCCAGTTCACAATATGTATCATTTAAAACTATGCAAGGCCATAATTGGAGTCCAGGTTGTTTGCATTGTCCACTAAAGCCTGTCTATGTGTGATATTAACAGCAGTACACCATATATGTTACTGTTTGTTTGGAAATTAGGAAATAGGAGCATAGTAGAATGCCTGTTACATAATAATATCTGATGTGTCACTAAATAAACAAAGTAGCTGATGACTGTGTATACTTAGAGCCCAGGCTTCAGGATATAAACCAGTTATACCAAAGCTTCATATCAGAATGAACAACTGAAAGCAGCTGAGTTCAAAGGAAAAAGCTAACAGCCCACTGGTAAAAGTTTTTTTATTTTTATGTATTTATAGTCTACAGTGCTTGTTTTGTCAAATACAGTTGAGAACAGAGTCAACTTTCAGAAAATTACCTGTAAACAACAGTATTGGTCAGTTAATCGATTAGTCAGTTGACTAATAATATTCAGGAACAGTTTTCATAGTTGTTGAAATCAGACATCAAGCAACAATGTCAGTCATAAATCAGATATATTGGGGTTTTGGACTGTTGCATTGTTCCAACAAAACAAGAAATTGGAAGATGTCACCATGGGCTCTGGAAAACTGTGACAGGCATTTTTCACTCGCATTTTTGTGGCATTTTATAGACTAAACAATCTGTTGATTCATCAAAAGAAATTCAAAACATATCAATATATAATAGTAATTCTAATAATAATAATAATTGGCTGCATCGGTTGCACTCATTAGCAGTTTGTTTTGGTATATGAAATAAGAGTTGATGCAATTTGCTGATAAAGGCATACTGTAAGTAAAAAGGAGGTTGTGAAACTATGACATTGATCAAAAGATTTTTTGAGGAAGTTTGACTGGTCTCTTCTGTGAAGAGGAAGAATAATGAATGCAGTGAGTCTCTACTTGTTTCTAAAGGTCTGGAATTGGAATAAAGTGTTTCCACTAAACCTATTTAAAGCAGTTAAATGAACATTGTTTAAATAGTAACTGTGTTTAGCTCAGTTTCAGCTGGGTTTATGTTCATGGGTTAGCAGTTGGCAGCAGTGCTCAGGGAAAGCATGTTCCTCATCAACACTGTTGTTATCATCAGTTCAGGCCATTTTGTTCCTTTACTCAACATGTTCCAGTCTCACACTCTGTTTGCTGTTACGCAACCATTCACTGAGACACACACTAATATACACTACCACTCAAAAGTTTGGGGTCACTTCTTATATGGGTGTTTTTCTTCTTTCCTTCAGTAATAGCAATATAGCCAGTATAATTCAGACACCAAATGTATTATTTATATTTGAAATCGTTTTATAGGAGGTAAAGGAGAATACTGTTTTTCCCCCCTAAATATCCTTTCATTTTGAATCTTTTTTTCTAGTCCAGAAAAGCTTCAGTGACCCCAGATCATTACTGAACCACAACAGTGCTTACAACTTCAATCTACGCAGTGGTTGCACTAAATAGGTTTAAACTGTCAGTCCATAGTATGTTCAGCTGATATTCTGTGGTCCAATTCCAATAGTACTAACTTTAAACTAACCTTCTGTTTCTGTTTTTAAAGAATAGCTTTGCTAAAGCAACACGCCTGGTGATTGCAGCCTGTTATAGGCATTATTGTGTACTTGACATTGAAACAGGAACCTGTTCCTGTTTACAGGAACTGTGCACAGATTTTGATGCTAAGCTTCCAGTTTCTTTAAACCAATGACTGCTGATTTTTTATATTCTTATTTAACTGTTGCTCAGAGGGATCTCTCTTTCTTCCCCGTCAGTTGTTAGTTTGGTTGAACCAGCACAGCGTTTTGTTCTCCATGAACAAATTATTATTCTTTTGCAAATTCATACAAAATAATTGATTTGTAAAGTGGACCTTTTACAACTTAAATGTGTGAAAGACCATTAAAAAATGCAGTGTAGTCCTCTCAGCCATCTGAGTGTACCAAATCAAGCTTTTCTGGCAGTTTGACCCCAAACTACTGAGCAATAGTGTAGATACACATAACATTAGTCTGACAAAGTGTTTGTCAAGGAAAATTAAATTGATGAAAGTGAGGGAAACGCTTACATTTCTCTGAGGGAAAATACATTTCTCAAACACATTAACTTAAGTCAAAATGTAGCAACACTTGGAAGGTTAATGTTTAAAAATAAAAAAATTATAAAGTATTTCTGATTTAGAGACAGCCGACATCTCTTTCTATCCTCCACCCTCAATTCAACACACAGCGCCTGTTAGCCGCAAAAAGGTATTAAGGTGTTAAGAAGTACTGTGGATATGTATGAGGAATGTTCCCAACAAGATAAATGACCAGAAGGAAAACAAACAAATCTAATGCAAACTAGAGTATTTATTCAAGATGAGGATAAGATCCATTTTTCTTCACCCAGAAAAAAAAGAGATGTGAAAACGAGTGTAAGATAGAAATGGCAAAATATGAGTAACATAAAATTAAACATTATTATAAATCCCAATAATGGTTCTTTAAATGCATATGTTTATATATGTTTATGTTCCTATTATTTATATTCATATAAGTAATATGTTATATTCATGTGAGAGGATTCGCTCATAGTGATAAACCCACAGAGAGTTTCCCCCAGCTCTAAGGAGCATTTTAGCACACAGACACAGTTGGAGACTAGCTGGTGAACATAGTGGAGCATTTAGCAACTAAACAGACTGGCGTTTCCCTCAGGAGCTGGTAGAGACACCAACTTTAAATAAATGATAATGTTGTTCCTTGTCTGCTGGATGTGTAAATAGGCTTGTTGTGAATGAATGAATGCAGCTTTAACTAGACGTAGTATTCAGTGGAGTGCAGTAGTTGCAGAAAGCCATACTCTTTAACATTCTTATCAGGGCTCAGCAGTGAGGATTTCCTGTTTGCCCAGTGCTAGTAAAATGCCACGTCAGGCAAGTAAATCTAGCAACTCACTTAAATGGTAAAAACGAAAGAAACAGAGCTGATGATGGAAGTAGCGAAGGAGTGAGCCACGATGCTTTTTTTTTCATCTCTGTTGAGAGCACATGCACCGTGCCGATCATGCACTCGAGAAAAGTCTGTTTTCTGACATGACACCAATAAACAGCAGACTTTGCAAATGTACACAACTTCCTGTTAGGGTGTAGTTGAGTGGAGGAAATGAGGCTTTGCCTCAGTTTTGATATTTCAAGTTTATCTTTTCCTGAAGGCGCCTCAAAGGCAGTTTTATTTGTCATTTATATCAATGTATTTTCTCTCCTGTTATTCTCCTCCAGACACACTGCTGGTTGGTTTCCCTTCAGAAGGCGAGTACAGGTCCAAGGACCCAACCCTCTGCAGCCCCCTGTGGCCCAGCACAACCAGCAGAACGAGAACGGGAACCCAAACCCAAATCCAGTAAGAAAACATCCCAGATGTTTCCCTCTGATTCACCTTCATTTAATTAAAGTCTTATAAACTGTGTCGGGCATCCTCATGCCTCAGTGGTTCAAGGCCTGTGCTCTGTTGACATGACGTTCCCTTTAAATGTAGCAGAATTCCACTGGGGAGTCTAATCTAATCATAGTGGGCCCAATAAACTACTATAGGATGATCTGTAGATTGAAATAGTATACTTAAGCTAGAAGACACTTTGAAACCCCCTGCCATAAATCATCTTTTTTTTAATGAGTGTGTTAAACTGTGTATTCAGGCTGACGAGCTTGCTGACCGGGAGGAACCTGCTGCTGCAGCGGACGGATCAGACGGACCAATGACGGCAGTTTTAGTGCCTCCTCACAGGGTGTCGGCCATGTGGACGGCCTGGGTTTTCTTCAAAACTTTCTTCTCCTCCCTCATACCTGAGGTTCCTCAGGGTGTGGCCAACTGACCACCTGGGACAGACAGAGACACCAGACAGTTTTTCATATTTTTCCATGGGGAACAATAATCTCTGGTGGAAGGAAAAGGAAGATATCCATGTGTTTTAACAATGACTGGAACCTCCCTATTGAAATGCCAGCAAAACAAAGCAGTGCCAGGCCCTTGAATTTCCAAACTGTTGACTGGAAACAAAGGACACAAAGGGCTAGAAAGACCAGACAACATTCCTAATACTAAATAGTTCAGTGGGATCCCAGTTCTCCATGTGCTCTCTCAGCTGAGGGTAAACGGTGAACGGCTGACACTGTTGGACTGTTGTGGCTAAATTATTCTTCTGTGAGGACGTGTATGTATGCAGGCTTTCTGATCCTCTAGGATTCCAAATCAGCTTGTCTGAGTTTTCATGATGAAGAATATAATCAAGATCAATACATGTTCAGTTGAAGTGAAAATCCACGCACAGACAGAACTCCGTACTGTATGTAAAGTCTATCTGAATCTAAATTCCAAGGACACATTCATTTTGTTCTCCATGTATGGAGCCTGGGTTGAATTCAGCTGTAAAAGTAGGACAGATGTTGTTTTCACTTGTTTGAGCAACTTGTTTTAACTTTAATAAGATATGATTTTAGGTGTTTTAAAATCCTACTATTGAAATTCACACGAGCCAATATTCAAACTATATACTCAATATGTTATATATATTGTTATACAATATGCTCGTGAGAGGAACTTCAGTTCACAACCAGTACTTGACAAGGAGAGTAAAATCCAAATCATGAATAAAAATGATCAACTCTGATTCACAAAATTGAAAATAACATTGCACCTCTGATATGACTTAAGTTTTCCAGTTCTGTTTTGGGTGGATTTTCCTATTATTGAGTGACAGGTGAAGGTGATTGTGACCAAATACATATAAATGTAAAATAGAGATGTTGCCATAGTAAACAAAAAAAGAAATCACATTTTGTAAATGTACTATATGTACACAAAGCACTTTACAACATGTATTTTATGCAAGCGTCCTTACATATAGAGGGGTAATGATTTATTATTCTTCACGGGAAGATTGTAAATCTAAATATAATGCGTAGAGGGCTCAGAGTTGTGGGTGGGTTATGTGTTGTTTTTCAGAGAAGGGACTAAGTATACATTTCATTTAATATAAAATCCCATCAAAACAAAACAGGTAAAAGGTTCGATCAGTGCTGTTTAAATTAAAGCAAAAACTAAGTTAGAATTATTTATAATGTCAGAAACCATCTTCACAATATCTATGGAATTGAGGCAAGTTTGCTTCTCAGCTACTTGGCCCTCTGTATACGGAGGTTTAACAGCACCTTTTATTATTTTGTCACAGGTCTTAACTTCATTCAGTTAACATTCCAAATTATATAGTAAATATGGTATCAAGAAGCTACCCCACATCATTCCTAATGTACCTTTCATTTTTAAGCAGTTTTATATCGTACTGATAGAGAAACCCTCACTGTCACAGATCAGATGACTGAAAAAAAACTGTTCTGAAATGCAGTTTCTGGTGACTTCACTCAAGTCCTCATAATAATGAAGTTAGGGGACTTGAGTCCAGATCTGTTGTTTTGCATTAACTGGCTGTAATCAGAGCATGTTTTATTCAACCGTAACAAGGAACAAGTGGGTTATACTATCTTCTCTTAACAATGTCACTGTAAAAGAGGGTGTATTACATCTTTAAGGAAAGGTGTGAAAAGTAATTTCCATCTTCTTGTAATCCAATCCATTTTCTGCTCTGCATTAACCCCTGCTGTACAGTAAGCACTCAGATTCCCTCTGGGGAGCAATCGTAGCTCGTGACATTGGTCACCATGTAGAATTTAACTTTTAATGTTAAGATTATAAAGTTTTCTTTTTTTTGTTTCCTTCGTATTTTGTTTGCTTATTGATGGACGTTGTAGAGTCAAGTGTGTTTTGGGAGATATTGCAATAATAGATGCAATAAATATTCTTAACTTTAACGGTGCCCTGTTGTGTTGATTTGTTGCAGATATGGTTGGTGAGGACAGTGTTTACATACAGGAACTTGCTGAAGGTCATGTTACTATAGGGCACACATTTACTGTAACCTGATACAATATATTGACCTTGAGTACACTCAAGTTGTACCAGCTCCACTACACATACAAGCAGAGTTTGCTGCAGACATGTGCTTATGTTTGTGTGTGACCCAACCTCCAGGACTCCCCTACATACCTTCATAGTTTTTTTTTCATTTGCAAGAAATATTACAAAAAGAGACAATCATAGGAGAATTGGTACAGTTTCACATTATATTACAAGGGGACAGGACGGTTGGATGGCGTTTAAACGTACAGATGCTAGGATGATAAGGGGGTTGGCATGGTGTGTAATAACAGGTCAGGTATGTGTGTGTAATGAGAATGCAGAAACCTGCATGTTTTTCCGAGATGAGACAGGTTTGATTTGCCTGAGACACGACTAAAACTCTAGGCATACAGGCTGCTTTGTGCGGCTGTATATAGTAGGGTTGAGCGATTACTCGGCTGAAACAACAATCTTTTGAAAAAAAAATGTATTTCAAAAACTTGTTCTGTGAACAGTTCTCTTACTCTTGTGATCAGATACGTTGCTCTGAACCTCTGAACTTCTGTACATCGTTTTTTTAATAAATATAGCAACTGATCAACCCATATCAATTTCAGACTTAAATTGACAACTTCAGGTTTAAGCCCCGCCCACTATGAGTACAGGTAATTCAGTTGGTTGAACAGATACAGATAATGGTTTACTCACTCATCACTAGCACATAGGCACAGCAGTGCTTTGAGCTCTGTGCTAATGTGCATGCCAACATGTTGATGCCATTGACAGCAGATATAATGCTTACCATTGTCACCATGTACACACACCACTCAGCACAAAGTTTTGGTATTAAACCAAATTAAGTTATTGCAGTTCATCCTGAGGGGAACATGAATCACTGTACCAAATGTCATGGCAATGTATCCAATAGTTGTTGAGACATTTCAACAAAAGCCACACCCCTGAATAGCTTAATATTAGCAATATAATATTACTCATTAGAATACATCTTCTGGAAACCTTCATATGTGGTAACATTCAGGAGGATGGAATATAATATTCATAGTTATGTTCTCATTAGTGTATAATATGAGAATGAGAATTTTTTCCCTCGTGCTTGGAAAGGCAGGGTGGGTGTGAGGGAGTTGCAATCTGTACCTACACCACTAGCTGCCACTAAATCCTTCACATTGGACCAGCATTTGACCAGTAGGCCTAAAAATTAAGAGTTAATTGAGTTTCATAAGATTTAATTAAAAGTTGAATTAAACTGGCTAACTGTTAACTGTCAGTTAGCAAACTTGTTACCTCTGTCACTAATGGACTGTTAAGTTGATTCGTTTTTATTTTTATATACAGAGGGAGCCGGCCCTCTTCTATGTTTCTACAGTAGCCCAGCACCAACACTGCCTCTAGATTAGGGCCTTTATCAGGGCAAGTATCATGGCCACTGTAGTTTCTTCTATGGCTTGGAAGGCAAGCGCTATTCAGTTAGTTGCAATCTTCAAATCCACCACTAGATGCCACTAAATCCACACATACTGGTTCTTTAATGAAAAGTCAGAGGATCCCTAAGTTAGATCCCCGTCAGTACGATTCATCCTTTGGGGAGCACGAATGTCAGAACAGAATTTCAAGGCCATCCTTCCAGTAGTTGTTAAGGTTTTTCCGTCTAGATCTAAAAACATCATGAACCCTGTTTGTGACTTTACCCTTTCTAAACCCCGTCCCGCGTAAAACAGAGCATTTTTCAAGTTAACGATTGACTAAAATGTCATCAATCTGACGGATCCAGAGCCTCATAATGCTAGCACATCAACGAGCTCATCTTACAATGCTGAATGTGAGTCCTCCCTGAAGGAAGAGAGGATTGTGGGAGTGTGGACAGGGAGATTTTGGATTATCACACGGGGAATATTCTTATTTCAACATAGCTAATGGGAATTTGATTTGGTGAAGAACCTCGGGGCATAACATATTCATCATATAAGTAGGGAGGCATGATAATTATCGTCAAATAATGGGAATTTTACATTATTATAAATTATCGGGATTATTAAATTACAGCCAATAAATTATCGGTTGATATTAATAATAATTTATTTGGACTTCTTATGCAAAATGATTGATTTTCTATAAAAGCCAAGTTTGTGAAGTTTTTTAATGAACTTATATAAATAAATGAAGATCAGAAGAGTAAGAGCTGTTGTTGCTGTTGTTGTTGTTAGCTCAGAGCTGTAGAATATTAAATCATCAATCTTTGCTCACCACATCTCAGCCTTTCTTACCCGCAGGAGTGCATCAACTACAGGTTATGAACTGCGTTTTATAATATAAAAATGCTAAATTATCAAATATCTTATCGACTGATCGTGCATCCCTAATTATAAAATAAATATAAAAGAATAGAGTCTAGCCTTTGCATGTGTGTGTTTGTGGGATGTTACAGTTTGTGTCCTCGCCATAAATGATCTGTAATAACCCTGTTCTTAGCATGTTGTTTGTAACAGTGCTCACACTAGATGGTGCCCGAGGTCACACACACACACACACACACACACACACACACACACACACACACACACACACACACACACACACAGACACAGACCCTTCATCTAGATCAGTTTCTCCTGCTGTTGGAATCCTGCGGACCCCCACCCCCACCTATACCTACCCCCAACTAGATCAGTTACTCCCTTTGTTGTCTGTCTCTGTGTCCTACTGTACCTCCCCTTTCCTCTCAAACCAAACTCATTCAGCTGGGGGGGGGATCACCACCAGGGAATGAACAATTCACTGTATTGAGTTTCCCTGTGAGCCAGCACTTGTTGAAAGAGTCTGTTCAGAGAGAGTTGGACCAGAGCATAGCAGCGTTTTACACCTGGTGAGAGAGTAGAATAAGTTCAGACGCATTATCGACTCATCACTCATGTAGGCTACTGTGAGGATTTACTGTTTCTGGTCATTTTGAAGGCATCTTTGTGGGGTATGTATACTGGTTGTGATAACTGTTGCCCCACATTTTTATAAAACCTACAACAAAATCTACTTTTTATTGATATGTCAGGTTTCTGCATCTGTTTATCATGTACTAGTTTCCTTAATGCAATCCATATATTGAAAAAAAAGCATTTATTTTAACCTTAAATGCCTTTACTCAGTATTTGATTTGAATTTGCTTTAGAGTTTGTGTATACAGTGTTTGTAGCACTCACATCATCAGAGGAAAGGTTGTACTTTGACCAGTTTACTTTCAGGGGAGCTTGTGCAAAACACAAATGTGACTCAGTGTTTACCCATCCATCAAGTGTGAACCACACAAGTTGTCTGTCTCTGATTGGATGAAGGACAGGGTTTCCACTAGATAGTTGCAGTACATAGAGCCCTCCCTGACAGTGGAAAGAACAAGATTGGTAGGCTGTAGGGTTCTCTCAGAGAGAACCAAGGAAAGTCAAAAAAGCTCGCTGAAATCTTTAAAATCATAGTCTCATTTGTGTGAGAGCAGAATTCAAGTTTAAAGGGACCCAGTAGAAGGATTTGTAAGGCTCTGGAACTGAACTGGGATTGGATAAGATACTGCTCAGGCCCACTCAGGAGGCAACTGATGAACTTACAGTGAACTGCTGACAGTCCACAGGGTAAAAAACCTCAACCGACTTTCAGAGAGGTGAAATATCCACGTCCACAATGCCTTGTGATGGTTCCCCGCCGCTGTTGCTCCTTCTCCTGTTCCTATCTGTGTTTGGGGCGTCCCACGCCTGCCTGCAGGACCCGGCTTCAGCCTACAGATTCACTGGAGCTGTATGTCGCCTCACCTACCCTGCAGCAGTTGTGTGTGAGTGGGACTTTTATCCTGTTTTGGTATTTAGTCAATGTAACAATTCATCATTCAATCATCATTCACCAACCTACCAGAACTGCTCTTTAAAGGAATTTATGATGGATTTCACTCCAGGGGTATTGTTAGTGAAAGTGATTCTCAACATCAAAACCATGAATCTCCACATTTCCAGAAGCTCATTGCAAAAAAGTGTTCCATGTAATTTTTAGTAGGGCTGCCTTCCAATAAAGACTTCCCTAGTGGACTAATAGTCAGTCTCAACATGATGGTAATGTATAAACGTTAACAGTTACTCACAAATTAACTCTCTACAAGGTTAAACTCCTGGTCAGAACCACTGTAAATCACCGGCCTGTGTCGGTCTCGCAGGTTGTGAGCCCGGTTCTGCTGCCTGTTAGGCCGGCTCTGGGTCTAACAGGCTCTCCTCTTCCCAGCAGTCCAAAGCTCCTATGCCAGTAGTGTAAACAAACCTCCCCCCGTTCTTGGAGCAACCAGTCAGCTAATAGGACCTCTACGTACTTCCTGACTTGCTGTGTTACAAGAGAAAAGGTCTGTGTTGCAACAATCCCCCCAATACTTTAGTCGCAGTGACTCCTTAACGAAGTTTGGCAACCTTTTTTTTTACGGGACTGTCCGACTAATGAAAAGTGGATTGAATAATACTCTACTATTCAACAGCTTGGTTGACTATAGGGGGCAGCACTAACTTTTAGCCTCTGTCAGGTTTCACATGTGTGCAGCATAGACCGATGGTTCAATATGGTGGTAATGTTATTATGAAAAAGATTTCTAGTAGGTAACCTGTTTGTTTTTGGTATATGGAAGTGGAAATATGGAATGAATAAACAGTCACTTATAGGTGTGTGTTTGTGTTTCCCCGCCATGGACCTGTGTGTCTGACCATACGTCTGTTTGTCTGTGTGCTGCCGGCAGTGAATGAGAAAACCACTAAAGTGATTGAGGCAGCGTTCCAGCATGCCAGATACCCAGATGTAAGGGGAGAGAAATCCCTGCTCTTTATAGGCAAAGTCATATATGGTCTGGAAAAGTAAGAGGACACACACACACACACACACACACACACACTCATATACACACATGCACAGATGGACACACAAAATGTATTAAAATCATGTATTGCTTCTCACCAGTTTGGAGATCCACAACTTGTCGATTGGCCGGAGTGAATTTGAACTGCGTCCAGGTGAAGGCATCGGCATGAAAATAAGCAATGTGTCAGCAGTCTTCAGAGGGACCATCCAGTATGGATACGGTGGCTGGCTGTGAGTCTGAGTGTGTGTGAGCAACATCCCACATCATCATTCGTCATTCTCTCAGTACAAACCCAGTGAAAGAAACTAGAAAAGCACATGATGAAAAATAACCCATATTTAAAACACAACATAAAATAGTCTGTATTAGTTATTTTTAGTCCTGTTAGGTCTATTTAAAGGACCACTGTGTAACATTTAGGAGGATCTATTGGCAGACATGGAATATAATATTCAAAGGTATGTATCCATTAGTGTATACTGACCAGTGGGAAATGCTAGCACATTTAATCCAGTCTGGCATTTTGTTCTAAGGATCAGATTTTATTTCATTCCATAAGCAAGCAAGCAAAACTTTATTTATCTAGCACATTTCACTCCAGCTAGAAGCACAATATGGTGGACAGTGCACGAGCTACTACAAATGAACGTTTCAGCCACAAAAACTATAAGACATAAGTTATTGCAATTAAAGCACACACATCGCCTAAATAATACAAGTTAAAACCCCTTGAGATAGTAGGAATAAAAATAAATCAAATAATTAAGACCAGCAGCTGACCAGAGGCCTAAAATTATGAGTTTAATAAAGAGTTAATAGTCTGAGCTAACTGTATGCTAACAGTCAGTTAGCAAACCTGTTACCTTTCATCAATGAGACATTAACTTTATTCTCTTTATACAAAGAGATGATACATTTGTTACATAAGAAGTTGAACCAGCTACTCCCCAAAACTATTCCTCTTTTGTGGAGCCGTTTATATGACTGAAGAGATTAAATAGAAAGGGAATGTGGCACAGCTAATATGTTCCTCCATTTTGGACTCTCCGTTCCCTCCAGGGTCAGCACTTTGAAGGCGGTTTGCTATCAACAGCACTGATTTGTGGGTCAGAGTTCACCAAAGTTGAACTCAACGTGAAAAAACAGTGAGAATTGACTTCCACTACCACTTATAGCGTTCCAGTTTGTCTTTGGGCATTTGCTACACGACGAGTCGGAAGGCCAGGTCGCGCACCACTCTTTTTTTTCAGCTAAGCGCGCCAAAGCGGAAACAGGAAGATGGACGAGTTTGAGGGCAAGCTTTCCGAGCAAGAGCACCTCTACAGGCATCTGTACGATCCTTCAATGAAGGAACACAGAGAGGCCCAGAGGTGCCAGAAAAGAGGAGGCCATATGCCGGAAAATTTGGAAGAACCTCCACGACCTCTTCTTCTTCTAGTGCGTAGAAATAGCAAAGTCGGTAGCCTTTCCTCAGTTGCGATACCTCTGTTCAGGAGAAGACTGCAACTAGTGTCACGACCACCACACGCAAGTATAAATAGTCACAGCGCTCCCGTGACGTCACATTGTCGCGCTACAGGTCGGGAACGGCGAGTGTATAAGAGCCTTTAGATTTCTGCATATTACACCATCAGATGCAACTGTCACAAGTGAGTGTTTATCAAGGTTGGGATACCTCGTGGTACCTTGATATTGCTATATTCACTTTGTTTGCTGCCTTTGTGATTCTTCTCTATCTCGGCTGTTACATTATGTTTTAGTATTTATGTTTATCTCACAATATCACTTGTTTTGCTCTTCAGAATTCCAGCTGGTATTTTAGTTCACTGTTGCTGTGCTCTAACTGCTTACATGTCAGTCAACCAGCAGCACCCCTCTCTGTGGGTTTCCTGTTGATTAAGCTTGACTTTCTGTGGGTTGAACTTTCAGCCATGGTGACATCATTGTATTTATTTGTACTTCTTTTTCATTTTCATAGTGTCAACGTAACACATTCAATTGACTTTGAAATTGAGTCTCAGATTGATCTTGGAATCAACCCCAAACTTTGTAAGTATCTGATTTTGTACTGTGCACAGGGACTGCTTGATAGAAACTGTAGTAAGAATAGTGCTTGAACTGGGCCGGTACTCACTGGGAACCTTTTTCATTACAATTCAAGCACTGAACAATAAAGATAGATACCAACTAACTGTCTTTCATCTCACCTTATATCTCCTCTCATCATGTTCTCTGTTATCTCTGTCAGACTGTGGAGGAGGGAAGGTGGCAGCGGACACATCAGACTGTTATCTGAATTTTCACAAGCTCCATCTGCAACTGCAGGGAGACAAAGAGTAAGTTACCAAACTGAACCGTGAGCAGAACAGCAGAAGCATCTTCATTATGTAATACTAACCGTGTCTGACCCTGCTAACGTGTGTTTGCTGTTGTTGGTCAGACCGAACTGGCTTAAAAAGCTTGTCACCAACTTCATCACCTTCACCGTCAGAGTAGCCATAAAGGGACAGGTGAGTGCAAGAGAAACAGAACTCACACACAATTTCAGCCTGGCAGCGTAAATCGCCACAAACTGACAGTTAGCGTCTTCATGTCTTCTTATTTGGTTCTGCAGATTTGTAAGGAGATCAACAAGGTGGCAAATATACTGGCTGACTTCATACAAGACACAGCAGGTGTGTGTACGTGTGTATGTGTGTGTGTGTGTGTGTGTGTGTGTGAAAAATAGAGAGAGTCTGATACCTTTACATCTTTTAGAAAGCACATTCCTTTGGTCATGTGTGTGTACAACATTACATTAATTATTAAATATAATATAATCATTATTAAATAATTTAGATAAATATTGATCTGACACTGTATGAATAAATGTTCACATTTTATCTGGGATGTCTCTTAACAGTGTGTGTGTGTGTGTGTGTGTGTGTGTGTGTGTGTGTGTGTGTGTGTGTGTGTGTGTGTGTGTGTGTGTGTGTGTGTGTGTGTGTGTGTGTGTGTGTTCACAGAGCATTTCCTCACTGATGGAAACATCAGTGTGGATATCGGTGTTACTGCTTCTCCTGCCATCACTGCTAACTACATAGAATCATATCACAAGGTAAATAATACCTGTATATACAGTCAGAACCTTACCTTCTGAAAATGATGTTTATAAGTGAGTTAGAAGAGGTCAAGACTGGCAAAAGACTACGGTTACATAGAGAAACTGTCAACACTGTCAAACATTGACACCACATTAGTTTATGGGAGACTGGGTTGTGATATATAATTTTCAATGAAATCGCAGCTGTTGTTCAGCTCCATTCACTTTTGCACAGTCCGCTCTGTATCATTCTTTGATAGCAGGAGTTCTGAGTGTATATGCAGACAAGAATCTAAAGCTCATACTCTCTCTGTTCATCCCTCGACCTTTCTTCCAGGGGCTGACCAAGTACAACAACACTTCCGCTGTCATCAGTGACTCTGTTTTCCACCCCAGTCAGCTGACTGAAAACAGGATGCTCTACTTTTGGTTGTCAGGTCAGTAGTTACCACTGCATTTGCTTTTGAAATGTGGAACTTCATGCACATTACAGAAGAAAGGTACATTAAAAGATGTGTCCGCTGTGGTATGTGAATGTGGCATGTCCCAATCCTAAGTTTAGTAAGTCTTATGTTCTAGGTGTGACGTTAATAACAACGAGATATGTTGATCAATCCATTTCTCTAGACCAAAATCAGTTGTATTAAAATAATCTCTCGCTATTTAGATGTTGATATACTATCTGCGTAGCCCAGCCTGGCTTTTATGCCCAGTGCCAACGTTTGGTGCCAATGCAGGAAGTAGTGTGTCTTTTATTAAGGCTTATGTTGCCTAACTTTAACCATAGTTTATTTACTATTATCACAATCTTTCCCTGACCTCGTCCGTACCCCAGCTGATATGTGCAGATGTATTTGGAAAGAAAGAATTTTAAAAACGTGAGTTATGAAGCCTTGTCTAACAATGGCGTTCTAGTGTAGTGGTAAGGATGGTACTGATATAGTTTAGACAGCAACTTTTAGGTTGGCATCCCCTGAGAATGTGCATGTGGTATAATGATGTATTAACTAGATTTAAAAAAATAAAATAAAATAAAATAAAATAATAATAATGTGTGTATATGTATATATATATATATATATATATATATATATATATATATATATATATATATATACACTACAGTAACTTATGAACTAATTTTGTAAGGTGGTTTTCATGTCCACCATGTTTTGTAAAGACATTGCTGAATCAGTAAGAAATAACAATCTCCTCCAGTACGGTAGCCAAGGAACAGCAGCTTATAGCAGCAGGGTAGTTTGGTGTGTGTATGAATTATACAGCTATAATTTGCATTTAACCCCAGACCAGGTCTTTAACCCCATGCTTGCTGCTGCCCACCAAGATGGCCGTTTCCAACTCAACATTTCTGGAGCAGAGCTCACTGTAAGTGCATCGCCTTCAAATATGGCCTGTAGAACATCCAGGCAGGCTGCATTTAACATCATACATGGGTGCAGTATCTTGTTGATGGAAATAACTGCTTAGAGATTAGAAATCTGACTGATATTCTTAGTGGCAGTGGTCTGTTATGGTCACATTTTAGACTAAGTGAGAGGTTAAGTTCATTGAAACAGACATGTATTTGGAAATAAAACGATTTATTAATTTCTATTAGATATTTCTATTCAATGCTTTACTAATGTGCCACAATGATGTAATGTTTTTGAGTTCTAATTTCATCATTTGGGGGCTTTTTCAAGCATTGATATATGAGATTGTTTTCGATTAAATCAGCATCACCACCCCTTAAAGTCTCCATTGTACCTCCTGCTACCCCATGAATATTTCTCTAGATTGGCCCCTGCCTCCTGGCTCTGAATACGAGAAAAACACTGCAGACATAAAATATGCTATGCACGTGTACATCTTTACTGACAAGAACCAGATGGGCACAGATGTTTAAACTAAAATTGCTTCTCTTTAAGCTCATTCTCACATTATATTTATTAATGTGATTTCAGGAACTTTTCAAGACAAGTCTCTCCACTGCCATGCCGGAATTTATTAGAAAGGTAATATGGAAAACCTCCTCATCCCTAAACTCACTCAAATACAAACATACACCTGTCCAATGACACATATTATTTTGTGTGTGTGTGTGTGTGTTCAGTGTCTGCTGGAATCTGGTTCCCCTGAACTAAGAGTGTGGAGTTCATCAGTTCCCCACCTGAACACCTCCACCATTGGTACGACCGTCTGGGTCATGGCCTCTGGGCAGCTTCACTGTGGGAGTCCAGACACACCGACACTCTTCTTTGAAACGGTACAATTATTTTGGGGCAGCACATTTTCAGCCATCTGGTAGAAAGTTAAAGAAAGCAGAAAATGTGATGTTTGAGTGCTGACCATGCATCCAACACTACCGAAACACAAAATTCCTCCACACCACTGTTTCCCTCCTCTGTGGTGTAGAACAGTGAAATATTGTAGAGCAGTTTATTCATTTGAGTAACTAGATTAAAAGATATCCATACAGGCCTGTTTGTGTTTCTTTCAAATAGGATATTTTACATTTATTGTCGCAGTAAGCGACCAGTTACAATAAAGTTTTAGAGTTAGTGTAATGGAACGAGGCCTCACACAGCATTTAGTGAGGCATAAGTACATCTAGGCGAGATAGTTCTGCTTTGGAAGGTCGATACTGTGTTGAGTAGTCTGCTTCAAACGTAACGTCACTGGCTGATTGATGCCAGAGGCTTTGTTACATAATATGACAATGTGTGCCTATGTCTGCCATGTGAGTGTGTTTTCGGTGATGTTTCTCTCTTTGTTTTTGATGTTAAGGATGTGGCCATGGAGGTCACAGTTTCCTATGCTGACAAGAAACTCTTCCTGCACGGTAACCCGACAGAGTAAGACCTTTGTGGTTGATTTTTACAAACTTGCTGCCATGCATAGGCAGATGGTGACACTAAATGAGCCACTTTATACAGTGTTTGTCTGCAGAGAGGTGAAATGCGGCAGTGGTTCAAATGAGGATAATGGGCCACATTTCCCCAAAGGCATTCATGGTGTTCCAGTTGGTTGTATATGCACATTAGTTGGATAAAAAGAGAAACATGGCGATGTGCACTAGAAAGATAAAATCTGAAGTATGGGAACATTTCCACCGAAGATATAACGTAATAATCGGACTATAATAACTAACTATAATTCTCCCTCTGCACTGAGGAGCTGTATAGTAGACCGTGCAGCCGTGTTTGGTCGTTCTCCTACTACACTCATTGCCTTCCAGCTCCTGCCTCTATATCCCATTATTTTCAGTGGCTAGTGATCAGTTCATTACTAATATATCTGTATATCTACCACTATATCAAGTCAAATTCTTAGTCCATGTCCCATGCTTGCTGTGTGATTCTGATCCTCCTTCCTCTCCAGGACCATTGTAGTCAAAGCTGAGCTGCCTTTACAGAATCAACCGGTAAGGTTTTTGAGTTGACAGTTTTCTTGTTGAGGAAAATACCACAGTGAAACTATACTATAGTTTAAAGCTGCATTCAGGGGTTTTTCACATTGATTATAAATGGTATGGGAAATGTTTGAGATATTTCACATAAAGGGATCAATTTAAATGCAGTTCAGTTCAGGCTGCAATAGAACTACAGAGCTCCAGAACATGGAGGGAAACACTTTCACTTTATCCTGAAACAAACTCTGCATCACCCACCTGTGGTCAACATCAGTAAGACTTCCTGACCTAATCTTTCAAAATAAAAGCACTATCCCCAAAAGTTAACAGACCAGAAAACTTCAATTTGGCACAAAAACTGCACAAATTGACCGTGGCCACATTTGACTGAGTAACTGTATGTCTGTTGTGTATAAACTCTAGTTGAAACTGACACATATTGTAGTATATTGATTATTCTTCTGATACCACTTAGTAATCAGTAAAATTACTCTCGCCACTTACATTATTTTTGTCGCTTGTTCAAAGTACGCCCATGTGTTAATGTAAGGTCACCTCTCCCTCTGTGTGCAGCTGCTGGATCAGACACAGGTGGAGTTCATAAGAGAAGCCGTGGAGAAGATTGGCATTCCCAAGGTTCTGTCTGGTAAGAAAAAATGTGCAAGACCAGTCACGGTCAACAGCACTACTAAGTAACTTGAAAGTACTTGGAAAATGTATTTTGAGGAGATGCAAGTGGAACCTGTAATGGTTACATGTTGCATTATGTTTCATTTAATTCCAGTTGTGTAAAAGAGGTAAAGCCAAGTTAGTATGTAATGTGGTTTTCTGTAATACTTCTGTGGCGCGTGTTCCAGCTCTTGAGATCGAGATCACCAGGCTGTTGGACAAACAGGGAGTTAACCTATTCGACATCTTTAACCCAGTGGTGCTTCCTCGAGATGTGAGTGCTCTCTATTTACTTTTTTTCTTTTTATTTGCTCCTCTTTGGGTTGTATTTTTCAGTCACATTGCCTCTCTCTGTCCCTCTCTGTGCTGCAGGGCTTTGTGGTGATTGAGATGGATTTTGGTTTCCCCCATCACCTCCTGGTTGAGTTCCTCAGGAAGACACTGCAGTAACTGGCCAACCCTGACACATTTTGGGCCAGATTTGCTCGTGACTTGCCTAAAAGTGTTGCTCAAGTACAAAATGTACCTTTATAGTGATTATCAACATGAGTAAGCCGTACAAAACATGCCTCTGTTGCATTGTTGTAGCACATTTTTATGTATTTTGATTTGTTGTGCACTAGCTCAACTCTTTCCTTAAAATCTAGATAAAGCTGCGGACAAGCTTGTCACTGACTGTGATGAATGCATGACACCATGTTTGGAGACAGATAATACATTTGAAAGGGCTTTACATTGAAATGGTTAAATGTTTAACTCCCACTCTTCATTTAGTTTGCTTCCTAAATGTAAAGATTTTTGTATTTATACATTTGCTTAATGAACAGATCACCTGTCTTTGTGGGGGTTTGGAGAGGGTATAATGAGTAATCACTTAAATAAAGAACTAAGAGGCGTTTGGAGAAAGAAGCAAAGTGATTTTAATGATTCCACTTCATCGGTTATATCGGTTTCACTTTTATTTGTTGACCAGCAAAAGGCAGAACAGTTAAGACACAAACTGACTATTATAAAATTAATTATCATCTCATATTTGGAATAAAATGTTAAGAATGATTTTTGTTTTTCACATAGCAAGAAGAGCCAGGAAGTGATCCACTGTTGGTAAACACTGACCATCTTAGAACACGGTCAGATCATTTAGAACTTTCAAGGAGTTTAAAACAGCGACGATGAGTTTTGTAGACCGTCATGTGCACTCTGATATGACCTCAGAGTCCTAATAAGTGCAGTTAGATACCTCCTTATGTGTGCGTCTGGGTGGTTTGTACCTTGCAGAAAGCAGAAATTGTACATATTAACACTGATAGTGTGTAGTGTTAAAATCAGTGTGAAACAAGGAGTGTTCAAAATCAGATCAGTTTTCAGGAAAAAAACATTTATTGACTGTGTATTCTGAGGGAGACATTTTAGTTTTCCCCCTTGAGATAAAAAAAACAAACTCCGCCTGTGGTCCCGCTCACTGCTGCAGCTGAACTCACGACTGAGTGAGCGCCATCAGTCTGTGCAGGATGCTTTTCTGTCCGTAGCGTACCTGCAGTGCATTCTGCCGCCTGCTGTTCAGTCCTGCAAGTGCCACCATGTTCTCTATCAGCGCCTTGTCTCTGTCCACATCCCCTCCCTCCCTCTTCCCCTCCTGATCGTCTCCATAGGACCTCACAGTCAGACGGGCTGCTTCGTGAATCAGTCCTTTCCATGAAGCCTTTAACCCAGGGAGACCCTCGTTAGAGAAAGCAAGGGAGATCTTCTCGTCTTCCTCTTCATCTTCCTCCCATCCTTCATTATCGTTGAACTCTGCGAACTCTTCCTTAGACATGCACAGCACCTGAAGATAAACAAAGCAAGAGTTAGGTTCCCAGTAACAGTCATTCCTCGACAGAGTGGTCTCTGGTGTGTATTTCCAGGTTTGGTGCAGTGTCTACTCCCTCACCTTGAGCACAGTATGCAGCTCTGTGTCTGTAAGGCAGCCCTGTTTGCCAAAGACAAAGGCTGCTTTCTCTTGCATCATCTCACACAGCATCTCCCACTGCTCGTCCAACAGCTGCCGGTCCGAATCAGACTGAATACCTGGGAACAGGAGCATGGGGGGGGGGCACAAAGCAACAGGCTTGTAATTGGGTCCACCATTTCCTGAATGTTATCTTCCACTAAATTAAGGGTGAATTCTAAGAACGTAGTAGACAAAGAAGAAGGTCTACAGAGGGCAGCTGAACCAGTTAAAAGCCACATTTAATGGTTGAGTAAAGTGACCCAGTCACCATTGACGGACCATTTAGAGAACATCTGGGTTTGCTCCCCACAGTCACAGAATCCGAACAGGGCTGAACTAGTCATTGAAAATAACATGATTCTACTGAGAAAATAACTTATTTTCTCCTAAACTTGGACATCTGTAACAGTAAGATGTGACAGGCAGTGGTTCCTCTTCATTTATATAGTCCTTAATGACAACTTGCCCTCATGTATCACCTCCTCACTAAACTGTTCCCACTGAGTCATTATTTGCTTGGTTAAAGTGGTTTGTGCTCCAACGTCTATCTTGTTTCTTTAACTCTCCTGTGGTGCTGTAATGTGTCACCTTGTGTGGCGGCTTTGTAGAGGTTGGTGATGGGGATGTCAGCGGTGTCGTTGCTGTTGCTTTGATACGGCTCTGTGAAACCGTACATATGCAGCAGCTGCCAGTTGGCCATCTGCCCGTAGGTGTTAAATACCTCCTCGCCTTTATGAATGGGGCGCACGCAAACCATCTTCAAACTGTCCTGGGAAAGACGGAGTGTAGAGAGAATGAGAGAGGAAGGGGACAAGGACAGTTCAATACAAACAATAGAAAGTCAGAAAAAACTGAAATATTCTAAGAAACTGACACTCCATTAAGGGAGAGTTAATACACAAGTTAAGTCTCAATGTCAAATATACTTTTCAATTAACAAAAAAACAAAAACTCTGCACTTCTCAGTGATGCGTTTTCAGATGAGAAGCTATTCAAACCAAACAACAAACTATCTAGACTAATCTCGACTTTGAAAACAAGAAAGTGTCATTATTAGAAGTGGATGTGTCCCCTCACTGGTGTAAACTCCAGATTAGCATTGTGATTGGACACGTGATTAAGCATGTCTGCCATAGGAACCATCATCGGTGGGTTGGCAGCCTTCTCCCCCTCCTCCTCTTCCTCTTCATCGTCCTCCTCTTCCTGTGGCTCCTGGAAACTACAGAGAGACGAAGGAGATGACATGGGTGAATTTAGGAGACAAGGAAAACGTGATCCAGAAACTTTGTGTACATGAGTGTATTTGTTTTTGTATTTTGCGGACTAACCTGTAAGCCATGACAAAGGCCACCAGCTGTTTGTACAGCTCCAGAGTGTGTGTGTCAGGGTTCCAGAGGTCGGGATGCTTGGTAATGAAGGGAAGAACCACGTCTGTGTATTCCCTCTGGATGTTAGCCAGGTCTGTGTCCACAGCCTCTGGAATACCTGTTCCCCTCAACAGTCTGTCTCTCTCCTCTTTAGACCTGAACGGATGGACTATACGTTTTAACACAGCAGCAGAAGGTGATCTCTAGACTGGGGGTTAGATGCTGATTTAAACAGGTTTCTTACCAAAACATGGGGTGGTCCAGTGCCTTGAAGTCGGTCCACAGGGAGAGGTAGGGTTTCCAGTGGGACTGTGAGGACGTATACTCATACAGCAGAGCCAGCAGAAGGGGAACCCAGCCAGACGGGCTCTCTAGAGAAGCCCTCTCTGTGAAGCACAAAAAGAAAAACAAAGAAGTTACAAATGCAGGCAGTTTCAATGGTTGGGAAACGTATTTGTAATTAAAACTGTTACCTTTCTCCAGCAGGGCTGAGATCTTGGTTGTTCCCTGGTGGAGAAGAGCTGATCTGGGGATGGTGAATAAAACCTCCCCCTCCTCTATGTTGTCCTTTGCCAGCATCCCATACTCAGCCACTGTTCCCTCTTTACTCACACACACCTAGAGGGAAAGAGAGAAGAGATGAAGACATGAAGCTGCCCTCTGTAGAGATGGTTCGGGAGACTGTGATCAATTCAGCTAAAGAAAAGTGCACAGGATTCAAACTTGTGTTAAATACTAAACAATTAAAAATGGCAGGAAAGAACAGATCATAGGCTGGCTAACTGAGAGACAGTCCCAGAGATATGTCATTCTGTGGGACAATCCTGGCAGTCTACTGCAGGTTGTTATAACATACCTTACTGCTGAGTACCAAGCAGACTCTGTCGCACCACTGTAGAAAGTCCTGCAGGGGACTGAGCTCTGAACCACCAGCTACCTGTCAGTGCATGGATGAAACACAATGTAAGTCTCTCTACTTCTCTTGCAGTCCCTACAGTGTGCTGTCTGAATGCTGTCTGTGCAGAGTTTGACACTAGAAGGATGTTTTCACATTCATCTGCTGACAGTGGACTTTTTAACACAAGCTGCTATCAGACAACTACAGTGACTACCTGCGTTACTAACTTCAGCTGGCTAGCTTCAGTAGATTGTCCCTAACTTTAGCACACATACTGTTACACACAGACAGCACAGGATGAAACCACACGCACGAAGCTGCCTGTGGCTACAGTTAAACGTTAGCTTGTGTACACACACACACACACACACACACACACACACACACACACTTATACAAACAGGTACAGCTTTCTGTCCGCTGCGTTCAAACTGATTCAATTGTAACCTTAGGTCGTTTCGCTTCGGTTGCCATCTTGTAAATGAGACAGCAGGCAGGCGCAGATACTCTATTAGCACAAAGCTAACTCCAGCATGCGGACATGCGGACTGGGAACGAAACGTGGGTTAAGTTTGACCTAAACGGTGACTTGTAGGCAGCGACTACAGCTACATAATATGGCACGTAGACAAAACATTTTATGGTGTGAGTTTGTATCTGGCTTCCGATGAGGGAGTTTGTGTAATAAGTGTGTATTACAAACAAGCAAAATGAAAGTGAATACTACATGCAAAGCTATTTATTGCCTAACAGTGTAAGTTCAGGGCATTAATGAATCCTGTGTCTCAGTCACTATTACTGGCACTCATGGTATGATTGTATTACTAATGAATGACTGATGTGTGACAGAAATAGGTGCATTAGCACAGATGCTATTCCTTACAAATGATGTTCATACAAATACAAATATTTGGTTTAATATAGGACTGCACAATTAATACAAATATAACTGAAATCACAATGTGACCACGTACAATATTTAAACCACAGAAGCTGCAATTTTTTGATGAAGATAAGGTGTGTGATAAAAAAGCTTTGCAGAGATGCTCTGGCCTACAAATCTTCTTCCCCAGATGTATGAAAACATGTTTGTTTGGTACAGACCTCAACAAATGTCACATCATCACAATTAAAAAAAATTAAAATTGTGATGCAAAAACTAAATTGACTTAAACTGGATCAGTAGAAAAAGGGAATACAATAAGCATTATTCATGACACAGTAAGACAATATGTCATATATTGTGACAGTACTTTGTGGTTGTGCACTTCATTCACCCACTACTACACTAGACAGAACGCTGAAGTGGGACTGGGATCCTCTGAGCCTATAAAACATGACACAAAAGAAAGGTTACTCCATTGCATGCTGAGGTGGGTAGCCATCTTTGCAGGATGAAATTTCCTATCAGAATCAGAATCAGAAATACTTTAATAATCCCAGGGGGAAATGACTTTCGTTACAAACTCCAGATATACATACAACATATAATATATTAAGAATACCTATAAATATATATATATATATATATATATATATATAAAGGTAAAATGTACAGTTTAAAATGTGTAAAAAGTGCAAAAATGATTGTCTGTGTTTGAGGTCAGATTACAGAGAGGGGGTGTCTGACTCTCTGAGGGAGGCGTTGTAGAGTTTGATGACCACAGGCAGGAATGATTTCCTGTGGCGCTCTGTGGTGCATCTGGGTGACAGACATGTGAGACATTGTCCAAGATAGACTGTAGCCTGGACAGCATCCTCCTCTCAGCCACAGTCGTCAGGGTGTCCAGCTCCTCCCCCATGACATCACCGGCCCTCTTGATACATTTATTTATTCTGTTAGTGTCTGCGACCTTCAGTCCACTGCCCCAGCATGTGACAGCGAAGATGATCGCTCTGGCCACAACAGACTCTATATGGAAATATACGAGGCTGTTATTATCTGGCATGTAAATACACTGTGCTTTAGCAAACCATATGCATCTAAATACACTACCAAATTAGGTTAAGTCTATGTCTTTCTTACACTGTTACAGAAAGTGGTCAAGTCAGCTGGCAGAGGCGTCTGATGTCAGCAAGTAATGCCAGAGATGAGCAACACTAAAGGAGAATTCTGTGAAGAGTTCAGAAGACAAGTGCTCAAGGGCCAGAGTAGATAAATGTGGAGTTCAAGTGTTCAAGTGACAATATCACTCTGTTTCCCTTTACTTATATGGCTCGTTGGTCTAGGGGTATGATTCTCGCTTAGGGTGCGAGAGGTCCCGGGTTCAAATCCCGGACGAGCCCTGCTTTCTTAATCCTGAACATTGTTGGAGTGCACACTGGAGCTCTTAAAAATATGATGAGGTTCTTATGTCAAAACAAAGAAGCTGGAGCTGGACATTGTACTGTCCAATGACATTGTTGAAGTGATCCCTCTATCTACTGTCTGCAAATGTTCTACCACTCTGTGGTGGTCTTCTACACAGCTTTGTCTTAGTTAAGAAACAGTGTAGCTATCCTCTCAGGATTATTTTTGTTTTTCCTACATCAATATTAGAGGCTATTATTAGGCACAGTAGGATGAACATAGAATAACAATAGTAAAAATATAAAAAAGGGGGTGTTTGGTAAAAAAAATTATTATTAGGGTCTAATATGGTCTAGGGGTATGATTCTCGGTTCCCGGCTTCTGTAGATAAAACGTCTCATTTTAACATTCCAAAACCACAACAATTCTTATTTTCAGATTTTAGATCCTCCTAAATGTTGCACACTGGACCTTTAAGTGGTTGGAAAATATGAGACTTGGTACAGTTACTCTACCTTTTCCTTTGCTCTTGGAGATGGTAAAACGAGGGAGTTACAATCTCAAAGAATCGAGAAAATGTGTTTATCATCATACAACACAAGGTTGAATAACAAAATAAAAGCTTGTAGTTCTCTCATGATACACTCATAGAAAAATATAACCAAATTCATATAATCACATATAAAATAAAATATTTGTATACATATATACATGCATGTATACACCTAGGACATAATCCTGCAGTGCACTTTCTGAATTTGCGTTTGGGGGAAGTAAACTGCCGCAACAAGTGAAGATAGTATGGTTTCATCTTCTCATTAAGGTTATACTTGAGATTCTTACTTGATTTTAATTTCCTGAATTTCAATGATGGGCTGTCTCACAAGTGACATGCTTTGTCAAGATGAGGTGCAGGACACCAAAATGCAACATCAAGTTGAAGAGTTCAAGCCTTGTGGTACCGACAAACAGCTGTGAATATTCATATAAGTTGGCTCGTTGGTCTAGGGGTATGATTCTCGCTTTGGGTGCGAGAGGTCCCGGGTTCAAATCCCGGACGAGCCCTCCTTTTAACCCCTTGGGGTCACAGAAATGTTCTACTGTAAAGTTTATTTCTGAGACAAAAGTGACAACACACAGCCTGCAGGTTTACTCTTTACTTGAGTACATTTTTGCAGTACAATGACAGACCAAAGCCACACTTTCTATACCAAAATCACAAAAGTAACTTATACTTTGAGTACTTTAGTGACCAGGTATTTCTTTTTTATTTTTATTTGAGTAGGCTTCTTAAATGTTCATTTTCACTTTGACCTTAGTCATATTTTATGGGAGCAATTGTACTTTAACTTGAGAATAGACTTTCAGTACTCTACCCACCACTTTATGTGCTTAAGTCTCACCACATTTCAACTGTCTTTTCTTAACACGCTGTAGAACGGACAAACCAAATACTGGCTCTAGATAGATACATTTTTTGTGAGTTTCGGGGCGACCATAGTTTCTCCTACATACTAAGAACAGGAGGGTGAGGCATTATAATGTGCAACTACACCGATAGATGCCACTAAATCCTACACACTGGACCTCATTGATCACCATGATCTTAAAAGTGGAAATATTCTGCTCCTTAGTTCTTGGTTTACTTAGCTGACTTTTAACCCTACCTTAACGTTTAGATATTAAAGAGGTGCAGTTTCAGTGCTTTTAGGGTTCAATGTCACAGTAAGATGACCATATAATTATGACCACCAGAGGGTGCTGTTAGACTATATAATATGAGGTGTCCCAAGTTGCCACATCATCACCCTGATGTTTGAGCACAGGTCTTAGAAGCATAGAACCACAGCTGTAAACAGCTGGACATTAAGGCTCGTTGGTCTAGGGGTATGATTCTCGCTTAGGGTGCGAGAGGTCCCGGGTTCAAATCCCGGACGAGCCCTGTTTTTAATATCTGGGGGTCACAGAAACACAAGGAGCTATTGTAGAGTTTGTTTCTGAGACAAAATGTGTTTTTCATAACTGCAACCTATTTAATACAGAAAACCTCCATCAGTAAATATACATGTGTAGAGTTTGACACTCGAAGGATATTATCACATCTGCTAAAAGTAGATTGTTTCTCTGTGCTCACTGAAAATCTGATTTTGACTTCACAAACAGTTTGAAGTCAGTCCTGGTCCAGTATGCAACTTGTACAGTGTGATGTAGAAACTTGAAGCCACCAGTGCACATCCTCTGAGAATGGACTTTACAGTGAAGTAGGAGACATCTTGTGTCCAGCAGGAAAACCTTAGAAATGAACATATGCATATTCATAGATTCTGTCATTTTAATGAGATAGGAGGAGATTCGTAACTTTCTTAATACATGTCTGGAGGGGATCTCTTAAGTTGTAATACCATAAAACTTCTAATAATAGCCCGGACGTTTATTTGCTTAAATCACCGATTTGCCTTTATTTGGGACAAGCGTCTATTTGGGACAGGCGTTTAATTTCTTTAGCACAAATCTCAGATGCAAAACCTCTTTAATTGTACTGCTTCTCTTGAGTTCTGTTAACCTCTTAAGCCCTATTCATATTTTCAGAAAAAAACGCCTAAAAAGACATACCCAAAGTAAAAAAAGTTGATGACAATTGCTTTGTTATTTGATGGAATATTGAGACATAAACACAGAATTTCACATTTTGACGATAAAATGCTAAATTTTGCTGCGTCTTTGCTACGGGGCTGACATGAGCTGGTTAGGTCGGATAATGTTTTGCTTGGTATCAGCAGAAAGATGAGCTTCTCTAGTTTAATTTGACACCTAACATGACTGAGTCAAGCGAGCGGATATATGTGTACTGCTGCGTTTCATTTCGACTGTCCCTTATATTCACAGAGCTGTTATTTTTTTAGTTAATTGTTTAAATTATTGCCAAACAAATTGAGAAAAATACACTTGGACTGTTGTTTTGGTAGAGTTGAAGCCTCGTCTTTTGGAAACGTGAAAAAAAAACCCACCACAGCGTTTTATTAACTTTTTACAGGCAGTAAAGCATTGTAGCGCTCGCCGTCGGGTCCGTCGGGTAGGGTAAATTTGACAACTTACAGTAAATTTCAGGTGGTGAAGATTTTTACGGCAGGCGGCGTACAATCAGTGAGCAACCGACTTCACATGATAATATTCACAACTCTAAATTAATTTGAATGAAATCCTTTGATTCTTTTGATCAGTGGACACTTACGGACTAAAGGAATATAAATAATGGAGGACATGGAACGCACCGACTTTTCGATCGCTTTTTTCCGTCTTTGTTGTTTACCATGTCGGTAAGTCTGAATGTATTAATGTTATACTTTGGTGTTCATAGTTTCCATTAAATAAAGTGACGGATTGAACTGTGGAGAATCTAACTGATCTAACGATGTTCAGCATCCATTTTGACAAAAGTTTAAACGTTTATATTTGTTTAGGCGATCTAAATGGCTTAAAACTCGACTTTAAGATGTTGTATACATTCAGATCATTTCTATAAAATCCAGACCAGGCCTTTATTGGAAACCTGCGTTTATTTGTCAAAACGTGTAGCCACACCAGGCTTTTAAAGGAGACCTGCGTCTATTAGGGACCCTGCTTTTATTGGAAGTTTTACGGTATGTAACATTTCTACATTAAAATGAAATTAAATGTTTGTACTTACGTGTACTTACGTGTACTTACGTTATCTCAAATATTTCCAACAATGGTCAAACCCAGAGAAATCTATAATTTTATTCAGGTGAATTTCACCGTTTGCCTGTCATATCCGTTGTGGTTTTATCCAATTTTAAGCCAAATTTCTATGATACACTTTTTAGATTCTGGTTGTTTTGACCATATATTTTAACCAGATAAAGACTGTAGTCATTGGACATCTGGATCTTAAGTTATCAGGGACACAAGCTTCGCAAACGTTAGCAGCAACTCCAGGACGTCCTTTGTCTGCTGAAGAGTGTCAGAGAACTCACTGATTTTTAAGGTGAATCTGCTTTATTGACGTTTTTATCAATTTTAATCACCTAGTCAGGTGGTTTTAGAGAGGAGGAGACCTCTGTGGACAATTTGGGTACATGCAAAACACCTCCAGAAGAATTAACATTGAAGGTATCCTAACTGAGAGAAGATGCAATGACAATGGTGGTGAAGACAATAACTCCCATGATCCCACGCCACTTCACAACATCATCAAACTTGATGTGAGAGACCTCCTAGTAACAGAAATGACATATTGTACATTTAAAGGTCCAGCGTGTAGCATTTAGGAAGATCTATTGGCGTCAAACCCCTATGATCTCATGTTTCTGACATTTCACTTCTTGCCAAAGCACAGTAGGGTGATGACCAGTTGGAAGATAGGCCGATGAAAAAAGCACACAAATCCAAACACGATCACAAATCATCCAAAAGCTCTAAAGTTCTGACACTGGAAGAAGTGGAAGAAATCACTAGCCGTAGACTGATCTTGCCATTACAATTACATCGCAGTGAATCACGTTCAGAGGGCGCTGTTTGACTAAGATGCCACATCATCAGTTTGAACAGTTTGAGCACGGGCTTTGAAGGTAACGAGGAACAGCTGTTTAGAGGTACAATTGCTGGCTCGTTGGTCTAGGGGTATGATTCTCGCTTAGGGTGCGAGAGGTCCCGGGTTCAAATCCCGGACGAGCCCTCCCTTTAACCCCTTGGGGTCACAGAAACTTAAAGAGTAAAATTTCACATTGATTTCTGAGGCATAAGTGAAAACACAAGGCTGCAACCTATGACTTTAAACCTCTATATGGTCATAATGATATAAATGAACACAGACCGAAAACATGAGGGTGATGAGTAAGTTGAGTGGAGAAAGAAATATGATTAAACTAAGGATACTCCAAAGGAAGACATGGTTTTGTACTGTACTTACCTGACTTTGATGTTTTAAATGGATCCTAAGAGTGTTCTGGCCTCCTCTGTACTGAACCTCCCTGAGATGTCCCCAGTAGCTTGATAACAACAACAAAACAACATGAAAAAGAAACAACTGTAATATCAAGTGAATTTGACTGATGTGTTGCTTAAAGTCACAAACTGCACATCTGGATGTGTGGATTATAGTGATTACACCACTGATCACCTTGAGTTGGAAACAACCATATCAGTTACTAGTGTTACAGACTGTTGAGGCCAGTATTGTTACCCATTTTAGAAGATATGGCAGCAAATTTAGTGAATTTTTGAGCTAGAACGAAAATAGATCTTTTCTGTGTGGATTGTACACCGATACGACTATGCAAAGCTTCTCAGGAGGCTGCTTTCTTAGACAAATAACCCAATTTACATTAAATAATATAATATATACACTGTCAACCACTTCTAGTTGACATTGCTGAGAGCTGCTTCTTCTCTCTCTGTGCTGCTTGCCACAGTGTTGTAAATCACAGCATACTCTACTTGATAAACTTTTCAGGGACACCAATATATTATCCAAAACATTATTTTTTTCTGAATTATACCCCCCCCCCCAAAAAAAAAGTACAGATAACCAGATACATACCGATAATATCAGGCAGCAGATACATCGGGGGCTCTATCAGCATTATACCCTATCACTTTGAGTCTTTAGGAAAACTGTGCAAATAGAGCTGAAATTATTAAATAATAAATTGACCAATAGAAAATCCAATCAGCAAATATTTTAATAATTGATAGTTTTAGACATTTTTTTCAAATGAAAATGCCAATAATTCTCTATTTCCAGCTTCTGTAAAGTGACTATAGTCTTCTTTTCTCTGATTTTGGACGGAGTATGTTTGGGCTTTGTACATTAAGGGTTAAGAATTGAACTTTAGACTGCTGGTTGGACAGACACAAATCTTTGTAAATGTAATTTATAGGGACCGATAACTGACCTCATTAACCTTAGTTATTTTTCTGACCTTTAAAAGAACACACCTTGATTTAAAGATATTTTTACACTGATAATAAACTATCTATGGCCTCTTATCTAAACAGTTCATGTTAATTAAGCGTGGACGTTTTTAACGACAACCTAGCATAATGCTAAAGTAAAAAACAAACGGGTGAAACTTACCTCGATACAACGTTGGGATGAATTAGCCATACAACTCTCACCAAAGACCGTTTTTTCCTCTGTTGTATGAATTTTCCGATTCTGTGTCTTTTATTCGTAGAAGTTGTTAGAGACAAAAAAGCATTATTTGCTACCAAAGTTACGGTAGAGTCAACATTAGCTAACGTTAGCTCCTGAGCATCCTTGTTTCTCCTAAAGTCTCCTTCCACTGAATAAAACATGGCATGCTCCTATTGGGATAATATATAAAGGCTTTTTTAAAAAGGAAATACAGTAATTTAAAACTAAAACTTTGACTTATTTATCTGTGAATTCAATAACACATCTCCATGTTCCTTTAGGGGGTTTTCCCTTTGATGATAAATCAATTACAGATTATCCGATGATACCCATACCATGTTGAGGTGTTAACTAACAATATGGAGTTAAATAGAAAGAATAAAACTTTAAACATATTCAGTGTTTCAATGTAGATGGAGAATAATAATATGTTCTCCCCATGGAGGACAGAAAGTTAGATATTTTACTTTCCTTCTAGACCAATAATAATGTGTATTATTGGTGTGTATAGTGTGTATAAACACAGCAACATATTCTGTTGGTTTATAGAAACAGTTTAAAAGAATTAACAAAAGTTTCTCTTCTTTATAACCCACCAACCTTCATTATATGTCATGGATATTATTAGTGTGTAACCGGTCATTAACCAACTTATATTTGGGTATTTATAGGTAGGATGTGGACTACAATTCATCTCAATCCCATTATTTCTCAATGTGAATATTTGAACAAATAGCCCTCAATGAAATGCGAAACACTAACTTGCATCATTGCATTGTTCAGTGTTAATCAATGTCTTGGACCCGTTCCAGTTTAGTCCGTAACCCAAGACGGGCCCATGTTCTTTTATTTTGAAAACGGTAGACAGGAAGTTGTTGTTGGCAGGGACCCTGCCAACTCTGAGCGCTCATTAGCTGGCTAGCTCATTTTATTAACTAAAATCCAACATTTGCAGCTGAGGAGGGGGGAAGGTGAGGCTGTTCGCACAACCTGGCACGGTCTTCTCGTTTGTTAGTACTGTCAATTGTTTGTCGCAGTTTCCGGCAACATTGAAGTCAGCGACGTTAACGTTAGCCAGTTATGCTAGTCTCCCAGGGCAATGAAGACAAATATAGGCGATTTTATTTATTTCGAAGTATTAATACCGCACTTGTTACTGATACAGGGCTTAGGATATGTTAAAGAGCCAAGTGCTCTGTCTTTTTGGTGAATAATTGTCAGTCTTGTACAGCAAACGTCAGGGAGATTAACCAGATGAAAAGCTTTAGTTAGCTTGCCACTCTTTGTTGCTAGGTAACAGGACTCTCCACTCAGTGCCTGAGGTAAAGCCTGTAATTACATTAACGTTAGTAGCAAAATCACGCATTGTCACTCGGTTGTGTGCATGACAAAATAGTTTGCTCATGTGCTTGGTTGGCCACTCTTTACGTGAATATCCGAAAATAACTAAACTAATAAATTGCCTCCTACAACTGGTCTCTTCTTGGTTTTTGTCTGCTTAGGAATATACAGGAGACACCATGTTGGTCCCCATATTCACTCTGAAGCTGAACCATAAGATTAACCCTCGCATGGTGACTGTGGGGAAGTTTGATGGAGTCCACCCATGCCTTACTGCAGCCACACAGGCTGGAAAGGTGAGGCAAATGAACATTTTCACTGTTTCAACATAACTTTGGTTAATATATAATGAACAGAAAGCACTAGTATAGCATGTTGATGACTACAATTCTTCATTCCTTTATAACATTTAACTACAAATCCCATGCTTGTTTTTGTGGCCTTGTTATAGCATTATGTATAGAGAGTATCCATGTCTTTCTGAACTCACCCACTCTACAGTACTTCACTTCCAACTATAAACAAACATTCTCACCTTTTAATATTAATTATACCATATACATTACATGTTTTCACCACATGTCCTCAACTCTCTTTCTCTTGGAAAGGTTTTTATCCACAACCCTCATGCTCGTGGTCAGAGACCTGTGGCCCACCGACTGAGCCAGAGCACCCAGGACTCTGATATCTCTCTGCTCAACATCAACCAGGCTGTCACTTGTCTGACAGCAGGGACACTGGGACCAAACACCACTGGGGACACGCTGTTGGTGGGATCTCAGACCAACCTGCTGGCCTATGATGTCCATGACAATGCTGATATTTTCTACAGGGAGGTGAGTGGAGCTGAGTAGAGGGATATATTGGGATGCAGTGGTAGGTCCTGCTGGGAATGGAGTCAAAGACAAACTAATCACAATGAAAAATGTACATCGCAGCATTGAGGTTATTTCTCAATGCTCACAGTTTTTTGTAAAATTTCTGCTTAGAGCTTTAATGCATACCTCGGGTCTTCAGCGACCTGGGACTATCTTACACCGTGTGTAAATTATTAATTATATTCATTTAAGTACTCAATTCCCTGGTATTCCTACACAATGTTCTGGTGTCAAAATGTCAGAAATTATTTTAAAAACTTTGTTTTCCTTTGTTGAGAGGCTCCGGAAATGAACATGTACCTGAGGCTACTGATGATGAGGAATTAATCCCTGTGCCATTAATGAATCAGACAATTTAAAAGCAGAACTTCAGAATGTGAAGGACACAGCTACTGTACAGTATGTCACTTGTTTCTGTTTCCTCCGTGTGGTTGTAGGTGACGGATGGGGCCAATGCTATTGTGTTGGGAAAACTCGGGGACATCCCGACTCCTCTTGCCATCATTGGAGGGAACTGCGCCTTACAAGGCTTTGACTATGAGGGCAACGACCACTTCTGGACAGTAAGAACTAAGACATTTTAGTAGTTATCAGAATACATTACAGTCTGTTTTACATTGAGTTTTTTTCCTTGAATAGCAATATAACGAATACAAAACTGAATGTTGAAAACCTTAAATGCAGTCGTTAATACTGAACTTGTTTGGTAACAGCACAATTTAATTATTTATATTTCTGTATATCCAGCATGTAGCCACTTACTGGACAAGATCATTTCCCCAGTGTATTTGAGTAGGCCTGTTAATTTTACATGAGTGGATAAGTGAATCCAAAAGTCCCTGTCAAGATCAAACCTTCCTTTAAATATCTGAATCAACTAAATTATTGTACTCATAAAGTATCTTGTTTTTAGGTAACTGGTGATAATGTCAGGTCTCTGGTGCTCTGTGACTTCACTGGGGATGGGAAAAATGAGGTAAGTCCTGACTGGTAGTCAGGTGCTCTGTGGCCTCTTCAACTGCAGTTTCTTAACAGCAGTGGAGCTTTGTGGATTGTCTTCCTCCTTCCTCTCTCCTGTTTTCTATAGCTCTCTACTATAAACATGTTTACAGCACAGAGTGTATAAATAAAAATGGATGTAGTCTCCGTGGATGTCACCCATTAGGTTTCTGAAGAGCCGCTGTGAAGGTCAGTGTGGTCGGCTCTGGCCATTGCCATGTAGGCAGTCTACACTCTTATGTATAACTCGAAGTCTTAATATAATTTAATCGGGTGAGTTATATAAAAATCGAGTCCCTGTACTGTTGTCACGAACAGGGAAATTAGCTATAGAGACTGAAACTGTTTTTCGGGGCAGGCTGTAAACATGTTTATTTCAGCTGTAAAGTTGGCCATTTTAATATGTGGCCTTATGGAGACTGACTCACTTCTGTAGACAGCTTCAAGTGGCCGTTGTTGGCCCCTCTTTTGGCTCAATATGCCAGCCACAGAAGTTGGCGCTTGGTTTATAGTCATATCTGAGCTGTAAACATGAGTGAAATTAAAGATTTCTTCATATTAATATGCTAATTTAAAAATGCTGTCAACTGCTGTGTGTTTTGTTTACAGCTCCTGGTAGGATCAGAGGACTTTGATATCAGGGTATTCAAAGAGGATGAGCTTGTCTCTGAGATGACTGAAAATGAGGTAAATGGATGGATGGCTTTTTAAGTTTTCTTACTCCAGAGAAAACCATAAATACTGACAACATTGTATTTATTATTTATATCTTATTGTGGTGCACTGAAGCAGACAGAGTAAGTTTTTCCTCTGTCCTTTTCCATACAGACAGTAACATCACTGTGTCATATGCATGGAAGCAGGTTTGGCTATGCCCTGGCCAATGGCACTGTGGGAGTTTATGACCGCACCGCCCGCTACTGGAGGATTAAGGTAGCACAATCATATCATCATCAAACCTTATAAGACAATAAGAATAGACAAATTTGGCATTTGGTAGGTTTATGTGTGATGTATTCTTTCCCTTTGGAAGCTTTAGTTCTGTTTGTTCTACATCTGCGTCCCTCCCTTCTATATCTTTCATCATGCAAACTGTCCGATGTCTTGTTGCATGTCCTTAACCAAGTCTTCATGAGTGTGGCATTTGAACTGATTGACTGTACACTCTTTAAAGGAACAGCCATACCTTAAGTGTAATGTGCCTCTATTTCCTTTTTAGTAATGTATGTTTTCCTTTTCAGTCAAAGAATCACGCAATGAGCATCCATGCCTTTGACCTGAATGCAGATGGAGTGGTGGAGCTTATCACTGGCTGGTCCAATGGAAAGGTCAGCTCACAGCCTAGCAGGCCTGACATCTAGAAACAACCTCTCACACTTCAGAAATTGGATTGGTAATTAGGTTTTTGGACACAATCGCAAACCCGGTCCTCAGCCTTTGATTACATTCCCCTTTTATTTCAGATTGATGCTCGTAGCGACCGCACGGGCGAGGTCATTTTCAAAGACAACTTCTCCTCTTCTGTGGCTGGAGTGGTGGAGGGAGACTACAGGTTGGATGGACAGCAGCAACTTATCTGCACCTCCATAGAGGGGGAGGGTATGTTGTTTGGGTGTGTCTGCCTGTTTGTTTTCTGTGTACATGTGTATATGAGATACATGTTGTAACTGGTTGAATTTTGGACATTGTGTGTGTGTTCCCGGATAAATGGTTTTTACAAATTTCTGTCAGTATTTCTTTGTGTTACTTTCATATCAGAGCTAATATCTCCCTACCTGTACTGGCAGTTCTGGGAGAACTCACCTTTTAAGCTTGTATTTGGATGTCATCAATGTTGTAAATGTGTGTATCTTGCAGTCCGTGGTTACCTGCCAGCCAGTAAGGACCTTAAAGGGAATCTCATGGACTCCAGTGCTGAACAGGACCTCATTAGAGAGCTCAGCCAGCGCAGACAGAATCTCCTGCTGGAGCTGCGCAACTATGAGGAGAATGCCAAGGTAAATATATTTATTCAGTCTTTTTTTGTCACTTGTGACATAGTATTGTGTGACATAGTATTCAGTCATTTATTATATATATATCATACATGATATATTCAAATATAGATTCAAGCATTTATTCCTTGAATATGGTGATGCATATGTTTCCATTTTAACTGTTTGTTGTCGACAAGATGTTGTTAATATTGGTGGCTTGAAATTTGAAAACTAGACTTAATCCTTTTCCTTAATTAACATTGGGCTGTATATTATTATGTGTATGCTAAGATCCTTACAAACTTTACTGTTGTTTCAGGGTGTGTCAGAGACAAACAGTGGGGTGGGTGTCATACCAGCCAATACTCAGCTCCAGACAGCGCTGTCAGTGAGACCTGCTACAGAGGCCCAGAAGGCTCATGTAGAGCTCAGCATTTCAACACCAAATGGTATGGAGTGTTTACGCACTGAAGCTGAGAATTTCCAGCATGTCAGGGACTGAGTAAATACCAAAACTACCTGAATCTCTTTTTCCTACCCAGAAACCATTATCCGTGCAGTGCTCATCTTTGCAGAGGGGATATTTGAGGGCGAGAGCCACGTTGTCCACCCCAGTGCCCAGAACCTGTCAGGCTGTATCCGAGTCCCCATTGTCCCCCCAAAAGATATACCTGTAGATCTGCACATCAAAGCCTTTGTTGGAGGGAAAACAAGGTAAGGTGTGTGTGTGTGTGTGTGAGTAAGGCATGTGTGTGTTGTCTTATAATAATAATTGTTATAATACTTTCTGACTTTCTCACCCCCCCAGACACAACCACCTCCTCTTCATTTCTTTCTTTTTGTCCACTCCAGCACCCAGTTCCACGTGTTTGAGATCACTCGTCAGCTGCCTCGTTTCTCCATGTATGACATCACAGTTGACTCCTCAGCTGCTCCGCCCCCTGGAAGGGTCACCTTCAGCATCAACGACCGACCTCAGCGGGTAAGCTGTCAGAGCGTCTCTCTGGAAGACAGAGAACGATAGGAAGTGTGATTCAGATCAGGCTGTGTTCAAGGCAATAACATGCTGACATATGTTTGTTAATTTAAATCTGATCTCATCTCTCTGGATCTGTGTATGTAACTGTTTACGTGTGTGTGGGGGTGTGTAGGTGGTCATGTGGCTGAATCAGAACTTCCTGCTTCCAGAGGGAGTCGACAGTCCGGATGTCACTTTTAATTCACTAAGAGGAGGGGGACTGTTGTCCATCAGCATGGCCAGCAATGGACAAGTAAAACAACACACACACACACACACACAATTATGTGTTTAGCCAAAACCTTAATTCAGAATCATTGGTTGTTTCATGCTACACTTTTTCAGTCAACTTTAACTTTACATTAACATGAGGATCAAGGTGCAAGTACACATTAAGTCACTGGGATTTGAGAATACCAATGAAATCAATGGCATCAGTTTATTTAGCCATATCGCAGCCAAAAATCTTTTCACTGTCATCAATCATCATCATTAGTTCCTTTTAAATCAACAGAAGTCAGTCGGTTAATTAATCATTAATTTGCCCAATCAGATCACTCTGAGAACCGATGACATTGATCTGGCGGGAGATCTGGTCCAATCACTGGCCTCCTTCCTGGCAATAGACGACTTGTCAGCAGAAGCAGACTTCCCTGGATATTTTGAGGAGCTACGGACCACACTCACTGAGGTTTGGCCTTAATCAGATTGAAACCCTCTGTCCATCGTTACATGTACATTGACCTGACTACAGCTTTGACTAAAAAGGCAACCAGTGTAAAAGGCTTGCCAAGGCTGAGAAGAGCAGTACATGGGAAATGAATGTTGTGATTCTAGTTTATGTTGAAAGTGACCTAAAAGTTAGGAGATAATTTTTACTGAGTTTACGCGACTGAAATTGCAGCTGTGGCCTGTTTCTACAGTACAACAGAGACATGCTGTTGATGCTGTGCTTATATAATATTGAGTCTTAAATATCTGCATCCTAGGTGGACGAGTTCCACTCCGTCCATCAGAAGTTAACTGCAGCTATGGCCGACCACTCCAACTACATCAGGAACATGCTGGTGCAAGCAGAGGATGCTCGCCTTATGGGTGACATGTGAGTTACCACAATGTCAATACAGTTTACAAACTTTATTCAGTGACAGTATATTTAATTGGTCTCATTTATAGTCCTTGTATGTGAAATACAGGCAATGCATGGATAATACATTTAACTCATAACTTTATATACCTACTAACATATCATAGTGTAATTAATACCAATTTAAGTCAGCCACTTCCAGAGCTGTGGTATTGTGTATAGTTGTTTTAAAAGGCATCAAAAACAAAAGGGTCATCATTAATGTTACTGGTTTCACTTGTGCATTTTCTTCTATTAAAACATTTTTCAAAATGTCTACTGTGAAAGAGGTCTGTTGTATTTTATTTTGATGGGAGGTGTTTCTAATATTTAGTCTACCATGACTGACATAAATGTGATGGACAAAATATTAGAAACACTTTTCAATACCATACAAAACAGCACGACAGGCCTTTAGCACAAAGGCCTCTTTTTTTAAGTCTTTTTTACCTCAGCTCCAAACCAACCCACTCTCTTTTCCACATACTTTCTTTTTCCTCTCTTTTCCTCTGTAGGACAACGATGAAGAAGCGTTACAGAGAGCTGTACGATCTCAACAGGGATCTGGTCAACGAGTATAAAATCCGCTCTAACAACCACAATGCACTTCTGGCCTGCCTCAAGTCTGTCAACCAGGCCATACAGCGGGCTGGTAGACTCCGAGGTAGGCAACTGTGTGTGAGTGAGTGCCAGTGTAGGACACACTGTAACCAGAATTCCCTGATGACAGTACTGTGTGTGTGCTAACAGGCTTGGAGTCGAGTCTTTGTGTAGGAGAGGGAGGATGTGTATATGTCTGGAATTGTCTAAGACAATCAATATTATTGTATGTGGGTATTTTTCTAGCATGTGGCAGCTTCCATCTTTTGGGCTTCAAACTTTGCTTCTGTGGGAGTGCGATTTAATCATCTAATTAAGATTTTATGTGTCAGTTTAATGCTTAGCAGAGTCCTCAACTACAGCTGGAAACACACTCTAGCTCCAGTACCCGACTGGAAAGCCTCTTTTTGGTAGCATACAACATATTGCCTATTATTGAATGCAATCCATCAAAAATAGTATGCAGAGTATGCAGGAACAAAAGTAGATTACATTTTCTGCCAGTACCATGCCAATCAATAGAGCTGTTTGAATGTTTGAAGGGAGAGTTAAAGAGTCCTCTTAGCTAGAGAGCCAAGTCCCTGGAAAAAAAACTGACTTACATTTATCACAGATTGGAGAAACAGAGGTGTAGTATTTATTTGACATGATATTAGAATAATGAAAATGGTGAACCTATTTGAACTGAATTAACCTCTCTGCTGTTTATTGAACAATTATGAATACGGGAAAGTGCAATCCTCCACATTTTATCAGGAAACACAGTATTGATTTCCTTTTCCCAGATGAATCAAAACTTGCAACTACTTGCAACGCACTGGTCTGCAACATCCTGAAATGCTGCCAGTTCACACCAATGCAACTAGATGACACTGCATATCATCTCCATAGCAATGACTCTGTACTTTGGTTTCCAACTGTTGTCTTTTCAAGCTATATTGTAACTGGATATCATTTGTAGCATCCTTAAATATAAAATGAGGATAATGATAGTGACCTATCTGCTACAGTTGCATTTTACAGATGTAATGATGAAAACTCTCAATAAAATGAGATGTTTGACAATTTGGAGCCGGCCTTGGTGCATGGGTAAATTTAAAGGCTTGTTTCAATCAAATTGATGATGTGATCCCATTTTTTTGTCCGTCCAAAACTGACTTTGTAACAAGCCAATTGGCTGTTGAAACAGGTAGCATACCTTACGTTCTAAAACTAGCCACTGGAGATTTGACTCACCTAGCTGAGTTGCACGCAACGCTGATACAACCAGTTCACCTGGCTGAGACTTTTCCCTGCAATGTTCTAAAACGGTTTCCTCTCGTCGTGAATCTCTTTGGTCTGAACTGGGCTTTAGAGAAGAATTCACAAATTTGGTGATAAGCTTCTTACTCTCTGGAGGGATGAAAAAACAATTCCAAAAGAGTGTGTCTCTCACAATTAGACTCAAAATGGGAATTGTTCTCGCCTCACAAAATGCCCAAGTAGCCTAACAAACAAATTTAAGGGGTAAATTGTACTTTAGGCTTAATTGACCAAAAAGTAAATAGAAGTCCTTTATGCACTACAGCCCTTTTCCACACTATGTAGAAAGTGTGTTGTCCAGTAATGCTGGGGCAAAGGCACAGTGGTGGCAAAATGGTGTATGTACTAGGGACTTTGTAGACATGTTTGATTTGAGTAAGAATCTTCAGTGAATGTCTGACAACAGAACTCCGATTACTAATAACTTACTGATTCAGTAGCCGACAGTGAGCCATAAGGTTTTATCAAAGACACAAGCTCTTTTTCAATATCAGCCAGTTTTTGAAAGAGATCAAAAAATTTTGGTAGAGGTACCATATTAATGACACCTATTTTTGCAATCATGAGAAGCTCCTCCAGTATTCTACACTGTGTTTCAATTATCAGAACCTTCTCACAAATCTAATTTGTGCAAAAGTTTAGAATTTTGATATTTTAAGTCCTAAATATGTGATATAACTATGAACAACCTTAACATGGCAATCCTGTAAGATTGTATTTTTATTTTATTAAAATAAATAATTGTATTATTTAATATATTGTAAAAGATAAGGCATACCCACTTCTGGATTCATTAACATAACAACTAAATCATCAAAGAGACACTCTGATGCACCAGCTGGAATATGGAATAATCTGAGTGTTTTAGTGCTATACTAAATAACAAACGGGACAATCTCCCTTCCTTACACCCTGATACAGACTAAATTGCTTTGACTAAGTATTATTTGTTATGATAGAGGATTTAGTAAATAATTTCAGTTGAGTCTACAAAAGTCTTCCACATCCAAACCTCCTCACAGTTTCAAATAAATAAGGCCATTCAGTACACTCAGAAGCTTTCTGGGTGTCCAATGTCGTGACGTACTGCTCGAGTGTTTTTACCCCAGTTAGAATACAATATATTTACCAAGTGATGCTCATTGAAAAAGGAAAGCCTGCCCGGAATAAAGCCAGCCTGGTGTTGGTGGATAATTGTTGCTAAGTGCTTACTTAATCCGGTGGCCAATACTTTTGTTTTCTTCTCCAGATCTGGCTCTGAACTGTCGCTGGCACAACTTCTGGTTAAAAACATTGAGCCTCAAAACATTACCTGGGAACCTTAACAGCATCTATTGACAAGCACATTTCACATTTCAGTCACAACACATTCACTGGTTTAAACAGTATTTTTCCATTGCAGTGATGCAAGCATTTAAAAACCCACTATTAATATGTATTAAGCAATAATAAGTATGTAGGGAGATCTTTAAGAAGAAAATAAGAATATGAATGTGAACAGAAGCTGACAGGCATATGGCTCAACCTTCATGTGTTGTTACATCTTGCATACCTGTCTTGTCCCCTCAACTGAATCTTGTCTCTTGCTGTTCCTCCTCCTCTTCAGTGGGTAAGCCCAAGAACCAAGTGATCTCCGCCTGTCGAGACGCCATCAAGAGCAATAACGTCAACGCGCTCTTCAGGGTCATGAGAGCTGGCACTGCATCCTCCTGAGGGCAGAAGGAGGGGGGGAATGCAGGAACGGGCATATAGATGGAAGATCGAAGAGGAAGAATGATCACAAGCACAAACGATCAGCACTGTAATGTCGGACTTCATCTATTTCAAGCATGCCTGATAAATGGCGAGCCTGGGACACTTCAGACTGCGGAATGCGGACGCTGTCGTAGCCTTAATCTTATTTTTTCCCCATGATTTAGGAATAAGCAACATTTGGCACCAGCTCCATAACACTTTGACTGTCTTTGAAAATCCTGCTAGCTCACAGAAATAAGATGCTGACCACAGGCTTAGTGCACTGGTAGAGTTGTCATCCATCTCAGTTTGGTAGAGCTTGATTTAGTGCAGTTACAGCTCAGCTAAATAATTGTCCAAATGAGCGTAGGAGTCAGCCGGCACGAGTGATCCATCAGTTTAGAGACTTCAGCTAGACCAAAACGGGGACTGGAGGCTTTCCCCGAACTGAGTACAGTGATGTTGTAGAGAAAGTCATGTTGATTCATTTAACTGAAAGGCTCAACCTATTGCTGACCCAACTTAAGCCCTGCCCCTTTTTGCCCTGTGTTCCAATAGCAGTCGAGCAAGCTTCGGTCAGAACCTCAGTCAGCTTTCTCCTTTCCTGTTCTCAGATATGCTATGTGCTAGGCTAGTCTGTGTTGAAAAGATAACCACATTTTGAAAATGGTTAAAAGATAAAAACGACATATATACAGTATATAATTACATTTTAAGTTTGCTAGCTAACGGTAACAAACTTCCAGCTAAATAGCTAGCCAATCTACGTCAGTCGTTTGCTAGCTAGTTATATATGAATGCTAATGTTAGCAAAAAATAGCTAACTAGCTTGCTAATTTTGATTGATGGGTAGGTATCATCATGTCGCATATATAAATGTTTATATTTAAACAATCTTCAGAATTGGGTTGTCTTTTTCAACATAGACGAGCTTAGCACGTAGCCTATCTAACTACAGAAAAGGAGAAATTTGACTGAGGGTTGCTCAACTGTTATTGGAGCACAGAGCGAAAAGGGGTGGGACTTAGGAAGGGTCAAAACGTCTTTTTCTTCAGTTACATGCTCATACATACTGTCAGGCAGCATCAGTAAACAGTTATGCCTAATATCCGTCAAACACACTAGAGTTGTTCCAGGTGACTTTGTCGAAGAAATGTTTCAACGTTTGCTTCCACAAAGAAACAAGGGTTTGTAGAAAATCTCCTGGATCGGCACCCGGACTGTTTAATTCAGCTGACACAGCGATGTTTAGAGAGAGCACAGCTGGAGCGAGACAGGGAGCAGCTCCCTCTCAGACCGAGAGCCGTGCCATTGAAGTCACTGGTGGCCCCGATTGTTCTGTGTTCAGTTCGCTCACACTCTCGTCTCTGCTCCCAGCTGTTGTGTGTTTTGCGTGGTGTTTGTAGCCAAAGAAAACTATTGTAAATGAATGAATGTCACTGAGGACCAATGCTGTGTGTTTTATCTTGTTTACCTTTTGTAGATTGTACACAGAGATTTTAAATGTAATTTTGTGTTTGTGACAGATAAACTATTATTAAATTAACTTATGTTTTAAAAGCTTGTGTAACCCTGTTGACTTTGTTCTAGTATCACGTGTGAATGTTGCTCTTATGAGAGGAGCTGGCTTGCTCTACTGTTTATTCTGAGTGTACCTCTGGTTGGATTTGAATATGGAAGCTAGAATTAGTGTGTAAAAACAGTGAGTCCAGCCCTCTTCTAAACAGAGGAGAAGTTTTAGTCTCCTTTACTCATACTGGATATATTTCATCTAATGTGTCTTTCAAACTGCAGAACATATGATAAGCACTTACAGCCAAGTTTCCCCAATATGTATTTATCAGAGTGATGTTACCCACCACTCACAGCTGCTTTATAGTGGCAGCCACTGAGCACCTGAACTGCAGCTGGAGTATCTGATGTTGTAAGAGTGAGTAGTCTCCTCTTGAGGATAGCAGCACATCACAGTGAAAATAATTATTAATTATTATATATTTAATCAGTGTTAACTTTAAGCTAACCATCTTATTCCCCACTGTCTGGCAGTGTCATATCGTATACATTCAGCATCAGCTTGTTCCAAATGTATGCATAATACATAATTGTATGCACATTTCCACTAAGTTCAGGCTGACATATTTGTCATTGCAGGACACTTGGAAAAGCTATAGCCTCTACTGCAGGTTTGAACATTTGGCTGCACAGCATGAGCCTGAAAAAAAGTGACCCAGCTGCAAAATCTTTCCAGTTTTTGGATATACATCTGCCATACATCATGTAGGCTATGCTGCATGTTATTTTTTGAGTGTTTCTATGTATGCAGTTGAGCTATACCCTGTATATCCAGCAGGTTGCAAGGACAGAAACACCCAGTATGGTTCTGATTGGAAACACACATGTTGGCTTACATGCTCTGCTCTATAGGTGCTACATATGGTGCAGTCTGCAGTCATAAATTACTGTTACTGCTGCACTCTGTGTCTCTGCATGTGTGTGCTCCCTGTGTGCTGCTTAAACTGCTCAGAAATATTAGAGAAATAGACTCATTTGACTGAGGTTGAATAAATATATTTTATTACGATCAGTTCAATATGTACGAATAAAGCCAAGGACAACATTTTAAACAGGGAGAGCCACTTACAAAGCAGTTGTAAGTCATTACATTGTGTTCTCCCCTCCTCTTCTTCCTTTTTAATTTCCATCTTCCTCTCCTCCGCCTCTGTGGATTATGTAGCTGGCCTTCATCTCTGACTCTCTAACTAATGCGATAAGTTATTTGAACTCAAAAACATTTGTTAAAATGGATTACATGGAAAGTTTTAAGTAACACAAACTCAATTGTGTAAGTTATAGTTTCACTGGGTTTGTTTCACAGTACAAACGGAAATGACAAAATCAAGTCAGCATTACTTAAAATGACTAAAGCTACTTGATCAATAATGTTTTTTTTTTTAACTAATTGAGTTTAGTTTTACCTAAAGTTTTCAATGTAATACGTTACAACAGTTTTTTTTAGTTAAATCAGCGTATCTGGTTTCACAGTGTTGTGGAGACGAACAAGACAAAGACAACTGGAACTTTAATTCCACACTCTCCCATTTTATTTCTTCTTCTCTTTTCTTTCTTTCCCCTCCATCCTCCTCAGTTGCTGTGTTGGCATCTGGCTTGAAGTTGCTCCGCTCCAGTTTAAGTCACGTGGTCAGACTGAAGGCTGAAGATGCTTCGTTCAAGTCCTCCTGGTTCGCTCACTTGCTCAAAAACCCTCATATATTATTTGGATCGATAGACTAAAGAAAAATTATAAACAATAGGTATTTTAAACGTTTTATAAGGAAAGCACTTTTATAGTTAAAATGATGGTCTCTATTCATTTAAATGTACATTTCTGCTATTCTGTGCTGTGATAAACTCCCATGTATAGACCCACTCATAATCATACGGTGTTGGCTGATTGTAACACTTATTGTATACCTTTCTCGCCTTTCGTAGGCTACAGAGACGTGAAACCTAAAGCCGACGACAAGCAGCGTTAGGCTACTTATTTTGTGAACTTTATTAAATTAGAAACCTTTGATTGGTTTCGTTGATGATGCAGATTTCGATATTTCCTACCGCACTTGAAGGCAACCATGAGCGCAGCAGCTCTGCAGGCGGGCTCAGCGCCAACTTAACAGACAGATACAGATATCCTCTGTCCTTCCTCACCTACTCACACACACACACACACACACACACACACACACACACACCCATGAATGCAGCATCTGGACTGCTCTCTCCTCACTGGATCTTTGGAAACTTTAGAAATCACTTTGAGTCCGTGTTGCACTTTCAGACAGATGTTTTCAGTTTGACCTCCTCCTTCCACACGTCTGGTAAGTTTGAATGACTTTTTAACAGCTTATAGGTATTGTGTGATTATAAAAGCAGACAGGCTTGTTGTCCATACCGTGAAACATGCGCAGTGTATCTGTTGAGAAGAAAATGACACTTTCTGTGTAAATGTGCGCCAGAAGAAGTTTGCGGCGGTGTTGGTCACGCTTGTCTGGAATGTGCGCTCTCTGACAGACTCGGATAGCTGTGATCAGTCACTTATACACTGGGAATCTTCTGTGTCAGCATTATTTAGTGATGCCTGCTAATGACATGAGCGTTGGGACACTGTGTTCTCTGAAATAGTTGATGTTGACTTACATAAGACACAGGCCCTCCCCCTCCTGAGAGCAGTTATGAAGAAATGAAATTTGTTATCAAGATAACGATGCATATTAGTGATTATCAGCAATAGATGATAACATCTTGGATTAAAGTTGTAGTTTGTAGTAACGACACTGTGCAGTAGCTTGCAGGTAGTTCAATTGCATAGTGACTCAGGTAGTTTAAGTACTCTTTTGCCATTGTAGTTAACTAGTGAAAATACACATAACTCTGGGCCATAATAGGAAAGTAATGATAAAAAAATGAAAAAATAAATGACCATTGCTTTTTAAAAATCAGCTCACCTATGAAACATTATTAGTAGAATTTTTCTAATTAGTGGCACTAACAGAACAATAATTAGAATCACTGGTAACCCCTGTGTTTACCCTATTTCATGTCAAAATGGCTGCTGTGAAAAAGGTCTGTTGGTAGCTTGCAAAGCTTCCCCAACACTGCAAAGCAGGTCCTAACTATGTTCAAAACTCACCATTCAACCTAATTTATCCAGTTCTAACAAAGACGTCAAGACATCTTGTGACTTCCAAATGACCTGAATCATGCTGCTGAGAAGGAAACAGCACAGTGATAAAATGGAGGGAAAAGTAGATGGTTGGCTGTGTCTGTTGGTCTCTACACTACATCATATTATCTTTGTTTTTTTCCCACGGGAACATATTTCAAGAAGAATCAGCTGAATTGATTTATGCCGGACGGAAAATCGTTTTATTGCATTAGACAAGATGAGAAAGGGTTTCACAATCAGCACAGACGTCCAGGATAGTTTTCCTGAGCAAAGCAAAGGAATGAAAGAAGGGAAAAGTAATAATATCCTATTTGCAACAGCAAAATCTATGTGAATTTTGTTTTCCACTCTCTTTCATATCACATTCTCTGTTATTTCTTGCCTGTTGTGTTGTTCCAGTTTGTCCCTAATTGTTGGTTCTGTTCAGGATGTCCCCACCCATTGGTGCCTGAGGCGAAGGAGAAGATGGGGGCAGACGGGAGGGACATACATCCAGTGATATGACTGATATCTACAGGGCCAAATCACCATAAGCTGCTTTTCTCTCAACGCAACTGTAGCACGTCTCGCTACTTCCAAGGGTTCACTCAGCACACAGACCACAACAGAGATTAACAAGCAAGACAACGTTATTACTATTGTCAGCCACACACACTATTGAGACAGCTGAGCTCACTTCCAGAATCCATGAAGGTTTCCTGTGTCTCACGGGTCCAGCACACTACTGCAACATAAAGGGTAGAGTGATTACTCCATGAGTACCAGCTGAGATCATCAACTCACCTGGTGCTGCTCTCACAATCCTTCTCTCCTGCAGCTGAGTGCAAACCACACCCACCTCCACAGCAACTTTTCAGACCTTTAGTGAACAAGTGAGTACAACACTACATCACTATTTTTTCAATGCAGCAGAGAGGAGGAAGGAAAATCACCACGTTTCTTCATCCGCAGCCTGCAAACCCAAATCTGGTCAACGTGTGAATTGGTCTCGGCTGCTGTCTGAAAAGCAGTATGAATTGCAGTGGCCCCTTTCCAACGCATTTCTGTTCAATACTTAACTGACGCCAGCGTCTTCAGAAGACGCTGAGGAAGATGGTGACCATGAGGAGGATCCTCCATGTGAAGGGAGATGTGATGTGCACAATGCTGCTACTGGTGTTATTCTGCCTGCTGCTCTATGCCCGCCAGGTAAGGCTGGGACCAATCACAGCATAGGAAGGGGTAGATTAAAGACTTGTGTTGTAACTACAATACAGTCTTCTCGTCCTTGAAAAAGTACTTTAAAATCACCTTCCCACATCCAATCAAATTCCATCCATGTTTCCAGGTGGTGCTTTCCTCTGGGTGGGACAGACCCATGTGGAAGTTGGAAATCCATGGCTCTACCAGCTCCAGCAGGACCCTGCTGGGCACCAGTGGGGCCAAAGTAGGCCAGGAGCCTCCTGGGGTAAGTCCTGTGTGTGCATGTCCATGTACAGTGCATCCGGAAAGTATTCACGGTGCTTCACTTTTTTCACATTTTGTTATATTACAGCCTTATTCTAAAGGGATTACATTTTTTGAAATTTTTGCAAATTTATTAAAAATAAAAACAAATCACATGTACATGCGTATTCACAGCCTTTGACATGACACTCAACACTGAGCTCAGGTGCATCCTGTTTCCACTGATCATCCTCTTCATGTTTCTACAACTTGATTGGAGTCCACCGTAGGTAAATTCAGTTGATTGGACATGATTTGGAAAGGCACACACCTGTCTATATAAGGTCCCACAGTTAACAGTGTATGTTGGAGCACTAATCAAGCCATGAAGTCCAAGGAATTGTCTGTAGAGCTCCGAGACAGGATTGTATCGAGGCACAGATCTGGGGAAGGGTACAGAAACATTTCTGCAGCTTTAAAGGTCCCAATGAGCACAGTGGCCTCCATCATCCGTAAATGGAAAAAGTTTGGAACCACCAGGACTCTTCCTAGAGCTGGCCGCCCGGCCAAACTGATCGATCAGGGGAGAAGGGCTTTAGTCAGGGAGGTGACCAAGAACCTGATGGTCACTCTGACAGAGCTCCAGGGTTCCTCTGTGGAGAGAGGAGAACCATCCAGAAGGACAACCATTTCTGCAGCACTCCACCAATCAGGCCTGTATGGTACAGTGGACAGACAGAAGCCACTCTTCAGTAAAAAGGCACATGACAGCCCACCTGGAGTTTGCCAAAAGGCACCTGAAGGACTCTCAGACCATGGAAAACAAAATTATCTGGTCTGATGAGACAAAGATCGAACTCTTTGGCCTGAATGCCAAGCGTCATGTCTGGAGGAAACCAGGCACCGCTCATCACCTGGCCAATACCATCCCTACAGTGAAGCATGGTGGTGACAGCATCATGCTGTGGGGAGGGTTTTCAGCAGCAGGAACTGGGAGACTAGTCAGGGTTGAGGGACAGATGAATGCAGCAATGTAAAGAGACATCCTTGATGAAAACCTGCTCCAGGAGCTCTGAACCTCAGACTGGGGCGAAGGTTCATCTTCTAAAAGGACAACGACCCTAAGCACACAGCCAAGATATTGAAGGACTGGCTTCAGGACAACTCTGTGGATGTCCTTGGGTGGCCCAGCCAGAGCCCAGACTTGAACCCGATTTGAACATCTCTGGAGAGATCTGAAAATGGGTGTTGAGCTTGAGAGGTCCTGCAAAGAAGAATGGGAGAAACTGCCCCAAAATAGTTGTGCCACGCTTGTAGCATCGTACTCAAAAAGACTTGAGGCTGAAAATTGCTACCAAAGGTGCTTCAACAAAGTATTGAGCAAAGGCTGTGAATACTTATGTTCATGTTATACTTTTGTTCTTTATTTTTAATAAATTTGCAAGAATTTTAAAACTACTTTTATGTTGTCATTATGGGGTATTGTGTGTAGAATTTTGAGGATAAAAAGAATTTAATCCATTTTGGAATAAGGCTTTAACATAAAAAATGGGGGAAAAGTGAAGCACTGTGAATACTTTCCGGATGCACTGTAGGTACCAGAATCAAAGTGTCTTCATAGTATAATGTATAATGGGTATACGGTCAACAATGCTGTGACTTGCTGCTGCGTTTCTGGGAATTTTACATGGATCACAAAGGGATCAACAAGGAAAAAATAATAACCAGCTGTTGTCAACTAAACACAGTATCAATATGATTCCATCTGTCAGAGACCTTTCACTGCTGCAGTGGTCAGAGGTCCGTGGTCTGTTATGGGCAGGCTATGGAACTGTATGGTTAGTGTGGTGTAGTGGTGCCAAGAGAACTGGGTACAGGTTGTTTTTTTTCTGCCCCAGTTATTTATTTATTTTATGTGGCCTGTCCAGCAAAGAAAACATTCTGTGTTATAAACAGTGACATCTAAGACTACTCTTGCATATTGTCACTAATCATCTGCTGCTTGACTTCAGGGAGTAAGGATCGTTATGAACTTAACATGAGACACTGAAGAGGTGCAGATATTACAATCGATACTGGCCCACAGCCGGCTGAAATAACATGAATTGTGCATTTTGAGTAAAGTATTACTTATTTCTTACTCCACCCACTCATGAAAATTGGACAACTATGTCATGCCTTCGCCATCCTAGGAAAAACATACAGCTCGCAGAACACTACTTAATGATGAGCATCAGAGTGGATTTAGAAATGGGCAGAAGTAGAAGAAGTAGATATACGTCATATACCTCTGCATAACCTGCACTCCAGCACTGTTCGTTAAATTGCTTTAATGGTAAAACAGGAATTTGTTGTTCTCTTAATTTCTTTGCACAGCTTTAAGAAAGCAATGGGATCAAGGAGGATCATGTAGAATCCACCATGATCCCATTTTTCATCTACTGCTCACGTTGTAATGCAGAGTGCTTCTTCCATTGCTTTTAAGGTAATTAGAGGTGGGTCTGCATTATTCTCATCTCACAAATTGTAAGGTTTCCATATAACTGACGCAGTTGCATTCTGATAAGGCAGCTTAAACCTGATTTGAAGAGGGCATTTGCTGTAGTAGCAGGAGAAGGCGGTGGGGACTGCGATGGAAAATATAAGGATAATGCTGTTTGAGCTCAGAAAGACAGCACAGAGAGTGTGGAGACATTTTCATTTACTGTCTGCTGCTGTACAGTGCGTGCTGTATGAATATTCATACTGCATATGTAGAGTGCATCGATATATGTACACACAGTATGTTTGTGTTTATGTCTGCGTGAATGTCCATCTGTACTGATTCACAGTGAGGGTCCAACACATTTTATAATGAACCAGGATGAAAAACACACAGCAGTATGAACAGGAATAATGATGCTGTTTTTTAATATCATGTTTATAATTTCTTATTTATGTTTGTGAAGCAATTCTGAGGAGCATCTTTGCACAGAAATGCATACTTTTATTATATTCTCATTAGGATGACATTTACTTGTTATATTAAATGTTCTGTCTTCTGTCTCGTGTCATTTCTCCTAATTAGCAGTTCCTATCCAGCCCTTCAGAACCACAGCTGCCTCCCTGCAAGCCCCAGTCCAAGTCTAAACCTCCTCAGCCCAAGTCCAAACCTCAGGCCAGATCTAAGGGGAAATCCAAGTCGCGTCAGAAGAATGTTGCGCCCACTAAGACCACTGGCAAGCCCCTGCCAACGATGCCACCATTTGACTTTGAGGGCTATCTGAGAGAAAAGGACAACAGAGACTTTAAGCTGCTCATTGACCAGCCAGAGAAATGTCACATTGCAGGAGCAGAGGAAGAAGCTGCTCCCTACATGCTTATTGCCGTGAAATCTATCGCTGCAGATTTTGACAAACGTCAGGTAAAATATGTCGTGCTGTGTGACGGCCTTTGCCAAAACAAACACGTTAGTTTTGTGAAATTAGCTGTGACTCAGTACAGAAATTTGGCTGTATTTTATTTTCATAACAGATGCTTTAAAGTTTAAAGCTGCTATAATTTTGTAGTAACAATGGATGGTGGAGACCAAAACCAGAGCTAAAAGGAGAGAGATATTCAGTCCCTCCAGGAAGTACTCATTAAGAAATAAGGTGGACTAAATTGCTGGTGCTCAGTACTGGTGAGTACTGGACCATTTCAGGCACTGATTCTGTCCAATCATTGCAATTTTTCCACAAATTTGATCAATAATTGTAGTTTATTATAGTTTCCTATTCAAAACGTTGAGCCATACGTCACCAAACTCACTTCCTTGTTTCTAGTTGTGAAGATGCCAGACCATGCAGACATGTGCAATGCCAATGGCTCACATTTACCCTTCAAACTGTGCAATTTTATTCTTACTGGATCAAGCTGCCTTGGACTTTTAATTAATCTTTGAAAAAGCAAAGAAATACCTCAACAACTTTGTCCCACAATGTCTTTGCAATGCCTACTAACATTGCACCATGCATTGCCATGAAATCAGGCATTTTAGGCAGCAACAATCCCCCAAAAAGTCCTCATGGGACCGAATATTGTCCCTAAATAATAAACACACAACTCATCTAAAATGAATATTATGAATACTAATGTTGGACTGTGTCTAAATAAGTAATTGTTGCCCCCCAAGTGGGCAAAAAATCTATTGATACAGGTTCAACCTAAAATTGTATTCACTCAATCAGTTACTTAAAAATAGTCTCTTTCTCTCTACATTTAATTATCTTTAGGTGGTACGTCGGACATGGGGGAAAGAGGGACTTTTCCAAAATGGCGTATCCATCCGAACTGTTTTCCTGCTGGGGGTTCCCAGGAATCGCACCGCTCTTCCTCTGTGGGACCGGCTCTTGACCTACGAGAGTCAAACCTTCAGGGATATCTTGCTCTGGGACTTTGACGACACCTTTTTCAATTTGACGCTGAAGGAAACACATTTTCTAAAATGGGTTAACAGCAGCTGTCCTCATGTCAAGTCAGTGTTTCTAAAACTAAATCAGGACTTGATCTGATTCTCTCATGTGACTCATATCTGATGCTTTTTCCTGTTATTGTTTCTCATGCAGGTTCATCTTCAAGGGTGATGCCGATGTGTACGTTAACGTGGAGAATATACTAGAGATGCTACAAGGTCAAAAGCCTGACGAGGATCTGTTTGTTGGTGATATTATAATCAACGCTAAACCCATTCGCCGGCGCAGTTCCAAGTACTATGTGCCTGAGTTTATTTATGGAGTGAGTTTGTACCCGAATTACGCTGGAGGAGGAGGGTTTGTCATGTCGGGGCATACGGCTCGGAGACTAAGCTCAGCCTGTCAACAGGTACTTCAGAGTTGGACAGTTTAAATATTTTAGCATGCCTGTTTTTAGGATTCATTTATCAGTATTTTTTTTTCATTTCAAGGTGGAGTTGTTCCCCATTGATGATGTCTTTCTGGGAATGTGCCTCCAGCTGATCGGCATCAAACCATCTCGCCACCAGGGCTTTCGGACTTTCGGAATTCCCCGTCCGTCTGCAGCGCCCCACCTTCAGACGTTCGACCCGTGCTTTTACAGGGAGCTCATGGTTGTCCACAGCCTCAGTGTTCCTCAGATCTGGCTCATGTGGAACCTCCTGCACGACCCCAAACTGATCTGCCACAACAGGACCAGCCCGACGTCCCAGCCCTTTAAGTGGAAGGGGAGGGTGGGAGAAGCCGAGGGAGAAGAGACGGACTACGGCGAGAAGCAGGTGTTTGTCACGCATTAGTGACTCTCTGGTTATAGAGCAGGATCTGCGGCCAACTTGAAAGGCTTGCGATGTGAAAAAAGCACAGTTGAGTAAAGTGAGACTTTGTCCAAGTTGGCAGATCCTCTGTGGGGAAATGAATTGGCAAATGTGCTTCAGATTTTTCAGCGAAGAAGGCCAAAGAGAATTTAGGCTTTGGCCATCTGAGCCCATCTTTATGTTCATACTGTGTTTGTGAACAACCACGCAGCAAGACCTTGCAGAGAAGATTGTGTGACGACTTGAATCTCACTGGACTTTTGAATGTGTAATCTTCAGAATGTATTGTGTTTATAATTGTTTACATAGAGGTACGGTAAGACCCATGAGGAACGTGGTTAGCTGGTTTAACCTTGTGTGTTTCTGAGACCACAACACTGTTAATATTGGGACTTTGGTTGGACTGTGTGGACAGCCAGGACTGCCAGTGGCTGTGTGTGCTGCGTGAGTGGAAAGACTGCAGAGGCTTTTTGTGTTCTCATCGTGACTCACAAGCAGAGATGTCCCTCACTTCCTTCCCTCCTTACGCTGGATAGAAACACAAATGGACGGTCGCATTATCTGTTCCCTGGAGGAACAACAAATGAAGCCTAAATGGAAACCAGCTGCACACTGGGAACCAGCTGGGACCATAGCGCGTGCACACACACGTGCACAGAACCTCTTGTGAATGTTTGTGGAAAAGCCAGACGTGTACTTTCATGTGAACAGTTATCACTATAATTATAATGATTTTGTTTTGTGAAATGTGTTTTCCTCTGCAACGCTCTGTATCTTTACCCTCATCTGTTTTCAAAATGTTAAAAATACTGCAAGGTAGATTTATGCTGACAGACTTATTCAACTGCATTCCAACGGCAAAACATGTTCAGATCTTAGACCGATATAAACACATTTGTGTGTATTTGTGTGATTGCTCAACGAGCTCATGTGCTCTGGACTTTTCCATTGTAACACGGCTCTCTGCTCTCTGTTTGTCTGCCCTTCACCTTCAACATAAAAACTTGATAGACATTCATGAACTCCCTCAGGAACTGTAAAACTGTGGCGATCCCCTGACTTTTGATTTAGCACTATCCTCAAAAGTTTAAAAATGAACTTGTCCAATGAAATTCCCATCAGCCTCAGCTGTACTTTCAGTTTAGCCCTAAACAACAAATGTTACCATGCTAAACTGAGACACGGATAACGTTATCCCAATTTGATAATAGATGAAAAATGTAATTACAGCTTGCACAGACTTTAAATTTAATCATTTCAATTTTGCACTCAACACGTGGGTCCAAACATTTTTAAACATCAAGCTAATTTGATTTTAAATGTTTAAAGGACCAGTGTGTAGGATTAAGTGCCATCTAGTGGTGTAGTCACGGTTTGCAGTTCCCTCACTTCACCTTCCTTTTCCAAGCGAGGTGGCAACGAAACGCACAAAAGAATTGAAAGGCCCTATCTAGAGCTCAGTCCTGGACTACTGTAGAAACATGGTGGTTCAACATGGAGGGCGACCCTCTGCGTCTGTGGATAAAAACTGCTAATTTAAAGGAAACAAAAACACAATTCTTATTTTCAGGTGACTGTAAACTAATGGAAACATAATTATGAATATTAAATTCCTTTTCTGCCAATAGATCCTCTTAAATGTTACACACTGGACCTTCTGTCTGGTATTGTCATGTCTGTTCAGTGTGGATAATTCAGAGTTTCAGCTCTGGGGCACTGGACTGTTTAATTACAACAGTGTGTGGAATGATCATCCATCACAGCTACAGAGGTAGCTGAGCTCCTACGCCGACATACACGATTAACTGATGTGGTTACTTTATATGTCCTGGATGTGCCATTTACGTACATGTTGGCAGACAGTTTAAATAAATAAGCTCCAGGCTGTGATGTTGTGTTTTCCCCATTTTTAAAGGAGGTAATTAAAGGTCCAGTGTGTAACATTTAGGAGGATCCATTCATAAGTATTTTTTCAATGGCGTATAACCAACTGAATATAGGAATTATATATATCTACAGACCACCACGTTTCTACAGTAGCCCAGAAGGGACAAACCAAACACTGGCTCTAGATAGTGGCATTCGCATTTTTTATGTGTTTTGTGGGCAACATAGTTTTTCCTTTGTGCTTGGAAGGGGAGGGGGAAACTACAGAGTTTCGATTTGCAACTACACCGCTAGATATCACTAAATCCTTCATGCTGGACCTTTTAAGGAAAACTCAAAACTATTTTTTTCCCCTTTCTTTTTAAAAAGAAGCACCAAAAAAATACCTCAAAATCTCACAGGAGAGAATACACTAGGTATTCCCTACCTGATCAGTACAAAACTATTCATGTCAATGTGACTAACAGGAATATAATTCTGCCAGGGCTTACACTAATACTAAACAGATGTTGAGGTTCAGCTCAAGTCAAACGTCAAATTTGCAAAATAAATTGAGTTTCGAGGTTGTGCAAAGTGAGGAAATAAAAACCTCCCAATCTTTTTCACATCCACATTTTTATTGTTTTTTCATATCCTGGTTGCACACACAGAAAATGAACTTTGATGTCAATGAACAGTGAGCATCTGATTTCATAAAGTCCAAATGTTGCATTGGAGTTGTTAGAGATGGCACAGCAGTAGCTTACCTCAACAACCGTCATCAAACACAGTCAAAAGTAATTTGCTGGAGCAAAGCTTTCAGTCAACCTCCTCTTTGCACTACATGGTATTGTTATTGCCTTTTTTTCAGTGGACATGCTGAATAAATCTACTTATTTCTTCATACACAAAGTTATAGTATTCAAAATATAAAACGCCACATTCCAATGAATTTCACAAGTTTTAATTAAGTATAACTGCTCCATTTCCAGAAATGGGCTTAAAATGTCCACAAAAAATATTCTGAGAATAAGCAAGATGGGCAACAGAACATATGATACCAAGAACAGACAATACAAAGCGTTAATATGAGATTATCATTACACTGAACTGAAGCTGTCAGTTATAAATTACAACAATCTGGTTATGACAATCATTCATTCCTGCGTTCAATGAAATAAAATAAAAAAAGAAGAACGGGTGGAATTTAAAAGCCACACAGACCTCCGGATTAAAGTTTCCACTTCTTTTTCTATCTTACAAATGATTAGAAAAACAAGGATGTGATATGTCCACCTGAGTTTGGGTGAGATTAACTACCCAGCACCCTATAGCTCCTCTGTCCCTCTGTGTCTCAGTAACAACGCATCATAACAGCACTGACCGCCTGTGGTGCCGGGTCGGGCTGGGCTTACCAAAACTGAGTCAATGAGTAGAATCTTTTTTTTTTTTTTTTCTCTCTTCCTTCTCTTGTCTGCATCTAATGTGTGTATTGTGCTGGGCTCAGTTTCCCCCAAATAATTGAGGATTTACGTCTGTTTTTGCGCAGAAGCAACTTGATTGGCTTCCCTCACTGCTGCCTCCACTGCTCCTGTTCTTTCCTATCGTGTTTGACCCATCTGCTTCCAATGTTAGCTCGGAGAGGTTTTGGGTGGCAACCAATTCATTCATATTCAGCAGAGTGTGGAAACCAAGAATGCTTTTCCTGCTCGTTCTAATGAAAATATTTTTGTTTTCTTTTGCTTAAATCATGTATTCCACAGTAACTCTGATGCTCTTTTAAGGGTTGTGGATATTTGCACATTGTTCTGGGTGTTTGGTGTTGGTATAAACACGCACCGCACACGCACGCACACGCACACGCCGCACACGCACACACGACACAGACACAGACACACACACACACACACACACACACACACACACACACACACACACACACACACACACACACACACACACACACACAAAACAGAACAAAGTACAAAAAATAATGTTGGTTAAAAAAAAACACCCTGAAAAAACGCATCCTAGCTTTGGGAAACCCAACCCAACCTGCCATTCTCTACAGGTAACAGGAAAAGTAAAACGACTGAGACGGCCATAATACCATGTTAGCTTGTTGCTAATGCTCAGTGACACGCACACATACTGTACAATGATGCAGTTCAAATGCATTCTCAAATTGTATGTACAAGGAGATTCCTTTTTTACGGAGGACATAGAGACAGAAGTCAAAGACAGGCTCGGTGGGAGATGAGGCACAATGTTCAACAGTTTTGTGTTTTCTTTTTTTCTCGATTTTCTCGTATTTGCTTGCACAAAAGCAAGCTGTAGGAAGATGTTTGAATATAGCTTTCATGTTATATTACATCTGCTTCCGGGTTCAGCTCGAGATGTGTGTAAACCGGAGCAGGAGCAGGGAACTTTGTGTTCCCAAGTTCATCAACCTTTGCTGGACTAATTAAACATCTTAAACCTGGGACCCCAACGAGAAAATGAGTTTGTTTGTCGGAATTCATCCTCAAACACCGCTCTAGCATTTTTGGAATCCCAGTTTAAGAAACCAGACGGCGAAAACCTTCATCTCTCCTGCTTCCCGAAACCACCTCACCTCACTTAGGAAGGGAGTCTGAGTACAAGAACGCTGCAGCCAAAGAGATACTTTTTATAGTGTAAACAAGTAGACGTATAATCTAGCAACATGCCAATGCTAGACTCCGAATCAGGTTCTGTCCACTCTACAAAAACATCTCTATCAGAGCTCTCCTCCAGTCCAAATGTGAGGAAGGATCTTTGTTTTCTCTGTCTGTGTAAATGAAGCTTTGCTCTTTCTGAGGATCAAACACCCTGCAGTAGCAGTTCAAGCGGAGCTGAAGCAGGGTGATCTACTGACACCCGTCACGCCTGTGTACTTGCAGCCTTTAGCATTGCACAAGTTTCAATACTGAGTGGTCTGCAATTGAAAAACAAAACAAAAAACACTTCCAGTGATTGTTAATGAGTGGGATGTGAGCAGATGCCTCCTCCTGACTTTAAAGTCTAATCAGAATCAAGGAGGAAATATTGAGATACTCAGCCAGTGCCTGAGTCAGCTGTGTCTGTGCCAAGCCATTGAGCTCATGTAAATAAGAGGACACCAGAATAAGAGCACACAACTATTTACAGCATTTGTACATCAACATCAACTCCAAGCATCAGGGCCCGAATACACACTGAATTATTTTCCAGAACAGCCTGGCTAACTGGATTTAAACAACAGAGGAATTCATTTCTACAACTGCTCTTGAAAGTGGTCTTCACCTGGTTGTTTGTACAGTCATAAACCACAGGAAGTGGGTTTTAACAGTGCTGAAGTTCAGAGCCATGCTGTGCCAAAAACAAGGTACGGTAAAGAAAGGCTACTGTTGGTGAATTGTAAACGAAAAAATAAAACTGCACCCGTGATTAGGAATTATAATGAATCAGAAAAGTAGACACTTAAATGAGTGTTATGACGAACAAAAGGTCATACTATTATTTTTGTGTTAACTGAAAAACCGCTTAAAAGTACAGTTGGTTGGTTGGTTGCTGGTCACAAGCTCACTCACACTGTGATGCTACTTGTTTCAGTGAGGGATAAAATCAATCAATTAGTCAATTTAGTCAGTTGGGTTGTTAAAGAACAGGGTGCTAGTACCTAGTAATGAAAACATACAAAATAAAACACCAGTGAAGCAAGTTTGAATGTCAAAGCTCACTTTAAACTGCTCGGTGAACCCCAGCTTTACAGAAAAAAACAAAACAAAAAAAAACACATTTCACCCAGTCAACCCAAATTGTGTTTTTGCAAACGACCTACACACAGCCAATGTGGCAATTTTCCAGTCAGCACTTTAAACATTTCGCCATGTATGCGGGCCCTGACTTCAACCCTGATGCCTTCACACACGTTGCTACAAACAATCAGAAGTTCAGCAATAGTGAAAGTAAAAAACAAATGGCATTTGTTTCAAGGGACAATAAAGGAAAATATGTGTATTAAAATGAATACACAGTTTATTCAAATGCTTATGGTTAAAAAGATTTGAAATTCATACATTGGGAGGGAGATGCAAACAAACGTTAGGATGAAGGAATGACTGATGGGTTTTTCCCCCATTTCTAAAATGGGTTTAAATGTACTGAGTGTACAGAGAAATAATGGTAATTCTTTTAATTACAGCTCTCTAATAACCACCGAGACACTCACAAGAAGGACGGCACTACTTGTTACTGTTGTTATTGTGTGTCTGGCTGTAACCAAATCCACATGAAAGACAGGCTGATTGGTTTCAAAACACTCAGCTATTCACATCTTGTGTAATTACTGTCAGCAGTTACAGAAACAAGGAGCTGAATTTAGAGGCTTTACCACGGCAAAGACTTTGATGTGCAGATCTGAAACAAAAGATGCCAGAGAAACACGACTCTCTCCATGGGACAGGTTTGGACAAGAGATGACAGTGATAATGTCAAATGAAATCATCCTGAAACGTCTTTGGCTGTAGCATTTGGCAATTCAACAAAGAAATGAATACAGACACTGCCGAGGGATGAATCGCAATGCATCAATCAGATGCAGAGATGGAGAAAGAGCAGAGGAAAGGAGGAGGAGAGTGTTACATGACTGCATACACCAATGGGGGGGGGCTTCTCATCTGTCCAAACTTATGGATAAAAAGACACATTCACACACACCACTATCTCTCCAAATATCTCCACAAATCCATCTCTGAGGATAGGGCTCAGTCAACCAATCAAGTAAAAAGGTGTGTATTAGTGCAAATGTAAAAACTGTTTGAAAAAACAAACAAAAAAAAAAAAAAAACATAATGAATGGTCATGGTGTGAATGAGTCAAGCAGAGCAGAGAGAAATAAAAGAAAACTGTGTGCCAAGTCCCCTTACAACATGCAGGACCAAATAAACAGAACAGGATGCCAGTTTGTGCTTGTAATAGGTCTCCTCTCATTCAAAAAACGTCTGCCAAGTTCATGCAAATCCTTGTGTCATGCCTGCATGTTTCCATGTTTTATCACCCTTAGAAAAGGCTAAAAAGATAAACCACTGTCATGTATTAGAAATACATGTGAGTATTGTAGTGAAGGGATTGAAATGCTGTCTGTGTGTGTGTGCTTGAATTGAAAGTCTGTTGAAATGTCAATTAAAAAAATCAGCAGAGACACATGCAGAGTATGTGTGTGTGTGTGTGTGTGTGTGTGTGTGTGTGTGTGTAAGCCAGGACACAGACATGCCAATGTCCAGAGCTGCAAATAACAACAGCTGTGGGGTTAATAGAGTATTTACTGCTGTGTGCTTCAGTGTGTGTGTGTGTGTGTGTGTGTGTAGGGGAGGGTGTGTGTGGGGGGGGTACCACTGAAGAAAGGTGGAGGAAGAGTGAGTAGGAAGGGAGCTGATGCTGGATGTTTGGATCGTTCGGCTTTGAGAGGCGTCATATCTCGTCACCCTGGCGCTGTGGGCGTGTTCTGGGCCCACACATATCTCCAAACCCTGAGTGCGTTTGGTTTTCCTCTCTTGTAGGACAAAATCTGGACTTGCATGTTTTTCCGTTTTTGGTTACAGTCCTCTGCAGCTTCCAATGTGTTTGGCTCTGATGGCTCTTGGTTGGACTGGGCCGGTTTGGTTCTTTGCGGTTTGGATGCGTCCGGGTTTTGATTGAGCCAGTCGGGTCTGGTTCTGAAGTTGCGGCAGGAAGACAGGCGGTACTGGTTGGGCTGGCAGTGTGGTTGGTTGATGTGTATTCAGTGGGTCAAACCAGAGTTTGTTCCAAGACTTTGGCCACAGCAGTTTTCATTGGCGATGATGTCAAGTCCACAACTTTATGTCTGACGTTTCAGTTTTTCACAATTGCTAAAAACACCTGACCCCATTCTCTGAACCAAACGCTCAGAGCCCCAGACCCCTTTATCCAATCATTCACTCGAGGTGTGGAGTCTTGTCGAGGCTGGATCCAGCACACCAGAGGGTTCTTCCCCCGTTGCCTGGCAACATCGCCTGTGATGTAGACAAAGTCATCTGGCTTGAGCAAACACAAAAGACGTGATGCTGAGGCAGAATGAATTTCTCATCTGCATTACAGCACTGGAATACCTGCAGTTCTTACAGTATGTAATATGTTCTGTACTGAGTTGTGAATATACATGCAAAATGCATTTATGTAACATACTCAATAACAATGTTTTTCCGCTTCATGCCATGAACACTGTTTTCTATTTTTTGATGTGGTGATAAAAAATGTTGATTTTGCCAGAAGAGAAAGGGGTTGTAGCTTTGTCTTAGCAATTGTGAAAAACTAAACACTGATTTGTTGCAGATGATATTTAATTGCTGATCATCTTGGTTCTTGTCATATACAGGCTGCCAACAAACAAATCTTCTTCTGTGGTCCTTGGCAAATGCAGTCATGGAAACAGAAAACCGTTGGATTCTTCACCATGTCAGTCTGCAGCACCTCCGTGATATTCCCGCACAACCAAGAAATCCTTTCAAAAGCATTAGTGCTCCTACACTGTGGCCACATTACAAGGTCCTGGTTCCTTGTGTAGTCTGGGTTGGGTTAACTGTGCCGACTGGGCGTGTCCGATTGGAAGAGTCTCAAGTCTCAGGACGCACCAGGAGAAGCTGATTTATTTATTCTGAGTTCTGGTTGTGTTTCTGTTGAACGAGTAGCGTCTGAGCTGGGCTAAGAATAACTTTGTTGCTCTGGGTTAGGTCTGCTTGGTTAAGAATCTGGCTCTGGGTTAGAGGTTCAGTCAGTAGAGGTACTAGATTCAGGACAGGCCAGAATGGGATGTGGTTCTGGTTACTTGCTCAGTGGGAACTACTACTAGACTCAGGTCGAGCTTGACTGGCGGTCCGTGGGGCACCATAGAGGGTCACTGATGCTATGTGGTTATTCTGCATCACCTGAGGAAGACGCAGACAGAAAGTGTGTTAGAGTGGACTGGATCACACATTAAAGTACGCATTTGAAATATTCTGAAATATTCAGACAATGGATCCATTCTCAAGGCTTTTGTGTGGAAAATATTAATGGAGTAAAATGAAGAAAAATTTAAATCACGATTGTGAACAAAATTGTGTAATTTCCTTTGAGAAAGAGACACACTGTTGCTAGAAGTACAAGCTTCAGAATTTCTATTTAATGCGGGGTACATTTTAGACATAATGGCAATGAAAGAACAAAGACCAACTTTGGAAAATGGTTACAGTTATAAATGAGCCCTTCAGACAACCAATGCAACTATGTTAACTATACACATATTGTCCACACTCCAATGCCAGCAAAAGCTACAGAGATACGTGTTCGGACCTCAAAGATCATCCTCTGCAGTCCAAAGCAGAAGGTAGAGCCGAAGGGGTTGGTGTTATTGGCTGATGAGGACCTGTCAAACACAAACACCCGATGTCAGAAAGGGCACTCACTTGGATAAAAGTTATTTATAAAAATCTTGTACTTAAAATAGCAATGTAATGTTGTGTGTGTGTGTGTGTGTGTGTGTACCTGTGCAGCACTACAGGCTTTTCCATCGGGTGACCCAGCAGTTCCTGAATCTGATCCCACTGACAGAGAAACAAAAAGTTAGCAGCATGTTTATCCACTGCCAACACTGACCTGTACCACAAGGTCATGAGAACTGTATAAAAAGGTTGATTAGGGAAACAGCAACAAGGCTGTGGTTGTATTAGCATCCAGGTGATAGTGCTGCTGTTTCCATTGGCGGAATACATTCAGACACACTGTGTAGTGAAGGAGACAGAGACTGTAAATCAAAGTGTCGTTGCTAAAGTAAAGATCAAATAATCAAACTATCCTGTTTTCACAAAATAATCATCTCCATAACAATTTTTTAAAACAAATTTAGGGAAATTCTGGGATACTTTTAGTGGATAAAAGTGATATCACAAGACTTTTATTATATGACTTCCTCTGTGGCAACATCAGAAGATAACTGCAGCCACAGTCTGAAACAGATGTCACATTATCCAAGTTTCATGGCATGAAACAAAGGCTGTACTAGTGATCCAGAGACCAGATTTTAGAAGTGGCAATGGCAGAGAAAAACAGAAAACTGAACTCTGTAATATCCTACAAAGAGGTACAGAGTCCAAAATTAGAAAGCTGAACTCAGTCATCAGACTAAGAGACCTTTCAACAAAGCGCAGTTCAATAAAGATCTGCCTATAACTGACCTTGCTGTAGGTGGTTAAGATGCAGTCCTCCATCTGAGAATCGGCTCCTTCTAAAGTGCAGAGAGAGAGACGTAGAAAAAGACATTAGATGAAAGGCAACACACAGGGTTCATTCATGACTGAAAACTGTCTCACCTTTCTTAATGACTAGTGGAATCTTAAAGTCACATCGATGGTATCTGATGAGAGAGGAAACATAATCAAAAGTCCAGAAAATTAAACTAAGGACAGAAATGTCACAGTGTTTTTGCCCCATAGCTGGTGCCCGCAAGCCGGTCGTAACAATGTAGATAATTACACACAGATGATGCAGTATTGTCAGCCGTGATGGAGGAAAAACTGGGTAAAGGAAGAAAGAAAGAAAGAAAACAAGTAACTAGATATTTACATATTGAAGTTGTAATGTCCGGGGAAGTTGGTATGGAGGACAAACTTCTTAACCAGGTGACTTGTAGAGTCAAACAGGATATCCTGAAAAATAAGAAAAGACAATACTTTAAGTTTGCTTTTGCACCATGTTTGCCCAGACCAGCTCACTACAGTCCTATCTACTGCAAACAGCGGGGCGAGTAAATGCAGATAGAGGCAGGATCACTCCCCCACATCCACCCATCTTTGTTGCCAGCTGGCCACCGAGCAGACGCAGACAAGCTCAAGCCTCTTGTTCAGAGGATCTGAACGGTGGTCCAAAAAAACACCAATTAAAGAAGGATAGTTTGTGGCCTATGATTGAAAACTAAGTGACCAAAACAACAGAAATTCCTATTTCATGCAATCCCACAGTCCTGTAATGAATACTTTCATGCAGCCTACTTTACAGCTGTGTATGTGATTAGAAAAGAGCTGAGAAGCAGCATCGCTTGTTGACCACCATCAAAAAATGTAAGTCCTGGACTATCACCTATGTAGGGCCTGGCTCAGCCAAAAGCACAATCTCAAAAGAATACAACCTCATAAACATAAATATGAGCTTACATACCACTCCGAGGGTGAAGTAGTTGAAGAAGTAGTCGTTACATTTAGAAGGAACCTGCTTGTGAGGTGATGGAGAGTGGATCTTCATCTAAAATAAAGAACGATACAGAGAATCGATAATCTTCAAGATTAATGCCACAATTAAATATTTTCAACTTCGGCAGATATGGAGAAGCATTTGCATCTATCTGCAGTTGTGTTTCTGGTCACCTGATGAATGCTGAGCAGTCAGAGTGATAGAAGATAGAATGTAGATCAACATAGGACGAGCAGAGCTTAGTGAAAATAATACAGGTAGTTCTAACAACAAGAAATAAAAACCCTGAAAGGAACAGTTTTCCTACCTTGTCCTCAGACTTGTAAAATACTTTATGTGGCGAGCCCAGAGCACCCAGTACATCCTGACAGGAATCGCCAAAGTAGATGTTCCTTTCTAGGGACCTCACTTTAGAATCAGCCATCACACCTGGACCACAACCTGCACTCACACATTACAACGCAACAGGAAAGGAAATCACTCCATCTCCAGATAAATGACAAGAACACAAAGTCAAACAGCATGTCAGAGAATAGCAGTGACAATGATGGACCATAAAGCTAGACATACATTGCCCAGTCAGATAGCTGCAGCTAAATCTCTGTTTATCCATTTCACACTATTTAAAATAGAGGGTTAAAAATGGTTTAAGATGAAAGTAGAGACAGAAAAATGTTTGCCAATTTAAAAATATTTAGTTGCAAGAGAGAAAAACAAACATCTAGCAAATCAATCTGATATGAAGACATGCAAGGAAAACTTGTTGAGCCCAGTTTGCAGTCCTCAAGACACAGAGACATGTGTTACCTGCAGTGAGGAGGCGGAGTTTCAGCCCCAGAGGTCCTGCCCGGTCTCTCAGGACGTCAACGCACTCTGCAAAGATGTTACCAAGGAAACAAGCCAACGGCATCACCGGAGCTCTGAGGACAGAAAGAACAACAGTGTGTGTGTGTGAGTGCGTCCCTCATTACTGATGATTTGTATTTGTGTTCCTTATGGATTTTTGTTCTTGTGTTTTTACTGCACACACGTGTTAAAACTGTGAAAACTCCATAAAGTCATATTAGTGTGTGAACTTAAGGATCTCAAGCAATGGTGTTTGGTAAAAGGCAGTGATACGATACATTGCTACAATATTCACAAAATCTTCTAAAAAACACTAATCTATACAACAAGAATAAACCAGCAACTACATCAAACAGTAACCATCAAAACTGTGAGCTAATGACTGATCATATAGCCATTAATCAATGATCATCTACTGCTGTTTGTCCTCCAAAGATTGTGTTTGTGTATCTGAATGTGTGTGTGCATTACCTTGTTTCTTGCAGATTGTTGCCAGTGTAGATGTGCATCCTCTTGACCATGGCCCCGTGTGGAATCTGCAGGGAGGCCAAACCCATGGCAAAGTTAGGCTGCCAAGGCAAAACAACTTGGAGTAATACGAGACCGGTATATACTGGGTTTGTGTGTGCACATCAACAAACTGTACACATCAAGAAGACATCGCACAACAAATTGAGGTTTCACAAAATATAGATATACAGTACATTTCCCAGAAGTACAGAAAGATGTGATAATTTATGATAAAGCACTGTGGAGTGGAGACCTCATAACGCACTGACTGACCTAAACAGCACTGATTGGTGGTGAGACTACATTTTAATCCAACTTGGATCTCTGTCAGGTAGCAACTTTTTTTTTATCTGGGAGAGGTCCAGTATCTAATCAAAACTCATTGTGACTCAGCAGGTTACTTCATTTTGTTTCTGATTTCTTTATGTGCATTTCCAAGTTGCACTCATCACCACCTAGCAAAACATCTGCATGAGTCATTCTTAAATTAAATAAAAGCAAAGGGTTTAAGGAGTTTACAGAAAGTTATCCGTAGTATTATACAGTTTATTTGCCTTGAAGATTTCAAGACATTTGGCATTAACGTTTTCAGAATTAATTTAGTTCAATGGAAAGGGTGAAAAAAAAACCCCACAATATACAGTATCCACCATATAAGGGATTATGAGTTACAATGTTGTGATAGTTACAAATTCAGACGTTGAATGTGGAAAAAGCAAAGGGGTCTGAATGTGTTCTGAACATAATGCAATATAAACCTTTCAGGGTCTTTAATTTATTCTCTGTACACTAGCAGTTTGATCTAAAAATCCACTCAGCTCACAACGAATCTCAGACGCATCCATCTGTCATCTTACAGGACAAACAGGAAACAAACTGCAGCCAAGTGTTGAGCTTCAGACAAAGAAATGCAAATATTATAACTCCAACTAGAAGCTGAAACTTCCATGTTTGTACCTGCACACTGCAACTACAGATGACAAGCCAGCACAAGCTGTTTCAGTAAATCAAACAAAACCATTCAGGCAACTCAACGTGCAGCTCGGGGTGGACTGGAAGGTTTAAGAAATAATTAACACAGTCACTATCATATCACATATATGTTAAAGCAGCCAAATGGCCAAACCAAAGAAGATGTGATAAGCTGCAAAAACCTTATAAATGGGATATGAAGTCAGCTGAGGTGAACTAAACTTGTGAAAAGGAGCAGTAAAGACATCAGTATGTGATGCTTTCACAGTAGCAAGCTGCAAAATGGATCCGACGGCAGAGCAGCTGGTTCAAGACGTGCATCACCCAAGAAATCCACAGCTGTACAGTACAGACAGTAAAACATCCACTGAGCTTCGGACTAATCCAAAAACAAAGCCACAAAAGCAAAAGCCTTTATATAATCATAAAGAAGTGTGAACATGCAGTTTGCAGATGGTTTGTGTGGACATGTCATATTGTCTTGAAAATCCAAATTGAAAGCTGCTGGGCGTCTGCGTTGTCTTGGAGAATTGAATTATGAACTAATGCTGCAGGGGCTAACCCAAGTCCCCCAACTCCCTGCCGCATTCAGATTTTCACTGCTTACATAACACTGAAATGAGTCTTTGACATATCAACAGTACAACACTGGAAATCGTACTTGGTGCTTTTTGAAAACTGTCAGAAACATCCAAGAAAAAAATATTTTGTGCCCAAGTATAAACAAGCAGTGAGACAATCACATTCTCAACATGCATTTGGTTTCTTCATTCAATCCCACACTATTTATCATGATGACGTAACACCAAGCTGACAGGGATTCAGGGACATGCTAAAGGAAAAACACAGAGCTTGACCTCAGACTGTCCATATAAAGGGTAATCGGTTCATTCACAAGGCTGCCCTTATTCCCCTGGGACATAAAGAAACGGCCACTCAGCCCTTCTTTAGAACGCTGACAAGCAAAATCGGGGGAAACATTCTCACCTCGTATTTTGGAGCTTCGTTCCATGAGTCCAGTTGGAAGGAGAAAGACAGTCCTCGAAAGTTGAGATGGAACAACTGCTCTGCAGCATTGTAAACTGGACAGACAGGGGGTGGGTGAAAAAGAATATTTCATGAAAGAGATAAGTAATACCAAAATGTAGGTTCATTTTATTTGTCAAGAGTGTGTTTGTGCTTTTTAAACTACCTCCAGGGTGCGTAGCTCCAAATGACTGGTCTATTTGCTCTATTGTGGGGGCAATGGCCTGAGAGTTGAAATGGACTCCACTGAAACACAATACACACACACACAGCCAGTGTTATGCCTATTAACATTTATGTACGCTGTGTTGCATTAGTTGAGGAGACATTGCCAGAGAAGTGAATTGGATTTCACTAACAGACAATCATACACACATAGTTTAAGAAACACATTAAAGCAGGTAGCCTCCATTACTGTGGTGTATTTCACTGAGTAGCTGTCTGAGAGAGCTATGACTTGTAGTTGAAAACAGTCTCAGTGGCAACATAAAATAGACAGTGTACACACAATGACCATTATATAGATCCTTGCCTGTACATATGGGCCCCATAACAACAACAGCTGAGAGTCTAAGATGGTTTTCATCCTTTCATCAGTTGTTATTCAACAGGTGTGTAAAACCCCTTGACTTAATTCTGGTATTTTATATTTCTACTCACCAGTATTTCAACTTGACTTTGCTCAGGTCATACACTTCAATCACCTGTCACCAAGAAAGATGGATAAAGATAGGGTACAAAGGGTACAAAACAAATTGTTAGTTAAATGTCATTAACAAGGCCACAGGAGTCAAATATCTGTCCATTATCTAGAAATGGGGGGAAATTTTGCAACTTTGGTATACTGCTGCTATTAAATAACTGCAGAGAAACACCACAATCATCTTTTGTATCGTATTTATCCGGATTCGAGAAAAACTTATTTGTGAGGCCAGGCCCTAAGGTGGCCACTCATGAAAGGCCCTAACTAGAGCCAGTGATCATTCAGGGCTACTATAGAAACATGGCGGTCTCTGTGGAAGAGGACCCTCTCCCTCTCTAGATAAAAACAGCTCATTCTAACTAAACAAAAGCACAACGATTCTTATATTCTAGTGATTATACACTAATGAATATCATATTCCATTTCTGCCAATAGATCCTCCTAAATGTTACACACTGGGCCTTTGGGTCTCTTTGAGCTTGAGTCTGCCCACCACAGGTTCTGCTACCCACTGACAGTCTTTCTATCACATCAAGCCACCAGCAAACTCCTAAACACGAACAATTTTCACCTTGAGTCTCTGGTTTGTGGCATCAAACAGCAGTTTAATCCCATCCTGAGTCAAATTCAGTATGAGGTCATGACTGAGTGGCGTCTGGTGGGGAGATAAACAAACAAGTTAATTAACAGAGAGGCGACGGGATGTGTCATCATGAACGGATATGCAGACAATGAGAATCAGTGGGCGAATTTAAGAGAAACAAGGCACACAGTGCACATATATTACAAACAAGACAAATAATTTACTGTTTCATGCTAGTTTTATTTGGTGTTATTTATGTTAACATGAACAACTGATTACAGTTGCTCTCAAATAAATCTTCAATCTAAGATTTATGGTGCTTTAAAACCTACCTCCCTCTCTGACTGTATTTATAGCTACTGAACCTGGGGAAAGAATTTAAATACAGCCCAACTGATAGTGGATTTATGCAGCTGATGTCTGGGTTTTTAAAAATCAGATACCGATATATCAGCCTATATACACTTTATATATACGCAAGATAAAAAATGTTAAAAAACAAATTTTTCTGATTAAGACCTTTAATATTTTTTTTAAATAAGTGCTGACACTTTATGCTTGGAAATTAATCTCAGGGCTCTCTGGTGGACACTATTTCTATACCTCTATTCTCAAACATATACCGATTTATCTGTGACAAGCCAATATAGAGAAATGTAACTAAAAACGATATTAATATTCAGGGTTGTAAAGCAACTGGACTTACAGCTGCCACACAGAAAAACATGCAAACCTTGCACTGCTGCTTAAAAAGGGATTCTTGAACAAGCTTATTAACATTTACGTGTGTGAGAGTGGAAAAGAGCACATAACAAGGACAGCCATTTGGCCATCTTACCTGTTCACTGTATAGCACCTGGACATTTTTGATAATGCGGCAGTGTTTCTGCAGAATAGAGATGGCCTGGGCCAATGGCATCCCTAAAAAACACACACACACACACACACACACACACACACACACACACACACACACACACACACACACACACACAGACAGACAGATGAAGAGAAGCAACAGTATTTCTTACGGAGCCTCAGCCACTAACAGTGACCAATAACATGCAAGTGAAAATCATTTTAAATGTAGCTTCAACCATTAATGAATGGCTTGTATTCTCTATCAGTGTAAGTGATGTTCTTATAAGCTGAAAAAGTTGCCGTAAAACCCACCTAAGGCGAATTCCCATTGTTCATTTCCTAGTGATCTCTCAGGCACCACCTCCAGATCCAGCATTGGCAAGTAGTTGGGGGCAGCTCACCTCAAGACACAATGGGACCCTCTGAGGGACCCTTTCTGTTCGCCTGTCTCTCCCTGATCACAAGAGTTTCAGATGGCTACTTTAATTCATAACTCTATCTACTTATTTTTCTAAAGCGACCAAACTCATGAGTGTGAGCCTCAAACAGCTACTGAATCAGTTGATCACAGTCAAGAGTGGCCACTGTCATATGTTCTAGACATTAAAACGGTACCAGATAAAATGGATTAAATACCTAAAACGACATCCACAACTCTACCTAAGGCTGAACACACCGATCACCTAAGGCTTACAGAGATACATAGGTTTTAAATAACAGTTTAAAAAGTTACACAGCAAAGACTGACAGCTTGATCGCAAACAAATTACGCAACCTGCCAGCCAACCTACAACGTACAAGGCCAGCTGTCAGTTAACCTATTACTTGTTTGTGTGCTTTTAAATCGATAAGGATAAAAAAAATTAAAAAAACTAATGAATTCAGTCGATTCGAGGTCAGGAACAAACAAACAGATCAGGTCTTCAATTTAACGAGCCAACATCAACTTGTTGGGCTACAGTGTTGTGTCCAGTGTCTCCCACAGACCAACAGAGCACCAGTGACACACAGCCAGGACAATGAGCCCACCACACAGCCGGCTCTGGTCGCTGTTAGCCGCCGTTATCTGCCGCTGTCGGGCGGTTACGAAAGCCTCCAGGCTCAACAACAACAACACTGTTCCTCTGCGCTGCGATAGCTACCGTTAGCCGACGAGCTAGCTGCCCTCCGCGTAATGGGAACTAAAGTATAAATATAAATAACGTACGTGCAGGGGGAAAAACAACAACCTCAATTCAAGACAAAGAAGAAATGATGTCGCGGTTCAGACTGGCACGACACAAACAAAGAAAGCACGCCAAAGCCGTCGCCTGTGTTGTGCTGTTTTTCTCTCTCCTCTTCTACCGATGGTTCGAGCTCCTGGAGCTAACAGTTAGCTCTTCTTCTGCCGCTAGTGCGCTAATTCAAAGTCCTCTCTGTGAGACGCTTCCCTTATTACCCATACGCTCGACAGCCGCTAAATGCCCGCCGGGTCCCTTTATCGGGTGCAATGCGTCTTCAATGTCAGGAGCAGATAAGAGCAACACAGTGTCCAAACAACAGCAACTTCAGGCATCAACAACAGCCAGCAGCATCAGCTGATAATTCAACTTCCTGTGTTCGACGCACATTCTCGGTTGACGTGATGACGTCTTGGTCAGCTGACACAGTCGATCGAGAAGCGGCTGCACAGAGTCCCCGATAGTTTGATAGCACGAAGCAAGTGACAATACAACTCTTTGAACTTTACTATTGTAGTGAGGACAGAGAGACCTTTATTTTATATTTGTTAGCTAGGCATACTTTAGGCCTATTTAGCCTAATTTGTTTGATTTCAACTTTATTGTTTTTAATTATACAGTTGCCTTTATATGTTCATTATAGCCTATACCTATATACCTGAAAGGATGTTTCAAATGTTTTATGATTTTATCCTATCCTGATATAATGTCATCGTTTTCTACATAAAACATTTTGGAACAAAAAGTAAAATCAAAACACAAACAAACAAAAACAGATCCCCATCTTTGAGCTTCCCTGAGTTCAAGGGTTAGTGGCTAGGTTTAAAAAAATATATACATTAATGTATAAATATATGTTAATGTTCTCTCTGTGAAATGAATGGTGTCCTTAAACACTCCACTGTCTATTATTACGGATTAGGCTACTTACTGCCAGTAAGACTACAGCCATATTAACACAGATGGACTATTTTGTATTTCTGTATCATGCAGCTTAGTTTAGTTTTTATTTTGCTGGATTTCTGAATTTGCAAATTCACAGACTAGCTTCTCCAGTGACGGCTTTAATAATCACCTTAACAGGTCAGTTCACTCAGCAGCAGTATCTAGCCATGCAGATAATTTGGATTTCATGTATCCAGGTTTTGAGATACTATCTGTCTCTGAAAGGTCTGCCACCACCCCAAAACAATGCTGGCAAATAGGAGTTCATTTGTGGCGCTTGAAGCATCTCTCTCCAGAAACTCATGCAATGTCCTCCAAGGACAATCCAAAAGACAGAGATGTCAACAGTTTTATTGGGGATTATTTCTTCACTGTAATCTAGTTCCAATTTCCTCACCTGAACAAAAAAATTGTACTGTCTATTCCAAAAAGTTTGATTTAATATGGAAATGCCTCTGACACTTGTCACAGTATGGAAAGCTCAGGTGTACATAAGAAAACAAATTGTGGCTGGATTCTGGTTGTGCTTGCTGTCTCACTGTCCTGGCTTACTGGGAGCCAATGTTTGACGAGTGAGAATGTCAGCTGTGAAAACGGCCTGTTGACCCTGCAGACTCACACAGGTGTTTGGACTTATTCTGGCTGATTAGACTGCTGACGTCGACGTTGTAAGAATTATAAAGGCAACGTCATAAGAATTGTAAAAGTTGTTCCACGCTAACAGGAGGTCAGGCAAAGTGAAAACGCTGGTGCAAGAATTCATACATGTTTATTATGAAAAACATCCAACATTTTAAATTGAATATCTCATATTTTGGATTCCTCTGAGAGGACAAGCTCAACCCTAAAACGGAGGGAAAGACAGATCACACAAGGAGGAACTTGGGGAGTGTGTACAAGCCACTAAATATCACAGAGTTCTTCTTTGGATCTCTAAATAAAACCAAAGTATAAATAACTTAAACGAAAGAACAGTTTAGGTAAAAAAAAAAAAAAGAAAGAAAGAAAGAAAGAAAGAAAGAAAATGTCTGTGGTTTATTCTTTTTTTTATGCCTTAATGCCTGCATTAAGAAAAATGAGTGATGGAGTATCAACTAAGTTGTTTACATGGCTAACCATTGTAAATAATGGTACATTGATACACTGTGTGGGTGTGATGGGGACGGGGTGGTACGCTGTGGTAAATATCCTAAATTTGACATGTCACTTACAAGCAATCCCTCATTGTTTCTTAACCTGAGTACAAATCCATACACATAGATTGTTTAGGGTTGACCAAGAGTTGTGCCAGTTTCTACAGATATGGCAGATTTCAGGAGACCACCCGCGGGTGGTGCTGTTTCTAAGATTTATCTGAGAAACAGCTTGAACGGCCGTTGTCTAGCTCTAGTACCGGCATAACCAATTAATTCATGACTTACAGATTTCCAAAAACCTACAGAAAGCACGGGCTACATCATCCCAAACTGTACTTTCTCTGACTGTCCACCTACATCTCACCTCTCATATTGGTTCCTACCCAACGCTCTGTCAGTTCCCACTGATCTTATTTTGAAAATGCAGATCGCACCACCACCTACACTGCTTGAATCAAAGCTAAAACTTCCTGCTCTGTATTTTTGGGGTCCCTAAACTTTTAGGGACCCCAAGAATGACTCAGCTTCATAGAAACATAACAGCCACTGTGAGTTCCTGTGAATATGACAACTTTCACCAACATGTATATGCCATAACCCGCTTTATACTCCCTCATGTTCTAGTGCCTTCCTCTGTCCCCCCACCCCACTTCACCTCCTCATCCAAAGTCTTTAATGCCACTTTACTACTGTGTCGCATCTGCTGGACCTTTCAACATAACACTATCAAACTCAGTCACAAAAATCCAACACGTATCACACTGAAGGTGCCCTCAGACAGAAAGTATTTTTTCCACATTCTTGAACTAATTAAGCACAGAGTCACAAGGCCAGCTGACTTTGCAGGATCAGTGTGCTCTGAGAAAAAGGGAAACATTTAAGCTTTTCTCCCCAGTCTCCCAAATCTCTGTAGGAGAAAATGAACAATGCCTTCCAACGAGAAAGTACATTTTCTGACCTTAGGTCAACCCAATTAAGTCCTTCCATGTAGTATCAAAATGTCCTAATCCTGCATTGTTTTTTGTTGCACCCTGAGCCTATTGTGGGTTTTTGTTAATGAGGCTGTAGGAAACTTGACAAACGTGTTGCATTGCAGCTATAGCAGTTCCTTAAGCAGTTCTTTTAAAATTGTATAACCTCCCTGTAGCCTGTCAGACCAGGGTCCTGTCATCAAGTCTGAGCTTTTAATTCACTTCTTTATTTTAATGTCAACCATTAAATTTTGGCAAGAACATTTCTTTACTCCTTTAAAATGTTACAAACACATGGCTCTCAATGGAAAAAAAATAATAACCGTGTTTTAGCTCATGTAAAGCTCATTAAAATTCTTCTTAATAAGTCAGACTGAGAAAAGCACAAATAAACAAAAGATTTTTCTTGGTTATAATAGTTATAATAAAACCGTTGAGTGCACTAAATGTAAAACAAAACAAAAATGAAATGAGCTTCTAGTTGCACAATATAAAAACATTTATATTGCCTAAACAGGAGTTGAGTCAATCCACATTCAATGTATTTAACCCAGGAAGTGGATTTCCTTACAAAAAATAAAAATAACATTAATAAAAGGAACACATGAAACAATGAAAAACAAGAGCAACAAAAGTCCTCAAAACTCCCAGATTTCTGGAGGCATTTTGCAGTTTTTAACTTTACATAAAATAACCTACCGCTGCTACCACTAGTTCATAACCAAGCTGAAAGATGAACAAAAACTAATACATATACAGAGGTGAGAAGTAATATAAAAAGTAAACATCATGACTTTCACACAAACAAAACAAGAAAGTAACAAAACATAGCATTTCACTACACTAGTGCTGTAACAGGACAGGGAATAGTATTTAGACTGCATATCGGCAGTCCTTAAATGATGAGGAATATCTGGGTGATCAATAGATGGATTGTAACTAAACTGGAGTCTATGATCTGAGCTGATAAATTAATAATATTGATTGACGTGACATGTGACACGTGTGTTTTTGAAGAGATTGTCTTGGCTGATATCCATCTGAATAATAGCATATAATGTCACCTATCAACGCTGTCCAGTGAAAACCACATCTCCAAAAGGTCACAAACTAAGAAAAAAAAATCTGTTTTCAGCTTTGCGACAATGCATAATTCAGATAATCCGATGGCTTTTTAAACGGTTTATTTAGCTTACCAAGTAGGACATTCTTCTGAACCCATAAAGGAAAACACTTCATCCTTCAGTTTTTCTAAAAAAAATTAAAGCTACATAGTTTTCACTGGACAGTGCTGCTATGATACGATGACCCTGTGGCTCTGAAAACGCAAAGCACTTAATTTTTGGTTCAGGTGTGCACAGATTCTAAAGGACAAGGGCCAAAAAGTAGGGTCACTACCTTCATGCACAACATAGGAGTGTCATCTTTGCATGACACCACAGCAGCATGTGAGCTGATCACAAGCGCACATCTGCTCAAGTGTCTCATTAGGACACAAACATATGGTGACTAAATAAAAGATGATTTTGTGCTTTGTCATTTGGTGAAATAACCTTGGATCACCCAGTTATTCCTTGTCAAAGCGCTGTAAAGAGAGTGCTCTCGCGATAAATAGACTGCATAGGGAACAATAAAGAACATAGGTTGGCCTGTGTTTTGTTTCATGCATATAAAGAAAAGCCATGTGGGGAGCAAGACTGATTGTATCACATAGTGCAAAGACCCCTCAGAAGACAAAGGACATTTGAAATTACACCCCCCCCCCACACACACACACACACTTACACACACTTCCAGAGCTAAAGATAGTAGAGTGTGTAGCAGTTTTGTTTGTTAGCTGTCCTGCCTTGAGGTTGTTGCTACAAAACCTGTGATTCTATAGTCAGGGCATGTTTTAAAGAGACTGTGATTATCATAGTACAGCAAACACTTCTTATCCCCACGACCTGGCATTATTCTCTTTGGATGCTCTCTTCCCACCTGCCCACTCTTTGAATTTCTCCTTCTTTTGGTTTCCCCTTCTTTCATCCCCTCTTTCCTCCCCCCTCCCTCCCTTTCCAGCAAAGTGAACTTTGGTCAAAGAAAACAGCAGGTTTCAGGAAGTGAGCAAGGCACAGTGGGGGTTAACACAGGCATGTTCACAAATGTGAAGTGTGGCACAACATGGAACAATGCCGAATCCTTTCTCTTTTTTTCACAAATGGTCAACTCCTCACTTTTAATGCATGCTCTACTGGTAATCCTGATCAATAAGCCCTGACCTCTGACCCTGAATCAGACCAATCTCTCTTTTCACTGCTCCTTCTAGGTTCTGTCTGTCCTCCTTAATGACATCTTTAACCTCTCTATTTTCACCATCTTGTATTGATAGAAAATATACTTTTAGTACTTTTGAAACTACCCTGATCTACAAAATCCTTTGAGACCTGGACAAAAAATATCAACGCTATTTAATGACTTGATCTCTTATATAACTTCAACTCTGGATGTGTGTCACATTTGCAATATAATGCTAAATCAACTGCTCACGTTCCTTCCTCTGTATTTAAATATATTCAACTACTTTTTGCCCAGGTCTGTTGCGTCCTTATTCCTTGTAATCCTTCTTCTAGGGCTTGCATCACTTTCAATTCAATCAATTTAGGACGTTTATTGTCTTTTACATTTAAATACCTCACAAAATTGTTTGGAGTGTGAAAACCATCATATCAAACCTGTTAAGAAATACTGGTGAACAATTGCTCTACAATTGTAGTTTCAGTTGACATTTTGTTTTGATTGCATTGAAAGTGAGTAGACAGCCAGCCCTGGTTTTCTCTTCTTCCTCCTCCCACCACTTCCTCATCCTCGTCCTCCTCAGCGCATCTTGTGTTCCACATCAGCGTTGGCCATGTTTGAGCCAGGGCTGGGGTCCTGCTGTCGTCTGGACTGGGGAGAGAGAGGGATGGAGGGATGAAATAGGGGGAGAAAAGAGTGGAGGAGAGGAGAGAATGAAAGGAGACAGATGAGGAGACAGGAAGCAGGGCATGTGAGAGATAGCAAGAAAGAGATCAGAGAGAAAGAAACAAATTAAGTACAGTTTTTCAGGAATCAAGATAAAGACATACTGGTGTAAACATTTCACCATTCTCAACATCAGTAACAGTGAGGTTTCATGATATGCCTGGTTTGTTTACTGATTGGATAACACTTTTCAACCTTTTAAAACCTTTATAAGCAGTACATAAACAATAAATATATGGCACATCACACTATTTAACACTGAAGAGATAAACAACTGTAAGAACAATTTTTAAGTGTTAATTAATGTCTTTGTATATAGTATAACTCATCCTATGAAGCATCCATAGCTCATGTATGAACAGTTCATGTTTGCACTGTATGAGAGTAACCATATATATCAGATCAAATTGGCTTGGGGTCACTGCTGGTATGGTCATCTCATAGAAGGGCAACTTCAACATTACAGTATTACAAGAATAGTGCAGAGAAGTGCAATATATAATATTCTATCATTATATTATAAAGACACATTTGAGTATATTATACTGTGTTATGAAGCATCTACTGTTCATACACCAGTTGAGAATCCTTACAGGAGCAGTTAAAATGGTTGACAAAGTAAACACTCAAAAATGGCCTTATATCTGCTTACAAGAACACTGTGGTGTGTTATAAACCATTTACCTTTTGTTTATTACCTGCTCATAAATGGTGAGATAAAATAAAAGGTTACCTCCGAGGGTTTGGAAGGTAACTAACTAGGGGTTAGGGTTCCTGTGGGATGAAAAACCTCTTCTACAACTCTAGGTTGATGTGGGACCCATCAAAAAGAAGTTGTAGTTGTACAAATTTTCACTAGGGGGAGCCACTCTATCATAACAACACTCAGTGCTGCTGTTTATACACTTTACTGATGTTGATATTTTAGTGAAGGTAGCTGGCAGACAGACAGGTATAAAGACAGACAGACAGACAGACAGACAGACAGACAGACAGACAGACAATTTGGCAGACACGCAGGCTGTCTGACACAGATAAACACACACACATAAACACACACACACACACACACACACACACACACACACACACACACACACCAAGTGGATCATTAGGTCATCATTAGAAGCCATCAGCATGACAAGACTTTTAAATATATTTCATGACGGGTTGCAGTGTGTGTGTGAGTGTGTGTTTGGGAGCCCGTGGCATGACCTGCTCCTGCTGTAAAAAATACTTGTGGTTACATGTTTACACTTAAGTGATAGCCGAGGGAAGCTGGGAGGGCGAACGAAGAGGGGCGAACGGAGAGGGGAGTTGACAAAGTGTGGGGAGAGGTGAGGCAGAGAGCAGAGCAGACAGAAATGCAGACAGAGATAGTAAAGGGGTTGCTTAGTTCAACTGGAATGTAGCTTGTGTCATCTCAATGACTCACCATAATAGCAACATACACACAGTCACATGCACACACACATACAGTATGTCATACTACCATTTTGACCCCTCGCAGCCAGACTGACTCCAGTTCCTGTCTGCCTCCTCTGGAAAGCCTTTTGCTGCTTTATCAGAACGGCTGCTATGAGATACCCACGTGTGGCTCAGTTACAACGACTTGATTTTCAATCACAATGAACTCTACTTTTAATTGTTCAACACAGAGACACACTGCATGTGCTGGTGTGTGTGCGTCAGCACAGTCTACCTTGGACTTATCGGATGATTCTGCAGCATGTTCACAGCCAATGCCAGTGCGAGAAGCAGTGTGATGTTACTGTAGCGAGGCAAAAAGTACGAACGTGGAGATCAAGATGGTGGATGGACGTGCCTATCTCAGACAATATGCCTTTTTCACAGCAGCAGCATTTACATGAGTAGTAGGGTAAACACAGGTCTTATAAATGATACTAATTAATGCTTTGTTCCATTCAGGTCAAACAGACTTGGCTACACTAAATGGAACAGAAACATAATTAATATCATTGGTAACACCTGTTTTTATCCTACTAATTCACATCAAAAGGGCTGCTGTAAAAAAAGGTCTATTAATGGTGACCCCTTATAACCATTTTGATCACAATCTTTCCCAAACCAAAGAGTTTTAGTTGCAAAATTAAGCCAAAGCTGCTATAATGAGTATTTTTATATTAACAATGAATGGGTCACATGATTACTTGAGTATAGAAGGGCTTGTTTGTAGTGACTGCTAGATGAGTGTTATATTTCGGATTTGACTGACAGGTTTGTTTAATGAGCATCTCCAGCTTTTTGCTTCTTTCCTGTCAAATGTGTCCATTTTGTACTTCACATCTTGTTTCGCTATCTCAATACATTTTGAGCGCTCTTTTGTCTTTATCATTCCCTGATGAACCTGATTCACAGAGAGCTGATATTCTGACTTGTCGTGGCAGGAAGAAGGACAGGTGGCACTGATAACATGAACAGTTCTCCCCAGCTGCAGTTGATCACGTGATCAGCTACACCTGTGTTTGACAAGTTGACAAAAATGTCCGCTGTGAGAAAGGCCTATTCAACTTCAGTTTCACTTCACATTTTTCTGATCTCTGATCATGTGCCCCTCCCCCCATGCAATGGCTCAACAGAAACTACGGAGTGTGATAAATTAAAATCAGAGAAAAAGGAAAAGCAGATGTCCTATCCATCATGTGCACTTCTTTTAGCAAACACTTGGTTGCCTGTTTGTCTGTTTACATCCTCCAATATCATAACATGCTATTTTGAGGTCGGAGTGGTGTAAAATACATTCACATGATCCACATGGATAACACAACAAATTTTCACTCAGCACTGTCGCTGCTGCAGCACGGCCGTTTGGTGCCGTGTAGCGTGTTTGTCTTTGTAGAAGGGAGTGGTCTTTGCTAATCATAAGGGCAGGAGAGCTTCTGTATTGATCCATACACAGATGGGAGCCTGCTGGGGCCACTGTAGGCAGCTTAACCACAACTCAATACTGGAGAAGTGTGTGTATGTACGTGTGTGTGGTGACAAACTTAGAGCAGATTTGCTGTATCTGCGAGTTTGTGCACATATGTGCCCGTACAGTATCTGACTGCGTATTTGTGTGTATGTAAGTCAAAGCAGGGGGGCTGATGGCGATCAATACTAATGATATATTAATGCTTTCAGTGCCAGCTCATCATTCACCACCAAATGTCTTTCTGCTGAGCACTTTGAGAATGTGTGTGTGTGTGTGTGTGTGTGTGTGTGTGTGTGTGTGTGTGTGTGTGTGTGTGGAGTTAAAAGGCGCATTTCTTCTCAATCTATTGCTTCTCCATCCATCATCCTGACGGGTGCCTTCTGACCTTGAATGACTGGAATATCAGTGCTTTGGGATGAAAAATGTTGTATCTGCCAAAATGACAAAGCTTCAGGAATTGAAGGGGAAACAGCTTCATATTCAGTGAGCACAGCAGTGAAACAAAGACATCAGGGTTTTTTCTGCTGAGCTGCACTGTAATGAAACTTACTCAACCCAATAAAAGAAACAGATTTGAAGCTGTAGTGACATAATTTCCCCCAAAAGCAGCATTTTTTTTTAAATCAAATTTTTATTTATCATAGACAATTATCAGATAAGTAAGTCTCATACTTTCATATAGAGCTACTGATAACTTTTAAAACCCTCCATATTCTGGGTATGACTGGGATGTTTATGGTTTAAGTAATGCTTAACAGATGTTTTCTCAGGTTGAGATTTTGGCTGTAAAATTTTGAAGATAATGGTCAAGGTCTCGTGAATGCTCCAGATATGTAAATTATACTGAAATGTTGTTTAAATAGCATTTTTTAAACATTTCATTTTGTTGGTAGAGTGATATTTGAGCAGTGAACCATCATTCATACACAATGCAAGCATGAAAAATGCACGCCTACACTGCTGTATGGCACGTCCTTTTTTCTTATCTGGTCCACAGAAGAAGTTAACTGCGCCTTTGAATTACACGCAGTATAGACGGGACAGAGAGATAAATAGATCACCAGCTAACCAGAGAGAGTTAGAGAGAAAGAGAGAGAAGGAGAGGAGGAGTTCAGACCACAGAAATGCAGAGGCTGAATCTGTGCAGCTATTCAGTAAAGGTCCTCAGTCACACCCAAAGAAACTGCTCAGAGTAGATCTGCGGGACCCCACTGTGACTGCTCTCTCTAACCATCTTAAATCTATTTCATGTGGACACTGTGTTCTGAAACTAATTTGCAATGGCTTGTTTAACTTTATAAAAATATTAACTCCACCTAGATTCTCCCACATCCAACATTAGTTTACCCACTTCTCTTTCTCTGCTCCCTGCCTACACTCTATAGAGGTCACTACTGCACTGCACATAACAGATCTCAAATCTCAAAGCCTACAAAGCATCTCTCCAGAAAGTCTGTGTAAAGTCAGAGACATCTATGTTTTTCTACCCGCTGTGGTCCTACATATTCAGTATGTCCAGAGCCTCAGTTTATGAACAAGGACAATAATTGATTGTTAAGCATTTGTTGTTTAATTACTGAGATATCTAGTGAGATATTTTAAAATGTATGGCATTTCAACTGATGATGTCTCCATAGAGAACTTATATTTTTTATCAATCTTGTCAAATCAGTTACCCAAAACTCTGAAAGTGACCTATGTTTGGTCCTACTTTAGGCGTGGGAGAGAAAGCATTTCAATAATTTTCTTAAAAGTTGAAATTATGTCTAGGGAGAGCTGCCTAGTCCTTATCATTTCCCAGCAACTGATGGTAAAAACACGCACACACATTCTGGTGTGAGATAATCAGAGATATGGCTTGGATTAAAACATACTTAGTTTGGTACATAATTACTCCAGCCACAAAACTGTTCACACTGCAGAAACAAAAAAATGATTGCTCTTTCTTTGGGGTTTTTATTCTGTGCATCCATCAAAACGGTCGGGGAGTGAACTGGATGCAAAGAAATGTGTTTGATGAAAAGGGCACTTGCTAATAGTGGCGGAGAGGAAAACTAGTTTTTGAGGGTCAGGAGAAACTTTAATTTGCAGCTAAAGGAGCAACAAAAAAATTACTGTGTGAAAGTGCCCTGCGCATTTAGCAATACAAACAACACACACCAAAACAACAGCTTTGCTTGTTCTGCTTATTCCTAATATATATTTATTCCCTTAAAGGATTTGTTAAAAAAAAAGGTTAAAAATCCGCCCACAGCCATGAGGTTGCCCGGCAGATACTTCAATGCCAAATGCTGCACCCAGCCGCAGGTCACCAGTATTACAGTTTTACTCTTATATTTCTGCTTGCGTGCAGATATAACGTGTTATTAGTGAGCTGTAGACGAGCTGGTAGGCAGATTTTTCTCACGGGAGTTTGCAACGCTGACATTCTTGTTCATTAGTCCCAAAATAGATATGTTTAGTTCACCATTCACCAAAAACAAAAAGCACCTTCAATGAATGCTGCTGGAATCAGGCATGGTTCAACCCTGTTTCCAGTCTTTGTGCTAAGCTAAGCTAGCATAAAGGCTCTAGCTTCACTGCACCAACACGAGAATGGTAGAAAATGTTCTCATCTAATTCTAATTTAATCTAATTTCTAATTTCCCAAAATGATTATATTTACTTGACCTTCCTACTTACTTTCCTTTGTTGTGGGTATTCACTGCAAATCTACTGACAGTTAGAGAATAGCCACTGATTTTACACATGTCCAAAAGATGTCTGAACTGGTGACTTTTTGATGGCAAATCTGGATCAAAATCATTCTCAGAGCTAAATCGAATGACTTTTTACAGAGTGTATACTTTTGTCAGGGATAGTGACGGTACTTATATGGATTCAGCAGGAGACACAAGGTTTTCTTTTTCTCGGAGAGCCTCAGGGAATAAACATGAGATCAGTCAGATGAAAGATGACTTTCAATAAATGCCTCTCTTTCTTTTTCTTTTCTGTCTTTCTGTTCTCCTCATCTGTACCCCCCCCCCTCTCTTCATGTGCTGAGTTCCTGCCTTCCCTTTCTCTCTAATTTCTGCAGGACCATGTGCTGCAAAGCTGTGGTAGGTCTTGAGTGTGTGTGTGTGTGTGTGTGTGTGTGTGTGTGTGTGTGTGTGTGTCATTGTGAAAACTAGCCATGAAATGCTCTCATCTCGCTGTCTCTCACGCCACACAAGCATTAAACAAGCAGGAGCACATACTATAGTCATACAACTCATTAGAAGTGCATGCACATTCATTCACGCATACAAACAAAAACACACACAACGCAAACACACAGAAGACAATGGACACACACAAGAATGCACGTACATAAATGAAACAGGTGGACACACACACATGCACACACACAGGGTGGTTTAGTGCATGACAGTGTGATAGATGGTGAGAAATGAAGGACACAGACCCTGTTCTTTTCTGCTGGCTGTCTGTCTGTGTGTCATCAGTCCCAGATTTTAGAAACCACAGGGTCCTAAAAAATAAACAATTTGGGGTTCATTCGTAGGGCGTCAACTTAGGAAGGATGCCATTGATCTCCCCAAAGCCTTGCTGGGAAAGTGAGTTTGTCTCAAGTAATTAAAAACATTTGGGACGATTTAAAAATTCAAGCGGACACCGTATACACTTATGAATCTGAATTTGTGTACAAGTCCTTATGGCAGCACAAATCTTTACACGATGATAATTCAACAAACAAAATGCAAATCATATGTTATATATATGATGTTTCGGTTAATCAAATGTAAGTTGTTTTTCTGTGACCTGTAGCACAAAGTAGATGAACTACTTTCCCTTCGGAGGCTTTCGGGACACCTGACAAAACTGAATCAGTCATTCAATAGTTCAATATTATCAAATCAAATGAATTATCAGATTAGATTTATGGTCTAACTGATCATGCACTAAACCTATGATTCAAACTGTAACAATACGATTTAGATTTTTTTTTTTAAATAATTAAAGCACACAACCACACATCACACAACCCTAAGCCACCCCAAGCGCTAAGCAAAGAAAGCCCTACTGGAAATTTGACTCTGTGGCTTTAATAAAATGCTGTTCAGTCTTCACACCAATCAATATGGACAATATGGTTAATGTAGATCAAATTAAGGGTACATTTGCTAAAAGATAACAAGTTCTTTCTTAATTTTGCTTTGACATTTGTCATTCTGCAATACCAAATAATGATCTGCAAGCAATGTAAACCATACTGTCAACAAGCGGTTTCGATGACGCTTGGGTAACAGCTATGAATTTGTAAATCTGAAAAAAATAATTGCAAATTTCCAGTTGGGTAAGTCTAGCCTTGCAAAGCCAGCCCACAAACATTGAAATTTCACATTGCTCATTGTAGTCTGCTGAGGGAGGACTCATTTAAACAAATGTCCACTTTCCTTCCCATTTTCAAACTGGAAAAAAACACAATTTTTTATGGAAATGTCATATATTCATTAATTCTTTTAATTAAATCATACATTTGAGGTCATGCAGGTTCTCTTCACTTTTTATTCACAGTGGTTACTTTACAAATGTTTTCGCTCATGCAGAACTGTACTGAGGGTGTGGCCACTGAATCATCACTTTTGGGCGCAGGTGCAACAGAGCCCACTCCTGACCACACCCAGCAATGAAGATGCTTGTGGTGCAATGAAACAGAAGTGAAATGATGCATATCAGTATGGTGTTAAATTACTCTTCAAGTAGAGGTTGATGAGAATCAGGAGGGTGGAAAGTCACAAAATGTTTTATCTGTAAACCACAGTACACAGAGAGTACTCATAGTCCCAGGTGTTTTCCAGACTAGAATCAGAATTTATGACATTTAGGCTGGCTTCACGAGGCTAAGATTGGCCTAAAGAGGAAGCAGATTTGTCCTGTTACAGTTGGAGCGACACTGTGCGGTAACAGTCCACCAGCATCAGTCCTCTATGAACAACACCTACGGGGCCCTCTCACCTCAAGATCCTCTCTGTGTGATCGGTCTCTGTCTTCGAAGTCTCTGGTTCTGCGGCGAGCCTCTTCGAACGCTGCCTGCGCCAAAGCGTCCTCATGCTGCACACACACACACACACACACACACACACACACACACACACACACACACACACACACACACACACACACACACACACACACACAGACAGATGGAGACTGAGAGTGAGTTCAGTTTTCTACCCACTAAATCTGAACAGCAAAAGAGACATATTGTAAATATTGTTCAAAAGAGAACTCTGCTGATTTAGCATTGCACTGCTTTAACATATTCAGACTCACAATGGAAAGGTTTTTTAAGAATTAAACTTAAACCAGCAGAACTGGAGATATCATCTTTGCATCTCGGCATGCACTGACAAAACCTGGCGCTTACATTACCCACACTGAAACTTGACAACCAACAATCCAGTCGAACATATTGCACATACTGTACATATTTTCTGGGTGTGTATACCATCACATATAACTGTGTCTGTTGTTTATTATTATATATATTGTTTATGACCAAAGCTTTTATTGTTTTCCAACATTTCCATAACATCACAACTGTAAATGTTGAAAGAAATCAGAAACAGTCTTCCAACCCAACCGATGCTGACTCAAGTGACATCACATAAGGCAATTCATCTCTCCCTTTGGAGCCACTCAAGGGTTCGGTCATACAACTTTTGGCACATATGCAGTAGCACTCCCCATGACTGTCTGTACTGTATGCATGGTTTGTGTTACCTGCGCCCTCTCCTCATCATACTCCAAGAATCCCATTCCATCCAGCCTCTGTAGGTCGATCCAGCCTCTCCAGATCACACACACCCCGTTCAAGATCATAGGAGCCTTTAAATGGACCTGAGGGGAGAGAGAGAGAGAGAGAGAGAGAGAGAGAGAGAGAGAGAGAGAGAGAGAGAGAGATATTAATATAAGTTGTATGTTCACTTGTACAACATCACTACAGCGTTCACTGTATTTTCAGTTCTAAACCAGATTTAAAACTAAGCATTCAGTATTTTGGTATTTCATTGTTCTGTGTGAGACTCCATGTTGGTTGTGTTCTTCTGCTGGTAATGTTTAAGACCCTTTGATGTCAGAAAACCTCTGATGTTCTCTTCTTCAGAAAATCTAAGGTGTTAAACTAATATGGCAGGAAGATACATGGAAAACAAGAATGACGAGAGGACAAAAGACAAAAAGACTGAGGTCTGATACTCTTCCGGACAAGATTGACTCTCTGTTTTTCATGACTTTGGAAAAAATATTGGCCAATTGTACATTAGCCTGAGGAAGGAGCAACAACTTAATGTGACCTGAAGTTATATATGAAATTGCAGTTCTTAAATCAGAAACCGTCAGCTGTTTCTGCAGAATAATAAAAAGCTCTGTGTTTGGTAGATCTCCCCACTCCCTCCCCCCATTACTGCTGTGAAAGAGGAAAAACCACCAAGTACGTCAAAACATCTCCAGCACAGTTGGACTAGTAAATCACACACACACTGACACATTTACACATGTGTACATGTCAGTTGAGCTTAGTGTGTCCAGTGTGTAATCATACATGTGTACAAATCTGTGTATGACTTGTGTGTGTGTGTGTGTGTGTGTGTGTGTGTGTGTGTGTGTGTGTGTGTGTGTGTTCAGCTGCAAGATGTCAGTCCTCTTTTAGTGGAAAAGTAAGCATTTTTATTGGACTAAGTGGAGTCAAAGTGATCCAAAGTAAATATCATATGCCTAAACACATTTTCTTCTTTTCATTTTTGTGTGTTAATTTTTATGGCCATTGCCCAGGGTCTGTGACTTATAATTAAACTTACAATGGCTTTATTCACACACTGGCAGCTAAAATATGTTTGTGGTCTTTTATCCTGGGATAATAATCTCAGCCTGTATAGCTCTCAGCTCCTGCTTTACTTATTTATCTATTAAAAATGAATGTCGTGTTCCTTCACTCCTCATGTGTCTTCAGTTAAGCCTGACAATAACAAAAAAAAGTACAAAACAACATTAGCTGGTCACCAGTAGGCTGTCCACAAATCCTTACGCCTGTCTTGTTTGACCTTGTGTGTTGTCTGTTTTGTCTATCTGTGAAAGGGAGAGCAGGTCAGTGGGAGAATGAGCAGTGACAATAAGGGGACTGTAAGTGTTTACTTTCATATTAACTCCTTTGTCTGAGCAGCACAGTAAGAACAGTCTACAGCGTCAGACTGCCAGACAGACAGAGGAGGGTCAGACTTTGTCTCTTTCTCAACTCCTGCTTATGTTACATGGCTATGGCTCTGTGCCAGGAGGGCAGCCATGTACCCACCAAATATGTGTGTGTGTGTGTGTGTGTGTGTGTGTGTGTGTGTGTGTTGTGTGTGTGTGTGTGTGTGTGTGTGTGTGTGTGTGTGTGTGTGTGTGTGTATGTGTGTGTGTGTTTATTTCGAGGTGAGGGAATGTGTACATGTGTAGGATCACAGAACCATTTCTCTGTTTAGATTTTGGAGTCTGCTGTAGGTAAATCCAAGCTGCCAAAACATTTTGCAATTTAAAAAATATGTCGATAAGGAATAAGATGATATTTTTCTGGTAACACACAGAAGTTAACCCATGTAGTGGCAACCTTGTCTGGAGCTATTTAATGAACAGGTCTGTCTTTAAACAGTTCAAAAGTACATACAATATCCATTAAATGATCTGCAAATAGCTTGTGGCAGCATATTAGTTTTGCTCTGTACCCAATGTCTGTACTGTGGCCTTAAGAGTCCAGTATTTACCTTCACATCTCCTAGATTTTCTTCCCTGACTATCTAGCAGGATGCTCAAGATGTATATGGCATTTTGCCCCCAAACATGACTCAATTCATTTTAAAGCAGCTATAGTCAATATCTTTAAAAAAAAAAAATTAATAACGTGTGAGAGAGAATTATAATCGGACTCTGCAGTTTCCCATAATCCTCAGAGCTTTTTTACCATCTTTCAGTTCATTGTTTTGGTTTTACGGACTGAAGATTTGTTTGGTTAACTCTCACAGCTCTTTTTACTCATTCTTGCCACATAAAACTAACCTTGTGAGGAAGCTGGACTTGCAAAATTACAAAATCACACGAGAATCCATCTTGCCAGTCTTTAAGCTACGCTGAACCAATGGTTATGGACCAATCAGTGTCACATTAGGAACTACTGGCAGCTACAGCATGAGTTATGGGTGTGTGTCGACACATGTGGGAGAAGTGACCCAAAGTAAATATCATGTGCCTGTACACTTCCTGCCTAGCACCGGGCAGTAGAGGGACAGACTAGTTAGCATCTAGCGAGTAATAGTCAACGCAGTAACAGAATCTAGCTTCGTATTTGATCAGCACTACCTAGTTTGACAGTTTGATCTGTCACTTTGATCTTCGGTGCGTTGAGCTGGACCGACTCACTGAGAATGAGCTGTCAATCACAAGGTAGCCACACCCAAAAGCATACGCAGCTTTATCATCTATTTTATTCTAAATTGGACCATAATTTACTAAATGAACATCATAATGTATGAAAAAAAAGTTGTTAAACTAGCAACCGAGACCATAAACTCATCAGGAAACTGTTCACTGAGCTCATAAAGGAAGTGTCAAATCGGCTCTTTCCCATTAGAGTGAACGGTATCGGTGTGTTATTGCAGCCAATAGAGCTCCCCCTGCTGGGCTTTACATAGAATGCAGGTTTTAAGACACTTCTGCTTTGGCTTCACTTTTCAGACCCGGAAGCTCTGTACATTATATATACAGTCAATGGTTTATAGCTTGTTTCTGCTGCCCCCAAGGGACCAAAATAATTTACTAATGCAGCTTGAATACCCTTTTTTTAAAAAAATTTCGGAGTATTCCTTTAGCTTCATTATATTTCCTCTGGACACCTATGAAATAATTATTTATTAATTAATCTGACTGAGAAAATATGCATACACACAGGCTTACCTAACCAACGTTTTGCATGGGCTTTCAAATAGAGCTTTTTGAACTTCTTTCAGCCAAAAATGTGATAAAAATCTTGAATTTTCTCTTTCTTTTTCTTCTCTTTGTCTCATTGTCTTCCCCTTTCCCACGACACTGATTTCCATAGGGAAGAGACAACAGACGTCTGTTTTTCCCAGGGTAGAAAGTTTTAGGTGGTATTTTTATCCGAGTAAACAAGTATTTAGGAATAAATTAACAAAATCAAACACTTTCCTCCAACACACACACACAGACACACAGATGACTGTATTTTTCTGTGCGACAGTGGGCAAACTCCACGTTCCTGCATTTTTATTCAGGCTATTTTTGGACAGCCTCTCACAGGGACCTCTTTTTACCACAGCTACCCACACTGCACCGGGGTTGCAGGGGAGACCGCACTCCATAGAGACTGTGGGTTTTCGTGTTTATTTTCGAGTGAATGTTTTTCTGTGAGTGTGCGTGTGTGTGTGTGTGTGTGTGTGTGTGTGTGCGCGTGCGTACGTGCGTGCGTGCGTGCGTGTACGTGTGTTAGAGAGAGAGTGAGAGAGAGAGAAATGGCTTCCACATCTTTGGGGATGCACAGTGCTTTTAAAAGAAAGCTTCATTTGGCTTGACAGGGAAAACGTGTGTGTGTGTGTGTGTGTGTGTGTATGTGTGTGTGTGTGTGTGTGTGTGTGTGTGTGTGTGTGTGAGGGGAAAATATGTAGAAACGGCCCAACCACAGACTTCCTCTGAGAGAGAACCATGTCAACCCCCACATCCATTTACTAACACACACACACACACTCATACACGAAGAGAGAAGAACTCTCACACACTGCAGCGCACTGTGAATAAGAAAAGGACGCATGGTTAAAACGCAGTGGAAATTCAGACTTGCTCTAAAACTGAGTACAAGTTTAGTAAAGCGGTGCCTTACTTTGGGTCTCAGAGACCCCGTGGCAAGATCTGTGCTGTTGTTCTGA
>NW_026136720.1:31438535-31451035 GCF_905237075.1 Dicentrarchus labrax
TAAACTTTTTTTTTTAATTTTTGCTAAACCAAATGTGTTTTAGAGGAAAGAGCCTTTATTACATTCAATGATTTTTTTCCTGCCTCAAAGCCAGGCGATGTGACATTCCTGCACTGCGCAGAAATCATAGGGAGGTTGAGGTGAATGATTTGACATGGTTAAGGACACCAAAACACTCAGTTAAGGTTAGGGAGAGATCATGGTTTGGTGTTAAAGTACAGAAACTCATGTTCTCTCTCTCTCTTCACACACACACACACACACACACACACACACACACACACACACACACACACACACACACACACACACGTAAGTCCAGGTGAGTAGTGTTGCATACTTCAGTGCAGCTCAGCAGACAGTTACTGGAAGAGAAGGACTAAGAATAGAGAAATAGAGCTGACACACACATGCTGGATTTCACACCAGACTGACCTCTCTCTCTCTCTCTCTCTCTCTCTCTCTCTCTCTCTCTCTCTCTCTCTCTCTTTTCTCTCTCCAAATCTTGTGTCTCTGTGTGTTTTTTTTTCCCTCACACGCACACAAACACACACACACACGCCCTTTCTGCCTCTGCCTTGTATGCACTTAGAGACTCACTCACACACAAAGACATGATGCCAACATAAAACACTGGGACACACACAAAGAGCATATAAACAGAGGACCACGTCTGTGTGTGCGTGCTGCAGTGCATTATGGGAGTGGGTGTGGTCATTGATCTAAGGCCTGGAGCAGGAAATATGAAACCCTGTGGGAGGAGACGGTGATGGTGCTCTGTGTGTGTGTGTGTGTGTGTGTGTGTGTGTTTGTGTGTGTGTACAGGGAGGAGGTTTTGTGGTGCATTAAAGTCTCTTAAATGGGAGACTCCGACTGTGAGGTTCAGAAGAAAAGAAAGCTCACTGATACTGATTTGAAATAAACAAGCTTCATTAAAACGTACTGAACAATCACTCAGGATGAACAAGATGTAAAACACAACTGCACACACACACACACACACACACACACACACACACACACACACACACATAATGTCGAATGCAGAGCAGCAGTAGCAGAGGGAACCAATTAGTGGTCTGGCTTTGATGATGTCACTGACAAGTCACGCACTGGTGGCACAGCTTCCGTTCAGAGGGAAACATAACACCAAACACACACACACGCACACGCACACGCACACACACGCACGCACGCACGCACGCACGCACGCACACACACACACACACACACACACACACACACACACACACACACACACTTGATGTTTATATGCATGTGACAGAAGAGAATCCTAGAGGCTTAAAGCTGATGACTAAATTAGAGGGTAACAGAGGTGTCAGATAAGAAATGATTTTATAGGGTCTTGTGGGTGTAACGGCATGAAGTTTTTAATTTTCTTCGGGGTGCAGAGAACACGTGACCAGATCTATGGTCAGAATGAATGGGAAACATGCCTCCAAGACAAAATCTAAAAAGGTTTAAAATGTCAGCATCATGACCATGTGAATGTTCTCATAATAAAGACATTTCTGAATTTCTTAAAACCTGAGAACCTCAAACAGCAAAGGGCAAATATATAGACCTTTTGACCACTTTGCTGACATTGGGTTGAAGGCGGTAACAGTCATGTTGATATTTAAATCTTTAAACACTTGTTGATCTTTCCAAAGACCGGACCGGTGCTACGGCCGTGGGAGGATCGGAACAGTCGCCACATCCTAATCTGCTAAACCAGAACGTCTTGCACCTATTATACTGTACAATCTGGCTCTGGCATCGATCGCCTTGGAAGTGCTCACCTTCTACAAACAGCTGTACTGTACAACTTCTGTGTATCCTGTTTCAGCAGATAAGAGTGAAAGAATTTCTAGAAAAAAGAACGTCTTCAGATGGCCATTTTCAATTCGACTTTTATGAATTTCAACAAAAATCCTGTTCTGTCAGTGAGTGTCCTGCTCTGTCCTGCTCATCTACAGTGAGTTGTAGATTTGTTCTAGGTGTGAAGCTGCAGCGCTGCACTGGTACAATAAAATATTGACACAGTTAGCAACAGCTGTGTCTATATTTGCCAAATTTTCTATTTACTCTTGTTAATCTGGAATAAACGTTTATCCACATGGACAATAATGGTATCTAATGTGGGAAGGAGGTTCCACGAACAGAGAGGAAGTAGGAAATAAAAGTTGGGGAGTGACCTCTTAAAGGGCCGATGCTAAATGCTAATATCAGCATGCTAACACGCTCACAATAACAATTCAAGACGCTGATGCTTAACAGGTATAATTAGTTTAACTTGTTAGCAGCATGGTAACATTTAGTACTGAACACAAAGTGCAGCTGAGAATGTCATTAGTCTTGCACCTCATAATGGAGTTGGATTTAAAATTGGGGGATTATCGAATTTATTACAATACATTGTGAGAGAAACACGTCTGTCTGTAACAGATTTGTAGGTCTTAAAATTAAAAAAATGTTTATGCATATACAGGAAATGGTTTGGGAATGAATGAAGCCTTACACGTGTGTTTCTGTCCTGGTTTTTGTGTTTGAGCTCCTCCCTGACAGTCCACCCTCCTCCATCATGTAGCTGACAGATACTCATCTGCTTCTCATTTAGCCCCATCCACCCACCCCCAACTATGACCACTAATATCTCTGTCTGCCTCTTTTCACTCTTTTCTCTCTGTTTTAGGTTTTATTTACTGTTTATATATTTGTGTGTAGATATGTGTGTGTAGGCTTAGCACTCCGTCTGGCGCCACCGTCTCATCAGCATGCAGGGGTAGTGCGCACACACAGAGACACAACCTTCAGCAGTGAAACGAGTAATTCCTGTGGTTTCAACCTCGTCTAAAGTCACATCCTCAGATATGACTTTTCCACCAGCAAACCGGTTGGTACTGGAGCAAGTTTCCAGTTTACGAACCAAATCTTAAGTTCCAGTTGTTTTCATGACCAAAAAAGTATTTTGGGGCCAGAAAAAACGTCTCTGTTGAGGCCTCTTCACCCTGACACTGGGTAAAATGTAATGAGAATGTAATGAAAATGAGCAATAACTCGTGTTGAGCTGCTGTCATGTTAATCAATTTAACATGTTTCACCAGCAGCGCTCAACACTCAAGAACTTATTTTGTTCGTTGGCTGGAAAACTTGAGGGTTCCACACAGTCAGTAAAAGAGATCGCTACCAATATGTTGTGACACATTCAGTGAATTCTTGGTTAAAATCTGAAGTACTGCACACATTACATTTCCACACCCACACACACACACACACACACACTATGAAGGAGGGATGGAGGGCAGGACAGGAAGGTAGGAAAGACCAGTATCTGTTTTATCTAAAGGACACAATAAGCACAGCACTTTCTTCACACAAAGGAAACCACACACAAAACTCTTCGGATGACAAGAAATGTATGAATGAATGAATGGAAGGAAGGTTTGACAATATGGGAACAGTGATCAAAGAGTTAATGAACAAGCATATTCAAAACCTCTTACCAACAAGAGGGATGTGTATGTAAAGAACCACACAAGGGGCAGGGAGTCACAAAAAGCCCCATTTTAAAGAAAAATGTGGCTCAGTGATGATAAAAGGGACGCCCTTAAGAAATCAGTGCATCACAGTTTAAAATCATCATAATTCGTAGATTCGTAAAGTTGACACTTTAGTGCTTACTGACAATGCAATGTTTTTCTCAAAACTGACCACATGTATATATTATTATATCTCTACATCAGTAAAGAGGATGAAATAACACACTCAACTCCCAGTTCAATACAATTAACAATTCTGGGTTCACGGTAGGATTTCTTTCACCATGTTTTCTAACAAAATGAGACTGAAGACAAATTCTGAAAAAGATTCCTTCATTTCTCAGACAAAAATCTACAAGATATATAGTCTTTAATATGTTCTTTATCAAATATAGAACTTTACTTCTAGTTAAAACACACAGACATGCAGGCTAGTTTATATTCTAGTGAAGAGCCCAACATTTTCAAAGATACAAAATATGTCAGGCTGAATTAAAATGATGCAGTCAGCTGGAGTATTTCCATAAAGAGATGTTTTTTCCCGCCTCAGTGGAAAATGGATAAAACTGCATGTAAAAGGGTTAAAAAAAAAAAAAAACGCGAACAAAAGAAGAAAAAAGTTGATTTTTAAACATGCAGCCAACCTTTTCTTGTTGAACAATGGCCTACATTCTGTTCAACTGCTCACCAGACCCATGCCTGACTTTTAATGCATAATGTATCATAGTTAGCCCATGGACAAGTCCAGTTCTGGTTGCCACACAGATGCAAAGCTAGCATGAGTCTTGCTAACAGGAGAGACTTTGAAAACTAATGCAGAGCAGACCACCATCAGACTGTGTGGGAACCATTATATCCTGTGTTTATATTCAACTACAAAGCTCATTTGAGAGTGTTTAACACTTTAAAATGAGCAAACTACATCATTCTGTTGCCATAAAGGCTGCTGATGGACCAGCTGCTGATGCTACAGTTCATGTCTAGGGCTGGGTTAACTCTTGCTAGCAAGTTAGCGGCTAGTGCTAAAATTATCCTTGTCCACAGCTGGCTCCCATTAGCCTTCAACGACACTGAGAGCCTGTACTTCTACTTTTTCTCTCTCTGTCTTTCAAACACACACACACACACACACACACACACACACACACACACACACACACATCGTATTCAGTCGCCAAGTTTAACCTGGCTGTGCTACCCTTTTGGTTTGGCATCGTCTGTGTTTGGAAATGAAGGCGGGAGAGAGGGAGGAATGGAGGGGGAGAGCGGATGGAGGGACGACAGGGCGAGTGAAGGAGGGGAGGTTAAAAAGGGGGAGTAGGGTACGGATACGGTGGGAACGAGGACGTAAGCAAAAAACAGAAGGAGCGGGAAGAAGGAAGGGATGGAGGAGTAGTGTGGATGTTCATGTAAAATCCCACAAGAATAACAAACACAGGAAAAAGATGGGAAGCAGAAAGAAAAAAAAATATGTCGGGAAAAGTAATAAAACTAAAGAAAGGGGGGTGACAAAAGTAACCCGGTACCTCAGTCTGAATCAGAGTTCATGAGCTACTGTCTCTGAAGTAGAGTTGTTCTGATAGCAGTATTGTGTATCGGTGAGTACGTTATCTGTGCACCGATCCAATACCCCGTCATTTATCATCCCCGAAAAGGGACCCTGCTCCTCCCCAGACGTTACTGTTTTGTCCCAGGATAGCGAAGTCATGACCCACCCTACTCTGACTGGGACTGAGCGTTTAACCTGAGCCAGGCCTTACAACAGAAATCATACATGATGAGTAGTACACACTTAAAAAAGAATAATAATAATTTAAATTATTTTTAAATGCACATGAATCGGATTGGCGTACTCGGTATCGGACGATATGCAAAGTTCAGGCATCAGAAGCGGCATCGGGAAGGAAAAAATGGTATTGGAACATCTCTACTCTGATGGCAGTGAAAGTCATTATTATTTTTGCCCTGTTATTCAGTGATACTCAGTCCAGCAATGGGCTATCAATATCGTTTATTTAAAAATATATCTGGAATAACCACTTTAGGTTTAACAAAACATTTTGGAAGCAATAAAAATATTACATTATAGTATTGCAAGACCATCACCAAGCATCAACTGTGTGTGTGTGTGTGTGTGTGTGTGTGTGTGTGTGTTATGTGTGTCTGTGTGTGTGTGTGTGTGTGTGTTTTTGTGTAGTTCAGCTGTGACAGTAATTAAGAGAAGAAGTTGCAACGTACACAACATCTCTGCCTTGGCCTGACAGTTGTATTCTACAGGGAGGTCCAGCAGGATCTGAAGGCGGGGTGTGTGTTTCTTTGTGTGTGTATGTGTGTGTGTTTGTGTGTGTATGAAATGAAAGCCGGTATCGTGGTAGAGCAAAACACCAGAAAACGTACACTCAGTACACAATTAAAGGCTCTGCATTGGAACAACTGAGTGAAGTTGTCCACTTTCTTTTAAACAATATTTCTTTTTAGTGTACATTGCACTCAGGAAACCACATTCTGCACTCGCCTATCCTTTTTTATAACTGGAATATGAATGAATATTTAAAAGACTGAAACTTTAAACTGTCTTTGCTGCATAAGAAGAGCATTTCTGGAGTGTTTTACTGTGAATCGTCATGTTATATCATGACTTATGTATCTCAGTTTAAAAGATGAATTTGGATGAAAAGAGCAGACTGTCAGCAGGTTTATCCGGATCCTCAGACGCCTGTGTGTGTGTGTGTGTGTGTGTGTGCGTGAGTGCTTGGCTTCAATTCTACAGAACCACTGTGGAACTGCTTTACATTGACGACTCCTAGCCTCATTAAAACTTCATAGATCTGTGAGCACCGTTGAGGAGACAAAGGAGAAGGTATCGTCTTCACACACACACACACACACACACACACACACACACACACACACACACACACACACACACACACACACACACGCACGCACACACAACCACAAACTCTCTGTCGTTGCCATACACATACATACCATTTCTTTTTCTCTTTGTCTGACACACACCACATCAGAAACTCTCCTTCTGCAAAATGCCTGACACACACACACACAAACACACACACAGACACACACAGACACACACAGATACACACACACACACGTGCACAGTTCCCAACTATCAGGGCACTTGTGTTAAATAATTAACAGTGTGAGATTAGTCCGTCAGCCTTGGGGCATGGAGGTCCATCGATTCCCCAGAATGCATTTTTAATGAGCCGCCAGCCGGCATTCATTTCAGCTAGCCAGTGTCCGTGGAGGGCCTTCTGACACACACACAAGTCCAGGCTAAGCGCCAGGGGAGACAATTAACATACACATAAACACAACAGCAGCAGCACCACTGCACTGCACAGTGAACATCACCTTGACGACAGCAGCAAACCAACATCTTCTGAGCTCTGAAAGTTGTTTCACTTTGATCGAGCACGAGCACTACTGAGCAAATACTGTGTTTTATCAACTCACCGCTGTGTGACAAGAAGCTCGGCAGTGATTGTCACCTCTGTGCCCAGGATCAACACGTTTTAGAGCATGTTTGGTGGATGGCATCGTTTGAAAAGCACCACAGAGCCTTAAATACCCAGCACACACTAGTTTAAAGACTTTGCACATCAGGGAGCTGATTACACACTGATTCCTTTAATTGAACTGGTGAGCAACCTGACACACAAATCAATCTGTGTTCTGTGAAGGGTTGATGGCTTAAACTAACTGTACATGTTAAATGTCAATATACACAACCTAAATATCTGGACACACACATGTTCAGGACAATGAAACTCTGTGTTTTTTAACTTTGTGTGGGTGTCTGGACCGTCATTTTCATTTCATAAAATAAAAGAGGAACTGAAAGCAAAAGAGCAGAAAGAGATGTAAGTGTTTCTCCAAAAGCTGTTTTTTTTCACATTGTGTGAAAGATGAATCATGAGACATAACACAAAGCGTGAGAGGAATGGCCAACACGTTCAAATCCAACTGATGTTGAAATGAGAGATTTTGTCAGCTGTTGTTTTGGCGGGTTTAAGACGCATTTAATCAGAAAACAGAAAATCTCTTTTCACTGTTGTCAGTCTCTATGCTACAGCTCTGACCATGTGACCTTTGCAACACGCTGTAGAGCAAAAGAGAGATGTGTGTGTGTTTGCGTGAGTTTGAGGGAGTGGACGGACATCTCGAACTTGTCCTACCTTTCCTGTCTCTCTCTCAAAGTCGACATACTCCCTTGTAGGAACCTGCCTCTGATCTCCGTGCAGGTTGGCTGGAAAGAACTGGAGAGAGAGGTTGGTACCTGTAGCTACAAAGGCCTGTTGAGAGAGAGAGACACAGAGAGAGAGAGAGAGAGTGAGAGAGTTGAGTTTTTAAACACTTATTTATTCAGATAAAAATATATCTACATTTACAATAATTTGCAACAAAGGTAATCACAGACTACGATGCAAAATAAATAAATTCAATTAAAGACACACATCTGCAAAATTATTTCCAAATCCTTTAGGGTAAAAAGTACATTGTCATAATCCCACACATTCTGAATTTTAACATATTTATATTATTTCATTATATCATATTCCCTTTCTGCTAATAGATCCTCATAAATGTTACACACTGGAATTTAAGTGATTTTTGGCTGCGAGATTTCAAAATAAATACAGAACACAGAATACAGAATACAGAAGTCCACAATTTTACTTCTGCTTTGGTCTCTACCAACTTCTGAAAAAAGCTGCTTCACCTACCAGTTGTTTATTTCAGCTCTGGCTGTTTCAGTGCACAGCTGCTTGCTTGAGCTTTGAGCTCTTATTTAGGCTTCGGCCAAGGGAGCACACATTTATAAGAAAGTAGGGACGCACAATATGACGACCGACAACTCCCTGCTTCTCATGACCGATACCTTTAAGTTAAAAAAAGTTTATAACCTGTAGTTTTACACACTTGATGGTAAGAAAGGCTGAGATATAGTGAGCAAAGATGGATTGTTTAATATTCCGTAGCTCTGATCTAACCAAATCTTACTGACATCACTGTTGTTAACAACAACAACAACAACAACAAGCAACAACTGGTCTGATTCTTCAAATGTTCCTTTAGTTTGTTTGGTTCATCACAAAACTTGGCTTTCATAGAACATAAACACTGTCAATCATTTTGCATAAGAATTCAAAATAAATTATTATTATTATGGACCAATAATTCATCAGATGTAATTTAATTATCCTGATTATTCGGAATAATTTAATTTTCCCATTATCGGCTGAGGTTTCATAGAAATGTTTCTAGAGGGTTTATCTCTCTGTTTCTTCAGAGTCTAAAAGCTCTCCTCTTAGAACGAAAGCACAGAGTGAACCACTGCTCTCCTCACACACATATAATCACATCATAGTGTAGCTTTCCTCATTTTTTGATTTTTGTAAAATGGCTTCTTGCTCTAATGGGAGCATTCCTATCACAATAAGCACACACACACACACACACACACACACACACACACACACACACATATAAAATGAAAATCAATAGAATGCATTTCTCTGTTGCAGTCAGAAAGGAATGAAATAGAGAGAGGCAGAAAATCACGTTAGAAAATGTCTGATTTTTATGCGTATATGTGTGTGTGTGTGTGTGTGTGTGTCTATTGTCTTTGCGTGTGCATGGTGTGTTGTGTTTGCTGAGACAGATCAATACTAAGGGCATTAGGGCTGCGACTGAGCTGGAAGCATATGAATTATGCACCCTGTCAAGTCTGTCCCTCATCAGAGAGTGAGAGGCCAAAGGAGAAGAGGGAGAGAACAACAGTGAGTGGATGAGAGTGAAATAAAGAGAGGAGAAAGCTGAAAATGACTAAGTGTGTGCATGGACACACAAAGAGGAAAACCTTCTTTCACACAACACACACACACACACACACACACACACACACACACACACACGCAGAAATGAGAGCTCAAAGAACACCCGAGTCATCATTTCTGCTGTATTTGAAGTATTGGATTACAACCATCTGATACTCATTTGCTGCCTACTACTGCGGGAGAAAAAAAAAGAGGAGGGAAGGAGAGGCAGAGAGAGGGGAGAGATGGAGGGAAACTGAAAGACAAAGGAGGGAAGAAAAAGAGAAGGAGGCAGAGAGAAATGGAGAAAATGAGAAGGAGGAAGAGAAATGAAGGGAATGGTAGTAAAGACAGCGTGATGAATGTGAAGAAAGTCAGACAAATAGAGAGCGAAGGAGAGAGAGAGAGAGAGAGAGAGAGAGAGAGAGAGAGAGAGAGAGAGAGAGAGAAAAGGAATGGAAGTGAGATGAAGAGACAAAGACTAAAGACAAAGACGGACAGAGCAAAGGAAATGAAATAAAGTGGAAAGACGGAGAGAAAGAGGGGGACAGAAAGATGGAAGAAGAGCGGGAAGAGAGACGAGTGCAGCATGAAAATCAATAGCAGTTTAGAAAGCGACTCATCTCTAATGAGCTGCGCTGAAGATAATTTACTTAGAATTATTGTCCCATTTATCAGATCAATCCTGAACATTTCGGAGTCGCACAGCTATTTGTGTGTGTGTGTGTGTGTGTGTGTGTGTGTGTGTGTGTGTGTGTGTGTGTGTGTGTGTGTGATGTTTTGGAATTCCTAGAAATACACAGCTGCCTAATTGCATTTTTATATGACATTTATATTGCAAAAATAAAAATAACTTAAAAATGCATATTAATTCTCATGCACCGCTTTTTGACATGTGTTATGTTGTTTATTCTTACTGTTTGAATATTGGACATTGTGCCATTATCTGTTATATCATGCAGAATATATAGAGCATATGCATTCATTTTATTTTTACCCTTAAACAAAATAAAACCATGAAAAGAATAATATTTAGACAGTATCTCTGCTGTAGCTCGCATTTGGAAAACATTAACATAATACTGTACATATGTATAGAATAAAGTGTTTGTCTTTTATTTTCTGCCCTCTTTAACAGGCCTTTTATTTATTTACTTAACCCACTTCTTGTGTAAATAACAATATGTTCTGAACTAACATGTCTGATAAAATGAATATTGAAGAAATTACTGGTTAGGGAAATTAAATATCTTTGATGTGGAAGTTATAGTTTTATTTTATTTAATTAATTAGTCAGTCGGGAATTAGGGCCGATTTGACAAGAGATTTTTAAAGGGATTAAATTTTTTAAAGATCCCCTCCAAATATTTCCATACATATAAAAAATACTCTAAAATACTGCTTGGAAAGATAATTTCTGAGTCTGATGTGTTTTTTTCAACAAAAAGGTTTTATTCACATCACACTTGTGTCACATATTGGACAACAACTAGCTGTGATGTCACAATGTACACGTCTTAAACTTTCCCCCTTCAGCAGATGAACGTGAAAACAACAGTCTACTGTCAAACTCTGCATCAAGCTCAAATCAGCAGAGCTTCTGTTCAGCCGTCTCGTCTATAAAAAGTGGTCCTTGACAGCACGTTTGAGTCTCATTGTGCCGGATAGTCGTTCACACTGACCATGAAAATAGCAGGAGGTCTTTAGCGGCGTCTGGCCGATAGATAAATCAGCGGCATGATGTCACACCTGCCATCAAACCATTAAAACCGTGGCCATCAATTCTCACAGCAGAAGAGGCTTATAAATACAGCGAGGACAGACAGACGGACACATCATGTCCCACTAAAAGATGGTAAAACTAGATGTACCTCCCCTCCCTCCCTCTCTCCCTCTCCCTCTCCCTCGCTCCCCCTCTCTCCCCCACTCTCTCTCCCTCTCCTGCCATGATGACAGCATGTTTGTGAAAAATACCTCGAGGATGACTAAGACGGCAGAAGTTGCCCTGTGTTTGTGTGTGTTTGTGCCAGCAGCCTAAAGGCTTCGCCTGACTTCACCTTTTGTCGAGGACGTAATTTAATAGTAGTTTTTTAAACAGACTTCACTCTCTAAGTGTGCAGTAATGAGAATATGAACGTGTGCTCACTCGCTTTAAAGTTAGAAACCTGCTCATCACAAACGCTACACCTCCTATTTTTGAACGAAAACAAAAAAGGTCACTCAGGATCATTTGCACTTAGTGAACCTCTGAGAGGAGTGAAGGTGGTTGATAAGTTAATAATGATAAAATGTATCTTACTTACAAGTTACCTTGAAGATTAAGCTTTTAAATACCTGAGCATATAAAGCAGATGCAGTGTTATACAGTAAATGAAACCACCCAATAGTATGTACATTTTCTGCTACCTTTACAACATTAAAGTTATATCAATAATCCAGTAGTATAAAATATACTAACATAGTTCTGTCAGAGACTGGCTACTTTTACTTTTATACTTTACTTTATACATTTGAATGCAGCACTAATACTTGTAATTGGCTGAGAGGTACCTATCTGAAAACTGCGCATCAGATGCATTCGAAGAGAGAAGTGTGGTTTGGAAATGGAGTCAGACAGATTCAGCACACCGACACTGTGACACCGTTGCCACAAACTACCCCCTATACTGCAGCTACTACCCGCTGGCTGCTCCGCCATGAAAACACACACCTAAAAACAACACAAAACAAACTAAAGGACAAACATAAACAGGGCTATGACTAAGGATTATTTTCAGATTATTTTCTCAATTCTTTGCTTGGCCTGTCACAGTAACCCTGAAACCTGATGTGACATCCTCGTGGTGCTTGTTTTGTCAGAGCAACAGTCCAAAAGCCTAAAAATATTCAGTTTGCTCCACATTAGACAGAGGAAAGCAGCAAAGAGTCACTTTTGAGAAGCTGAAACCAGGGAATGTTTGGCATTTATGCCATAAAAAATGATATTAGTGATTAATCAAATATGAAAATATTGCTGATTTATTTTCTGTTGATTGATTACTTGCTTCAGCTCTGAACAAAAACAAAAAATTTTGAGTAATATTCATAACAGGGCTGTATTGCATTATTACAC
>NW_026136720.1:31456035-31641035 GCF_905237075.1 Dicentrarchus labrax
ATATATGAGATACAAAACAGCATTGGCCAGACTATAGCTGTGTTATGAAATATATCTGAACAGACAGAGTTATCTTTTTACTCATACTCACACTCACACACACACACACACACACACACACACACAAACACAGAGGCAGACAATTAAAATTTATAGCACCTCAGCCGAGACATATTGGCACTTGCAACATAATGAGGAATGAATGTTTGATTATGCAATGAACGGGCGGATAAAAACACGCCCCTGAAATGTAGCACAGCTCCTTTTTTTTCTAGTAAACACACCTACAGACGCACACACGCACGCACGATTAGACTCTCAGGGGACTTTTATAATCACCCACACAGATCTTAATTAAACTACGAACAAGAACCTGCAGGAAGGTGTATGTGTGTGTGTGTGTGTGTGTGTGTGTGTGTGTGTGTGTGTGTGTGTGTGTACATTCTCATGCAGTGTTTCTCTGTCTTGACAGGCTTTGTTGTTTGTTTTGTTGGTTGGTGTTTGTGAGGCCGTCTGTTTATAGTCTGTGTATAGACTATAGTGAAACGTATGCGAAAATCCCCTGAGACCAAAAGAAGAGAGAGAATAAAACACATACACATACATACATACACACATACACACATACACACTTTAATAACACACATACACTAACAAAGCAGAAGTGAGGAGGCGTTTCATCAGTGTTTCTAATGTGTAGTGTGTCCATGTGTCTCATGAAGGAGATGCGTGCTATTCTTTAACATGTATAAAACTAAACATGTATTTGTCCCACTTGTGGTGCAATCTGAGCAGGCTGAAGGGCTAAATGTTTTAATCATTACTTTTCATCCTAACAAGGGTTTTAGGAACCAGGCCTCAGGCTACAGCATATGCTCTGAATCTTTTTTATGAGAAGAATCACTCCCTTTATGACACCCGTGTCATTGATTTCTACCAAACGGTCTCCCATTCAGATAGCCTGAGGATAACACACACATACGCGCACACACACACACACACACGCACACACACATTGAGCTCACTGCTTTACTGTGTTCCCTGCAGGCCAAACGGTGCGTGAGTGATTAACAACAGTAGCTGGTGTGCAGTAAAAGGTTCATTAATTAATCAGATCATCTGTGGTTGCCATGGCGAGTGGTTCTGACATGCAGTCTGGTCTCATCTTCATGCAGCACACTGAGCACGGCTCACTTTAGTCCGTATCGTCTTGTTTTAAAGTCTCACATGTCGAGTAAAGTGCGACGTTAAGTTTAGTTAGACTACTTTTAGTTACTTTTTAAAAATGAAGTTTCAGTTCCATCTTTAGTTTGCTTAGTTCATTTTGGTTTTAGTCTAACTGACTTAGGGCCTGTCCACACGAATACACAGCCTCACCCAATACGAAGTCGTTTCGAAAAAAATCTCCGTAAACACTGCGTCGTTTCCAGAAATATCTGCGTCCACACGGATTCACTGAAACCCAAAACGCTGTAGTACATATGACAGGCCTGTATGTGGCGCTGTGACGCCGCCACACCAATACACTAAAACCAGAAAAGAAGCCATGGAGCATGCGCTGTTTACAAACAAGTAGTAGTAGTCCGCCATCGTTGTTGTTGTTATGACGCGTCTAGCGGCGGCGCGTCTAGCGGCGGCGGCTGAGGTTAAAAATCCGGCGTTTTTCGGATTTTCTCACTCTGGGACCCGTTTCCAAAAAATACTGTTTTCACACCCGTAAGTATTTATCCGGAATCGAGAAAAACGTTTTCGTGAGGACAGGCCCTAAGTGTGGTGTAATTAAGTTTAGATTGACTTTTGTTTTAGGAGTTAATTTAAGTTTCGTTTTTTTTTTTTTTTTTTTAGTTTATTTGGAGTTAAGTGTCAGTGTAAAAATAAAACGGTTGTTCAGTCTGGTTTATGTATAGTCTGATCTCTTCTATTTGCACTTGCAAATGTAACTATTGTTGAGTCTTCTTTGGTCTAAAAGCTAGAAGAAGTGAATAAAAAGATGTCGAGCAGCAGCAGTCTTATCAAATCATGGCCATGAATTTTTTCATTGTTCACTTGTTTAAAGCAGAGCTGCAGGGCTTCCTCAGTAGAACTAGACTGAAGGATAACTTTCTGTGTTTTGTGAAATTTCATATCATCTAACTCCTGCTGCCTGGCTCATTAACAGTCTGCCTATAAAAGTATAATTCTAGTATTAATTTAAAAAAAAAAAAAAACTTTAGTACATACTCATCAACAGATCTTAAGTCAGCTCAGTTGATACTGTATCCTATAATAGGTATGGAGGATCTCTGTAAATGACCAAACCACAGACCTCCTTTAATCTTCTAAACAGATGATGTCATCTGTAAAAAATAATTTGGCTTAAACATTTTAACTTAACGTGCTCTGACCCATGTACTCCTGAACAGTTTTTTTTCTCTCTAAATGTAAGTCAAGTGTGAAGAGCAAACGATGTGCAGTGTCTTTGTCATTAATGATGGATTAGTTCACAGAAAGTCCGGTAGATTTCCTGCTAATGTTTTCCAGGCTGAGGCCTTTGGATCAGCACTGGCACATGGGAGGCTGAGTGTCTGAGTGGGCCCCTCATCTACAGTCCATTAGTTATAGTGAAAATCCACTTAGTCAGAGAACTTTGAACTTCATATTGTTACAATCAGGTGAAAAACCCAGTCTCATAATGTGCTCTCAGAGTTTTACCCACACTAATGAAATGAATGTCACCTACAGGATCAATAGCAAACATTTTTTATGAAATTTCATTTGTCCAGTGGAGTTTATGACCAAATAAGTAAGTAAAATATTTATATAGTGCTTTTCACAGACATAAGTCACAAATTGTTTTACAGAGGCAATGTACAACAAATATACTGCCCAATACCTTTGTAAGTACAACCTCACAGATCCACAGTGGTTTCCTCTAATCTTACACTTTGCATTTTTGTCTTGTTTTGTTAATTTTGTCTCCTTTGTCCAATTTATGGCTTTTAGGACACTGAATGTACACTGCATGCTACTTAATAATAAAATGTATTATTTGATTTATTTATCAAGAAAAGAACTGCCACATATTCACTGTTTTCTGCTTCTCATATTGACAGGATGTGCTGCTTTTGTCTGTTTTATACAATTGTGAATAAATGTCTTTGGGTTTTGGGCAGTTGATCAGACAAAACAAGTTAATTAAAAAAGCCACCATGGATGCTGGGCCCTTTTTTACAGAGTTTTGACGTGATTTAGACATAATCATTAAATTATTAATCAATATTGACAACAAGGTTTTGTCTTTCGTGTTTCCATTTAAAAAACGAATGGAAACAACTGAAAAAATCAGATAGAAAAGGGGCAGTACATAGGTTAATCCCTCAACTTTAGTTCAAACTGTAAAATATACCAAAGCAGGGGCACTGTTATACCTGATATCAAACAAGGACAAAGTTTAAGTACTAAATTACTTACTCATTTTCTCTATTTTCCCTCTTATGTACATTAAGTGGCTACAAAAGTTCCCTGAGACATGAAGTCAAAAAAGGAGAAAAGCCGTCCCATGTCCCACAAATCACGTAGATTCGTGCCTGTCGTTCCTCCTCATTGTTATTCAAGGACACATACAGAAATATCTAGGCTTTGTTTGCTGTCTTAGAGGCTGCAGTGGAAGTGGCCTAATAAATATTTAAAACGCATCAATAACACAGGAACACAGAAAAGCTAATGATGCTACAGTGACACGACACACAGCTGACTCGGGACAATCAGTGTGTGTGTGTGTGAGAGAGATAGAGAGAGAGAGAGTGTGCAGAGAAGATGAAGATGCAGTTCTCGACTCACCTCCTTTATGTGCATACAAAAAGAAATTTGAGCATGAATATGAACAAAGTGACTTCTCATCTGTCGCTCTTTCTGTGCGCGGGTACCTGTGTGTTATCTCCTCCTCTTCAATAATGTTCAAACACACTGTAGTTGGAAATGAGATGTTTGCAAGTTTTTTCGACTGTCTGTAACTCTGACAGAGAAACCAAGACTGCAAACTGCCATCTGACTTGTCTACACAACAATTTCTGCTCTTGCTGCAAAACTAAGGAGCTACAGGAGCAAAAACATCATGCATGGGGGAATAGTATTTCAAAAAGATTGTCAATGCAACATCTTATTTTTGCTGTCATACAATCTATTTTTCTTAACTTCTTTGTTAAGAAAAATAGTAATTGTAAGAGATATTTCTGCATCAAGAGACATTAAACAATATTAAACTGTCTGCTATGAGGATGTTATGTTGAGGGTCAGTAAAAGTTCAGCAGGGTCTGTGGTGCTCAGTGGACTCACAGACAGCATCTACAAAGAGTTAATGACCCTGTTTTGGATTAAATGACCATTAGCAGCAGACGGGATTACCAGGCGGCTCCATAAAGAGAGCTGCACGTGGGCTCATTGTGACCCAACTCTCCCTGTGTGGTTACATCAGCGACTGAGAATCAACCTCCTTCCACACTCAGACATCCCTGCATCTCTAACTGTGATAGTCAACACAGAAACACACACACACACACACACACACACACACACACACACACACACAGGAGTACAGTATAGAGCAGGGGAGACGCCTGGATGTGTGTGTTTATTCTTGGTCAGACGGAGGGATCCCGTGGCTGAAAGACAAATTTGGAACGGCGCATGGTCCAGTATTTTAGTATACCGGTTACAGTGTTACGGTCAGCCAGTCTGTCTGTCTGCCTGTCTGTTTGTCTGTCTGACTGTCTGCCCACCGAAGAGACGACGGGGTGGGCTGTGTGCGGGGGGTCTCCTACTCCTCATGGGTGCAAAAAATAAACACACACACCACACAAATATGGAGCCACAAGCAGCCATGATGTGAAAAATGACTGCAGGCCAAAAATACTCAGATTTTGTTTTTCAAGCACATGATATAATTTTCTGCATCTAATACCACAGATCCCTGGTTGGACTGAGTTGTATTTGGTGCTCCCATATTGGAGTGATTAACAAACTTAATATTGTAAAAATCCTACTCTGTATCATGTGAACAGAACCAGATGTTGTACCTTCAAGCCACTGTGTAAAATTAGAAGAGTTCTTTCTTTGGCGCCCTCTAGTGGAAGTGTGAAAAAAGACACTGTGGCAGCCAGACAGCAATGCATGCCATTACATCCTCAAGACGAATGAATGGGCTTAAAGCAACACAAAGACTGCACTGATTTCTACAGGCATTGTCTCGTTCTTTTACAAAAATGAGCTTGAAATATCAAAAGGATCTGAAAGATTATCACATTAGAAATGGTGAAGTGAGGGTGAAATGAAAGGTGTAAAAGCAGTGTATCTGACAGATACTACTTACAATTTGTTAGTTCTGAAGGTTTTATGTGAATCTTTACAGAAAAAATAAATAAAATGGATAAAATAAATAAAAAAAATAATGAAAAAACAAAACGCTCCGTGCATGAAAGAAAAGATTCTTAACCTGTTTCTGAAGTACAGACTGTATTTCTTCATCAAGGCAGTCAGAATGACACATATCCTTGCTGTTAAACACAAAACATTAACACATTATTTTTGTATGACAATATTAATACTGGAAAGAAATTTCATTACATGCCATAATAACTGATCACATATTTTAATTATATTACTGTACACTGTGTTTTTTTTTCATTTTTATCATGCAGCAGATTCAATTATTTTCCAGATGGTAAGCAGAGTCTTTGAGGATAGTGGAAATAGTGATTAAGTTTTGTTAAACAACCCGGTGGAGTTTTTCAAGGATTGCTGATATACAGTATATTTGTCTGAAAATCTACACTGTAAAACCTGAGTTAGTTTAACTCATATTGTTTGAGGAAATCGATTGCCTCAAACTGTTTAAATTTATTACCTACATCAATTTAAGCATGAAAAAATATTTGATTTCAGTACAAGTAACTTGATTGTTAAAGTAACTCGGGTGAATTAAGTTCTCAGACATATATCAGGATATGAGTTGACAATGTGTGGACAGACAGTGGATCAGGTAGACAAGACAGAGGTAAATCCGCAGGTAGGTAACAGAGATGGCTCAAATGCTTGACAGCTCAAGCAATCTATGTTTTAGGGTACAAAACCATCTTTATGAACTGAATTGCTAGTAAACTGACAGGGGAACATTTCTGTAGGCTTGTAGAGGCTTTAAATGGGCAGTCAGGTGAGGTGCAGAGGCTTAGAGCTCACTGAGGACCAAGTGTGGGTCAAGCCGGCGTGAGGCATAAACAGAGCACCCACAAAGAGAGCCAGAGGAAAGAGAGGATGAAGATGGAGACAGTGCTGGTGGAGTTACTGTGTTCAAAATGAAAGCAGCCAGATGGTGGATGAAAGCTGAAGACAGCTGTTTTTAAGAGATTAACTAGGACTTGGATTAAGATTAATTGGATTAAATTAAGATTATTAAATAGAACCCACCATATGGGATTTTGCAAAAGCAACTATGAAAATGCTAGAGAGCACGTGAAAAAGATTGTATCTTTATGTAAAATTGGTGCTTTATTATAGTTTGTGATTTACAACACTGACTGAGTCACTCTGAACCAGCAGAGGGCAACACGACAGCTTTGTTCCCCATGAGGAGCCTCTGTTTACCCACTGCCTCCTTCCTCTGTTACCCAGGGGATGCTGCTGAGAGGTCTGGACAGTTGCCGTAGCAACAAGAGACTGTTAGACCGTGAAAGAAATACCATCAGCATTTTCTCTCGTTCCATAGACTCTCTCACTGTGGTTACTGTCTCAGCGTGGTCACAATGTAGCTGTGAGGTAGTTCACTGTGGAGAGGGAGAGAGAGAGAGAGTCAGACCAACCACACTGAACGTGCTCATTTCTGTAAACAAAGCTAAACTGCATGTCTAAGAATTTTGAGCTGGCTGGTATCTTAGCAACAGACAGACACTATAAATATCCTTCTGCTGTGTTTATCTATCTATCTATCTATCTATCTATCTATCTATCTATCTATCTATCTATCTATCTATCTATCTATCTATCTATCTATCTATCTATCTATCTATCTATCACGGAGGGAGGAGTGGAGGGAGGGATGCATGCAACAGCATGTGGGTGTGTTTGTGTAACTCTAATAAACACATGTGGTCTGGTATTTGGCTGCTTGTCCTGCATTCAGCAGGAAGCACCACTGGGCGTGGTAGTGCAGCGCCCGCGTCTCACCACAAGGTGGGTCACCTGTTCCACTTCAGAGACAGAGAGAGAGAGAGAGAGAGAGAGAGAGAGAGAGAGACAGAGAGAGAGAGAGAGAGAGAGAGAGAGAGAGAGCAGAGGGTGAGAGCAAGAGAGAGTGAGAGAGAGAAGAAGGGCAGACAGCAAAGTTGGTTTGATTTAATGCCGCGGGCTGTCCTTTTTATGTTCTTGTGGGATGGGGATGTTTTAATGAGGCAGGCAGGAAGAGAAGAGGCTCTATCATTCTTTGAAACATCCACTTCACAGCCTCACTATACCGTATTCATCTGCATGTACCTAAATTGTGTAAAGCCATAATACCTCTCAACACAGTTAGCACTCACTCTCAATGAGTGATATTCTAGCCACTGTCATTTTCACAGGAGGAACGCATGAGACACTCGCTTTAATCAAACCTCTGAAGGTAAACAAACTGTAACCCAATTTCCTAAAACCGAGCTGCAACTGAACTTCCTCTTCTAATATCCTGTCAGCTTTTTTTTTTTGAGTGCCAGCTACTTTTGAACAGGAAGGGTGGGCCCAGTAGCAACAGTGTATCACTTTATCAGAAGTAATATCTCATGAACCAAATATTGGCTTCAACGCTATTAGATGTTACGTGTGTTTTCCGTTTACAGTGCATTCATTATAGGCCATTTAACAACAGGTCTTTCACCTCTGCTTTCAGATTGTAATAGTATGATGACAGGAGGAAGACAGACTTTTTTAGAATACATTTTAGAATCTGCACAAGACTATAAAAATATCTCAACATACTTATTCATTTGTGTTTTATATTATCAGCCTAATATTTAGGGGTCCAAGCAGTGAAGCTGATGGGTAGGTTGGAAAATGGCCCGATGGTGGCGCTATTACTCAAATGATTGTTAAATTATTGTAAAATTATTGAGAAAAGCCAATCACATTTTCACCTGAGAAATTTTCCACCATTTAGAATTTTGCCTTTGTATGTAAAGCTGCTTTACAGACACCCAGCACCATTTCACAGTCAACTCGGCACTGGTTCCTAACTGGTTTAGTAAACTGATGACCCCTGACTAAGTGACATGTTTTATGGATATTTCATTCATTATATTATATATTATTATGAATAAATATGCTGAGATTGATCACAGTGGAATGCTCCCTCTGCATAGTCCAATGGTTGGTCAGTAATCAATGAAAAGGCTGTAGACGTTACCATAGCATTTGGTCAGCTGGGGACAGAGACACAGTAGATTATTATGTTATTGACCTATATTCAGTGCAATGCGTCAATTAGTAACTAGTTATTATCAGTGTCACGGGTCACACGGTACTTTTTTGACAATAGTTTACTTTTGTTACAGTAATATATTACTTTCAGCAGTAACAAAGTGATATAATATGTTACTAATAGGGTTAGGAGATTGATATCAGTGGTTGACTGAGTTCATCGTGGCTTGTTGTGGAGGGGCCTCTAAAGAACAAGTGAGACCAGCAACTGCAGAGAGAGACAGCAGGGAAAAACAGCATGTAGAGCCAGAATATTTTCACATCTAACCCAGTGAATTAAGAGTTTATTTTGACCAAACCAGAGTTGGTGATTGTTGGAACAGTGTAAAGACTAACAAAGACAGTTGAGTTTCAATGAAGTGTGTTTTATGCATCTTTTTTTATTTTTATGATTTCATCCACATCATCAAGGAACCCAAAAGTGTATGTATGTAATGTAATTGGTGCAGCAAGTTTCCCGAGATGGGGATGGGTCGGGGGCCTGGAGGGAAATTCTTGGCCCTGGGGGAGTGAAACAGGAGCAGGAAGAGCAGAACAGCCACCAAGAGTAGAGCCACAGATGCAAACATGATGAAGCTGTGATTTGGATGAATCTAGCTCTGCCATTATATTAGCTTTACAAACCCACACAACCTTTGTACAGTCATGTGGCCTGCAGAGTTATTGCATAAGGTCTTTTCCTTGTTAACCACTGATGTGACCTCAATATCTGCAGCGACCAGCAGATAAGAGTTTGATTGTCACTGACTAACAGCTCAAACTACTCAAATCTTAAAGCAGTTGTTTCTCCCTGGAAATGCCTCAATCCTCAGTCCTGTCTGATGGGACAACTTTACACGCTCCTTTTGTTGGATTTACCATCTGAATACCCAACACACAGTGGAGGGATCACATAATGCATATACAAGCTTGGGAACACCTCATAATGACTTTGTTTTCTTTTTTAAACATCTCCCTGGCCCCATAACTGTGGTCATATGCTAGATTTGGTCTTTACTTACTTGGCATTCATCATAAATGTACACCGCCCTGACATAGACAGATTTAATAATTATAATCTTCAGAGTCACACTGCACTGTTTTGAATCACAACAGTTGTTGATTATAAATATCTGAAATGCGAAGATATGGAGCCAATTAATTTGATAGATGAATTTAAATGTAATCATGACAAAACATATTAACTCCTTAAACTATGAGCTGGAAGAGACATCTCTGGTTCAGTCTGGTTGCCTTTTGAGACGCAAGACAACTACAGAAAGACACAAATGAGCACCAAGAGACATAATGAACACAAAGAGATGCCACTACATACAACATGGCCAGCCAGCAGCTAAACACAGGCCTGGTAACTTATTGAAGATAAAGAGGATTCATCCCTTGGGTCAAGTTGAATTATTGCTGCAAACCCCTTAAAACTCACACACAACAGTATCGCTCTCACCACCTATGACTCTTTTACAATTGCAAAGTCATATTTCTGACATGCAACAGTCAATCTCACATCCAAAATGTACAAATGCAACCAAAACACTTCATATACGTACATCTCAGGATCAACTCGTGTCCTCAAACACCGACAACATTTGTTGAAAGTGATAGTAACACTTTGTCAGTTAAGTAAGTTGTATAACGGATTACCGCAGTTCAAAGACTCATGTCAAGAACTGTGATGAGCCACACAGAAGCCCCCAGGAGACTGTCCTCTTCACCTTCCTGTTTACTCTACACACCTCTGACTGCAGATACAGCATGCCACCTGCAGAAATTCTCTGTTGACTCTGCCTTTGTGTATCAGTGGATAACAGGAGGAGGAATGCAGGCTGACTGGCGGGTGGTGCAGTTTGAACTGTCTGCAGCTGAACAGCAAGACGAAGGCGCTGATAGTAGACACATTTACACTTACACAGCCTCCCCTGACCCTCTGGACAACAGGTTAGAGTGGGCTGTGAACGCAGGGGCCTTCTACACGCTAACAAGCTCAACAATCAGTTTAGGTTTAGGGAAGCCGGCTCAGTGATTGGGCTGGAATCTCTGGAGGCGCTGACGGAGAAGAAGATGCTGTTCACAACCCCTCTTCGACATGCTGGTTGAGAAGAGAAGTGTATTCAGCCAAAGACCTATACCAGCAAGGTGAGGAGATCATTCCTACAGGTGGCCATGAGACTGTATAACTCGTCCCCACTAATGAACTTCAACCAATCGCTAATTGGCCTTTATAATTACATTTTCTGTAACTTCTGGCACACTGCAATACATCTTTTGAACTTATAATTACATTCATTTTGCACACCTTGCTGCGTGTGTGTAGTGTGCATGTGCATGTTTAAAGCGCCATACGTTTTTGCTTTTACACAAGTAGTTGTGTTTGATAAGGTCCCTCAGACAGGAAGTTAGTTTAGTTTAGTGTTGCCAGTTTTCTACACTAGGATGTTTTCTAGCTGACTGCTGGACCTCTTGGCCCCTGGTCAAATTTGAATAATTAATAAATAAGAAGAAAATAAGTAATAAGCTTCCCAAAACTGAGAAAACAAAATGAAGTTGCAGAGTCAAGGACGACTGTATATGGGGTGCCCCTGGTAGCTCATCTGTGCAGTAAAAATTGCCTTTGAAAAAAGAGGATCAGAGCTTCAGTCAAAGAAATATGGATGCATTTTCCTCAGTCTTATATATAAAGGTAATCCTATATAAAAAAATGTATAATCTATTTATTTTACATCCATCTAGATATGTAGATAAAATGTTTTTATATGTTAAAAATCAACTTGAATGTTAAATCTAATACCTAATGCTGTCCACTTGAGGGAGCCATTAACTATCTGTTATCTTGTCTTTTCTCCCCCAGATTAAAAACACTGCAGTGAACAAACTGTGTTAACATTTAAAAGGTCTGAAGAATCCAATTATGTTGGAAAAACACATTCTAACTGTCGTCCATACTGTGTGGGGAATCGACAGAAGGTAAATAATTACAACTCAAGAACGCTCTTTAATAGATATGACATCTTGTCAGCACCACAGACAGTGACACACTTTTGTAACTTTAACACACGTTATTTGTTTTACAATACATGCTGTTAATGCTGTATACAGTCTATGGCAGTGGTTCCCAATCTGCGGGGCAGGACCCCCACTAGGGGTCGCCAAAGCTTCAAGGCCTACGAAAACTTGCGCTGTAGGCCTTTATCTCTGCTTTTCATTCATTTCTGTTCAATAAAACTGTTTGCTTAGATAGTATAGCTGATTGTTATAAATATTAAACTACATAATACAGACTTGTATAAAGAGTTCTTAAACATATGAGGAAAACTCATGTCTGATGAATAATTCAATAATCTGCTCAAAATTCATCCAAATCACTCGTCTTGCAGTTATTGTCTTCACTGTTTGGGTTCATTTACAGTTTATCTGGTACATATAATCAACTATCCATACAATATCTTACCTATGGGTCAAAGCTTTTTACCTTGACACATGGTTATCAATGAAGCATGGTTGGCTCCAAAATACAAATACTGTAGATGTTTTTTTTTTACAAAACAAGAAATGGTTTTCACTGACACAGAGACAGAGCTGTGTCTGCTCTATGGTTATTTTTAAGAACATTGCTTTTTTAAGCTGCAGTTGAAATCTGTCACTTTCACTCCGTAATACAATCGTACTGTATTTATGTATTTTATTATTTATTATTATTTTATTATTTGTTTGTTATGTGGTGTTTAATATATAGATTCTATTAAGAAAATGGGAAGATTGATAATATATTGTAATATTAAGTTTCTTTTTTTTAACCTGCGAATGCATATAACTGAAATCCCATTACAGTACCCCTAATTTACTATTATACAAAGAATGTTACACACCAGACTAAAACATGTCATAGAATACATGAGTAAGCAATAAGTATAATGAATGTAATTTGAATATATGAGTAAGCTGTAATATATGAATGTATATAAATATATGAACCCACTTAATGAAATCAAAAGATCCCCCGTCCATTCCAATAGACGTAACTTTATAGGATGTCTAGATGTATGATTACTGTCATCTGACTCCGCCCAAATGCACAAACTTATTTGATCCAATGTCTGAAAGCCAATCACAGTGATCCACATCATCTAAAGTGAACTGCAGTAGAGCCACACACCCTTTTTCATCAAGCATAGCCGACCATGAGGCAAAGAGAAAATATAAAGCATATTTTAATCTATTATGATCAATTGGAATGGACAGAAAAAGAAAACACAGTACAGTGTATTCATATTTTATTTTTGGGTGTTTAGAACATAATTGGGTTTTGAATGGGTTAAATAATAAAATATGTTGTTTCTCCATGGCCTCGTCATTATGGTCTGCAATAATTTCATTATTGTGAAAACAAACAACCATGACTTATCACTTATAAGTGTATCAGAGACACACAGCAAGTTCCTATCACCATCAACTATAAAAAGATGGGTCTCAGGAGAGTTTTAACGAGGCATGCTGGGAAGTCTACTAATATGCTGATCATGTTTCTTTTGACACTTAATGAGTTGATTGAACTCATTAAGTAGAATTAATTTGAATAAAATAAAACCTATATTTATGTTATGTTAATGAGAAAAGATTACATGAATCCTATTGTTGTCATTGTATTTGTTCTCAGGAGTTAATGGCTGTTTATTGATGCTTATTCTGGGTCAGTCTCCACTGTCTCCGCTGTGTTTGCAGACCGCCTTACTGCGTTGCCCTCGGTTGGACCTTCATGCGGTAAGGATGGGGACTCAGAGTAACCCCATAGACTGGAGTGTAGTCTGGCTCTCCTGCATCCTCAGGCCAGATGAACTTAAACTTCCTCAGCAGCGTGACCGTGATGAGGAAGAGCTCCATACGAGCCAGACCCTCCCCGAGACACATACGAGGACCTGAGACATGAGAAGACCACAAAGTCATCTACAGCACCAGGTGTGATACAATGAGTTCATCCTGTTAGTTTTGTATGCTCTCATACCTGTGGAGAAAGGCATGAAGGCCTCTGGTTTAACAAACTCTCCCTGCTCATTGAGGAAGTTCTCAGGGTTGAATTCATGAGGGTATTTCCATTGTCCCTCCTCACTCAGTAAAGAGGTCAAGTTAGGGATGATCAGCGTACCCTGAGGAGAAAATGAGGCAAAAAAGAAAGGGCATAAAGGAAGGCAGGAAACAATTTTAATAGGTTAAGATTTACTTATGCTACCCAAGTAAAGGTCATGTTTGTGCCATTACTTAATAGTGATATAGTACAGACTGAATCTGTTTGAAAAGTATGTTGCCTTCATTTAACAATTTTTACAGTCGGTGAAATCAACCAAATCATTGAATGTGAATAGGGTTTGCAGAAAAGACACGTTCAACTCTGTTCCCTGCAGAGGTTAGCTTACATTTCCTCCACTTGCAACACTGCTACAAAACCGATTATGGTAACATAAAACTATTTACATCACTGTGACACTTTACTATACTGAGAAAAAAGATTTAAAACCAGTTGCTTCTTACTTTGGGAATGGAATATCCCATTAGCTCTGTGTCTTGAGTCGTACAGTGGAAGACGCTGAGCGGAACAGTGTTGGCTACCCTCTGAACTTCATGGATCACAGCCTGGATGAAGAGAGATTTAAACAACATGTTGCAAAACCTAATCTGATTTAGGGCAGAAGAAAAATAATGCACTCTCAGAAGCTCAGCCACAAAATAGCAGATCAAACCTGCAATATGGGAAGCTGCCGGCAATATGCTGACAACCAGGCAAAAAGAGACCATGATAAATGTTTTTTAAAAGCAGTGATTACAATTGATCTCCAAATTTTAGAGCATTTGTTTATGCTCTATAATCTGCTCTGTGTATATTAGAGGGCTTGTAGCCCAAGCAGATTGTAAATTGATTCTTTCACTAGATTTACTGTTTGACTTTTACACTTTGGTGTATGGTTGCCTACCTTTAACAAACGTCTGTTACGCTCTAAGAAATATGGTACTTACAGATGCATGTGAATGAAAGTGAAATTATTATGAGAAACCTGTATTATACCTTACCTGCATGTAATGCATCTGATGTCTGTCTTCAAAACTGGCCTGATCCTTCCCTTCTAACACCCTGTCTATCTCCTCTTGACAGCGCTCTGAGAAATAGTGCAGAGAGGGGAGGGGGGGGAGAGAGGAAAAGGATACTGCTCACATCACATTGCTTCCGTAACAAAGAAAAAAACAAAAGTCAGATGAAATGATAAACTGTGTGAAAACAGAGCAACAGAAAGGAGTCAAATCAGCAGCTGCAGCAAAGGAGAAGCTGCTGATGTGTCTTCAGCTGAGGAAGGACAGAGCTCCATGTACTCTTACTTGAGTAAACTACTCTAGTACTCTCTCCATCACAACCTGTGTGTAATGAGGTAAATGGTGGAATAATAGATGGTGTGAATTACCATTACCTGCTGACCCTTCATTAATGTATTAAGTATGTTTTTTTCCACTGTGTCCACTGTAAGGTCTAAATTACAGGAAGAGATGGAATACTAAATCCTTGGTGGGAAACATCAACCTGCCTGAAAATTTGCCTTTTGACATATTTTCATCATACAGATGTCAGGTCTGTCATAAATATTAGTGTTGTTTTATCTTGGTTTTATCTTGGCAGAGCTGCTGTCTTACACACTTCTCTGCGTTTCTTTAGAACAGTCACCCACCCAAAACCCCATAGAGACTGTGTCTGTCCCCCGACCACCTAAACTATTTAAAGAAATAAAAACAAGAGGAGTTCAACATAAAAATCTAATAAAAATTAAAACCAACTCCTCAGTAGCACAAAATAAGAGAATGAAATGTGGGCTGTTAAATATAGGTCTCTGTCCTCTAAAGCTGTTCTAGTGAATGAATTAATATCAGATTATGATATTGATTTACTTTGTCTTACTGAGACCTGGTTGTCCCACAGGAGTATGTTAGCCTAAATGAATCACCCCCAGTCATATTAATACTCACATTCCTCGAGGCACAGGCCGAGGAGGTGGAGTAGCAGCTATATATGATTCGAGCGTTTTAATGGACCCTAAACCTAAACTAAATTATAATTCATTTGAAAGCCTTGTTCTTAGTCTTTCTCACCCAAACTGGAAAACACTGCAGCCAGTTCTATTTGTTATAGTGTACCGCGCTCCTGGACCGTACTCTGACTTTATATCTGAATTTTCAGAGTTTCTATCAAGCTTAGTCCTTAAATCAGATAAAGTAATTATTGTAGGTGATTTTAATATTCATGTGGATGTTGACAATGACAGCCTTAGTAATGCATTTATATCATTAATAGACTCAATTGGCTTCTGTCAGAGTGTAAATAAACCAACTCATTGTTTTAATCACACTCTTGACCTTGTTTTATCATATGGCATTGATATTGAACATTTAATAGTCTTCCCACATAATCCTTTCCTATCTGACCATTATTTAGTAACTTTTGAATTCATACTATTAGATTATAAGCCATTAGGCAAAACTTCCTACAGCAGATGTCTATCTGACAGTGCTGTAGCTAAATTTAAGGAGGAGATTCCTTCAGTGTTTAATTCAATGCCATGTCTGAATTTAACAGAGTCCTATAACAACTTTAGTCCCTCTGAAATTGATAATCTTGTCATAGTGCTACAGGCTCACTACGATCAACATTAGACTCTATCGCTCCTATAAAAGGAAATTATTAAAACATAGGAGACTAGCACCTTGGTATAACCACCAAACCCGCCAGTTAAAGCAAATAGCTAGGAAATCTGAAAGGAAATGGCGCTCTTCCAAATTATCAGAATATCGCTCAAATTGGCAAGATGATCTTAAGATTTATAGAAAGGCCCTCCGTAATGCCAGAGGAGCCTATTACTCAGCACTAATAGAAGAAAATAAGAACAACCCTAGGTTCCTCTTCAGCACTGTAGCCAGGCTGACAGAGAGTCACAGCTCTATCGAGCCACATATCCCCATAAACTTAAGTAGCAATGACTTCATGAGCTTCTTCTATAATAAAATTATTACTATTAGAGAAAAATTAATCACCAACTGCCATCAACAGTTATCAGTGGCTCTCCAAGTTCGGGACTTCTGTCAATGTAAACTTAGATGTATATTTAGACTGTTTTTCTGCTATCATCTTCATCAGTTAACTTCAATCATTTCTTCATCGAAGCCATCAACCTGTCTGTTAGACCCGATCCCAACTAGGCTGCTTAAAGAAGTTGTTCCCTTAATTGGCACTTCTTTACTGGATATGATTAATCTTTCTTTATTATCAGGATATGTACCACAGTCCTTTAAAGTAGCTGTAATTAAACCCCTTCTTAAAAGTCTACTCTTGACCCAGGGGTTTTAGCCAACTATAGACCGATTTCTAACCTCCCGTTCCTCTCTAAGATTCTGGAGAAAGTAGTCGCCAAGAGTTGTGTGACTTTCTACATAACAATAGTTTATTTGAGGATTTTCAGTCAGGATTTAGAGTTCATCATAGCACAGAGACAGCTCTGGTTAAAGTTAATAATGACCTTCTGACTGCTTCTGACAATGGACTTGTCTCTGTACTTGTATTATTAGATCTTAGTGCTGCATTTGACACCATTGACCATGATATTCTTTACAGAGACTTGAGCATCAAATTGGCATTAAAGGAACTGCCCTAACCTGGTTTAAGTCATACTTATCAGATCGTACTCAGTTTGTACATGTTAACGATGAATCCTCCATAAATACTAAAGTTAGTCATGGAGTTCCACAAGGTTCTGTACTTGGACCAATACTATTTACTTTATATATGCTCCCTTTAGGCAACATTATTAGGAATCACTCCATTAACTTTCACTGTTATGCAGATGATACGCAGTTATATCTATCAATCAAACCCAATGAAATTAATCAATTATCTAAATTACAAACATGTCTTAAGGACATAAAATCCTGGATGACCTGCAATTTTCTGATGTTAAACTCAGAAAAAACGAAATTCTTGTTCTTGGCCCCAAAACCTTAGAGACTCATTGTCTAAAGATATAGTCACTCTAGATGGCATTAACTTGGCCTCTAGCACCACTGTCAGGAATCTTGGAGTTCTCTTTGATCAGGATTTGTCATTTAACTCCCACATAAAGCAGACCTCTAGGACTGCCTTCTTTCATTTACGTAATATTAGAAAAATTAGACACATACTATCACAGACAGATGCAGAAAAACTAATCCATGCATTTGTTACTTCAAGGCTGGATTACTGCAACTCTTTATTATCAGGTTGCCCCAATAAGTCCATTAAAACGCTCCAATTAATTCAGAACGCTGCAGCACGAGTACTGACAGGAACTAGAAAAAGAGATCACATCTCTCCTGTACTAGCTACTCTGCATTGGCTCCCTATAAAATGTAGAATTGAATTTAAAATACTCCTCCTCACCTATAAAGCTCTTCATGGTCAGGCCCCTTCATATCTTAAAGAGCTCATAGTACCCTATTACCCCACTAGAACACTACGTTCTCTGAATGCTGGGCTACTTGTGGTTCCTATAGTCTCTAAAAGTAGAACAGGAGCCAGAGCCTTCAGTTACCAAGCTCCTCTCCTGTGGAACCGGCTTCCAGTTGTGGTTCGGGAGGCAGACACCCTCACCACTTTCAAGAGTAGGCTTAAGACATTCCTCTTTGATAAAGCTTATAGTTAGGGCTGGATCAGATGAGTCCTGAACCATCCCTTAGTTATGCTGCTATAGGCCTAGACTATCGGGGATTTCCCATGGTGCACTGAGCTATCTCTTCCTCTCTCTTTCTGCACTATTCATGTCCCTTTAATGCATGTTACTAACTCCACTTCTTCCCCGGAGTTCTTGTGCTTTCTCGTCTCGCAGGTTCTCATGGATCCTGGTGGAGCCTCCTGCCATGGTCCTGCTTGACTGCCATTGCCAATACTGTTGTTGCTGTGCACCTGTCTGTCTGTCTGTCCTCTCTCTCTCTCTCTCTCTCTCTCTCTCTCTCTCTCTCTCTCTCCCCCAACTGGTCAGACAGACACCACCACCTAGAGCCGATCTGTCCTGGTTTCTGCCTTTAACGGCGTTTTTCCTTGCCCTTGTGCCAAGTGCTTGCTCTGGTGGTACTGTTGTCTCTGTAATTAATGTTAAAGAGTTCGTCTAGACCTGCTCTATTTGAAAAGTGTCCTGAGATAACTTCTGTTATGAATTGGCGCTATACAAATAAAATTGAATTGAATTGAATTGAATTGAATTGGTGGTCAGTTTTTCATGTGTTACTTCCTGTCTTTGTCTGTTTCCCCTCCAGTCTGATTGTTTGCCCCACCCTAATTACCTTCACCTGTGTCTTGTTAGCTTCCCTCAGTATATATTGCCCGTGTTTCATTCCCCCTGCGCTAGTTCTTTGTTGCACCCACTTCCAGCTTCCAGAGTCCTGTGTTTTCCATGGTTTTGGGATTTCTGCCTTAGCCTTTTTCCCCAATTGGATTTATTTGCTTGTGTGGACTGACCTCCAGTGTACTGAACCTATTTGTTTGGCTAGTAAAGTCTGATTCTTAAACATTTATCCTGCTTCTGCCTCTCTTGCGTTTGGGTCCTCTTTCCTGTGAGTTCTCCAGGCATAACAACTGATGTGTTTTTTAGTAAGTAAATAAAGTAAATAAGGTAAGGGAACTGAAACAATAGGTGGAATGGTGTAAAGAACATTAATTGAATGATGGATTGGTAGGTTTAGTTCAAATGTGGACCCAAGTGCAGAACACAGACTAGGAGGCAGATGAATAACAGATTTACTGTGAGGTACTCCAATAAAATGGGATGGCTGGTGACAGCAGGTGGAAGAGAGGAATAGAGAATGGAATGACAATGTGGCCAAAAGAGGAAGCAAGGGACAGTGGGTTAGCAGGCAGGCCTGGATCCCAAGTCACAGAAGACAACAAAGCATTAATGCAAGTAGCTGGAACACAGGAAAATCTCCATGATCCAAATACCAACTGAGCCTGAGACTTGCTACCACGGTGGCAGAACCCACAGTCTGGCGATGAGTGGGAGGAAAGCTTGGGTTTATAAGCTGCAGGTAGATGAGCCGATTGCAGGCAGGCGTGCAGTATAATGAAAGCGAGGAAGGGAGACCACGTCCACACCACACAAACACACAGACAGGGGAAATAACCACTATGGCAGAGGGTGCTAAAATATGCCTTTACTGCAGGAATACCAGGGTACCTGTTGCTGAATTATACTATCCTCAGTAAAAAAGTGAGGTGTATTCCTAGTTGGCGTTGGGGTATTCCTATGGGTCTTGTCAACGACAGGCCTTTTTCACAGCAAACGTTTTGACATTTCTTCCTTTTAAAAAAATAGAATTCTCGGGCATGGAAAACTGATGGATGTGTGGATACAAATTTTAGATAGGAAGACGATGGTAGATGCCAATGACAGAAAAGTAATAACCCATATTTACATGTGCATGCATACCTTGTATGTGTGGCTTGGTCGTAAGGTAGAGGAAAGCAGTAAGCAGGGTGTTGGAGGTCGTGTCAGTCCCAGCAAAGTGAAGATCTAGAAGGTACCTAATCAGCTGTTCTTCTGAAAATGAAGAACCATCATCGGATCTCTAAAAAGAGGAGAATAATTGTTTTAAGACAAACACTATGATACAGGACTTGTGTCCAAGTCTCAAACTTGAATCCCCATCTCTGCTTCCATCAACAAGTGCCACAAGAGGAATAAACCCTCTGGATCACTGCTATGTCATCCAAAAACAACTATAGAATCGGTGCCCTGTTTTGGGAAGAGAAACCACGCAGCCATCATGTTGAGGTAAAAAAAAACTATGGCAAATGCCTCCAGCAACACGTTAGGTCAGGAAATGGACAGATCAATCAGAGGCTGCCAAGCACTCTGCACTACATGACGCAATCTGGAGCATGTTACAGGACACACCATCAATGTCGAGGACATCAGTGGATTCACTGGGTCTGTCATCATTATACAACACATAATGATAAATAATATCATTATATATTATTATTTATAATATATAACCTAATGTAACAACCTTGTACAACAAAATGAAAGTTTGCAGTCCCTTAATACTACACAAACAATATAGAAGAGATTTATATACTTATATACATACATACACAGGCAATAATTTAGCAGTCTATCTTTTGAATTTGCGTCTGGGGGAATAAACAGCAGCAAAGACTGAAGATAATATGGTTTTCATCTTCACATAAAAAGTTAAAGAAACATTGTTCATCCACTTTGACGGTGTTTGAACACAGATGTCCACTTCCTCCCGTTCTACGCTCATGTCCTGAGCAACTATGCCCAAAACTACAGTACCCATCCAGAAACAATGGACTACCAGAATCCTCTGGGGTGCCAGAAACTCACACTGCAGCCCACAAATTAGGGTTGCTGTCTGGCAGAATGAACAATTTCAAAGCAGCAGCATACAATGGATAGTAGTAAGGGAGGCAAAAAGGGACAACAATTCTAGGAGGGCAATCCCAGAGGCATGTAACCAGGTCTAAGAACTATGACAGATGGTAAGCCCAACCCCTCCTCCTTGTGTCGTTCTTATGTGTCTCTAACACAACAACTTTTATTCTCGTTTGAGGCCATCAGCTGCCAACAAGCACAAACAGAGCAGAGGTTACATAATGGGAGGGGGCACATTCCACATCTATCACTCCTTTTGAGCAAAATGTCAGGATTGCTTTCGAGCATGTGTTCACAATGATATTCAACCTGTCCCTTGGCTCAGTCATACCCCCATGCTTCCACAATCATTCCTGTGCCCAAGAAGGAATGGGTGGGCAGACACACACGTATTAAACAATGTACTAAATATACACAAGCATGCATTTGGTACTGACTTGTCTTAACCCCCAATATACATACACACACACACACAAACCTTTCCTATTTCATCCAGATAGCAGTCAACAAAGTCTCGAGGCTCTCCAGTGACTTTGGTCTTCTTATGCTCGGCCACCAAGCCATGCACAAGATTCTGACAAGTCTGAAAAACATAGAGTTTTAAAATCCTTACTGATTTTCAAAACCGTTTGTATCACGCACATAAGGAGAAACTTCACACACTCTCTATTCTCAAACATGCACAGATTTAAAAATAATGGTGCATCACACACTACAGGACATTATTAAGATTATTGTACCAGAGGGAGCAATGCCCTGAAAAGTTGCAGTTTACATCCATGTCTGTCTAGACTCATATAATATATAGACCTAGACTTTGAAGGAACTACATAAAACGTATAAAGTGTATTTTGTTGGCTAAATGGAAGCTATCACAATAATGATGGAACATGATGTATGATTTTAGTAAATACATGTTTTTGAACATCCTTAATAAAGAATAGTTGTATTGGTTAAACAGTCTGTGTCTGCGTCTGTGAGCAGGTTGGGAGGTTTAAAAGTGGATCTGTAAACCCCTCACTTTCAGGGCTTGAAATTACTGTCCCGAATTCTACTTTGAACTACCCCAGACAACCATTGTCCCAAATTGAAGTTGTTTCTTTTCGGTCTACATAATGAACATAGTTTAAGAACTTTGTTTCAGTCACTTTACTGACTCACTCTGGTTGACCATGGACTAGTTGTTCCCTGCTCTTATATCTTAATAAAAAATTTAAACCACCCTAGGTGCTTGGCCACAATGTGTGTTTATTATTCTTTTACTTATTGGTTGAGTTTGTGTCTTGTTTTTTTCAGCTTCAATAAATGCATTACTAAAGACTGCAGCGCAAATGCAAACCCTTTTCTGATTGGCATACTGCAAGGAAAATTTACATACACACCCTCTCAACATTATTATTATTTAGCCAAATAATCACAAACACAAAATGTTTCCACTTTTTCTTTCCACTGTTGAAGTGCATATGTGTTGGTTGTCATTGTGTATTTGTGTGAGGTTGAAAAAAATCCATTGTAACATTGATGTTCATATCTTTCCTTTTCTCTTGTATGTTTAGTCCTCAATTTAATATTGTTTGTTAAATTCAGGCCTTTTTCATAACTTATAATACATATTTAGAGTAAATCTCTTGGCCCAATGAACATACCTCATAATTCTTAATGGCCTTGTTGAAGGGCAGCGGCAGGTTACGAACCAAGGGAAAGGAGTCATACAGCTGTAAAAAAGATAAATCATTAGTTTATTTGAGCCCAAACGTGCAAATTCTGCTTCCTAGCACTAACTGCTCTACACGGATGACTTTATTAGATATTTTATTTTATTAGACACATTCTAGCTGCACAGCTAAAACTGGATGCCGGCTGGTTTGTCTGTCGGTAGGTTGGTCCACCACCTCGTACCTTTGGCGATCCTGACTTTTCATCTAGTGCCACTAGGAAGTCAAAATGTTAATTTGTCATTCATTATCAAATAACCACAAAAGTAATGGCATTACCATCAGCCACAAATGTACTTTTAGTTCACTGCCAATCAACAAACGTTTGCATGCCAACATACTAAACTAAGATGATTCTGCATATTAGTATTGTCATTGTGAGCATGTTAGCAAGCTTAAGTTAGCACTGCTGTGTCCAAGTTCAGCCTCACAGAGCCATGAGTGTGGCTTTAGACTCCAGGGGCCTCATGTATAAAAGACTGCACAGCTTTCATACTGAAAGAAGGCATGCTCACAAAACTTGAAAAGTACGTAAGTAAAGAAATATCCACGTGTATAAAAACCAGTTGTACGCCAGGTCCTGCGCACCTTTCCTTTATATATGCCAGTCATGAAATTGACCGTACGTGAACGAGCCCCACCTTGCCTTTCTTCCAGTTTTGGCCTTTCTTACACCCCACCATGTGTGTGAAAAACATTCCCGAGCTTTGGGGTGTTACCTCAGAAACATGCTTTGACTCACCATAACCCAGGGTCCATTGACTAACTTGGCATTCTCAGTGAAGCACTGAATAACCACTTTGATGAAATCGTCATTGTACTCGTAGCGTCTATCAAACAGAACCTGGCAGATGATGTTGGAGGACGCATTATGGAACATAACTTGAGGACTCATGCTTTTGCCTGTAAAAGACAAAGTGTAGACTTTAGTATCACACAACATTGTACAAGAATAAAAAAAAAGGAACATTATACATTAAAGCTGCGGTGTGGGACTTCAGATAAATAAATGTCTGTTACATTCAAGCCCTTGGCAAACACAATGCTGATTAAGCCAATCACTGCCAGGTAAATCTTTCTGCATTTTGAAGTAAACAGAGTTTTTAAATCTGGAGTCTGAGGTGGACCAGCACTGAAGAACCAATATTAATGCCAGCATTTTAAACCCAAAAGGGCGCATCTAGGCTACTCACAAATGAAAGAAGCCTAGTTCATCTTGAAAGTGATGAGCAATTAGCTTGCCAACCCCTGGCAACAAGCCAAAAAGCCAGTATTACATAATTCACCCGTTCAACTCCATCCTGTAATTACTTAACAGAGCTACCATCAAACTTGACAGCAGTGTACTGGCCAGATCAGGGGAAGTAACTCCAGAGTTGTTGGAGAATCATTAAGCTTGTCTATTACACACAAGAAGCGTAGGTTGGGTTTATTTTCGTTGGCCAAGGGGTGCATGTCTCAAACATAGACGTAGTCTCTGTGATATCAACCTTAGCTTTCTAAAGAATACAGGCAAAGAGCTGGAGCTGAGGCTGAGCGAAGCCTGGTTACTGAAAACAGCTGACTGTGATGGCATCCACCTCTCATTCAAAGCGGCAACACTCTTAATTATGCATGACTTAATATAATTCAAACGGGTGAGTTATATAAACACTCAACCCCTGTACAGTTGTCAAGAACTGGGAAATTAGTTATAGAGTTCAAAAATGTTTTTTGTACCACACTGTACAATTTATTTCTGTATAGTTCGGCATTTTAATGGAGGTTAATGTGTTTCTGGAGCCAGCCTCAAATGGATGTTTGAGGAACTGCAATTTTTGGCACTTCCACAGTCACAGAAGTTGTCGCCTCAAAGTGAGTATTTACGACTCATTCACTGTTAGACTGTTAGTTGAACTGTGTGTTTGTATTGAGCACTGACTGTGTAACACACTGTGGTGGATTTCAGACTGTTATGTGTTTTGTATTTTTGTAATTACCCTCACTGCAAAAGGGGGGAGATACAAGTTCTGCACTGCAGGTTTAATATAGCACAATGAAAATTGTGGCAGCACAAGCTCATGGTGGGAGGCCTCTTTAAAATAAATTTACAATATATTATTAATATATTGACAGATGACATACCAATGCTTTTTTCCAGTGTATCAATGGTGTATTTTAGCTCTCCATGAATCCTGTCCTCCATGGAATTCTTCCCCATACCAAAGTTCCTTAAGGTCATCAGGGCAAAGCGACGGTGGTCCTTCCATCTGGGGCCATAATCTGCCAGAACCACACCTGCAATTGTCTCAAAATATCAGTCTGATGTGATCATTGCTGTTCTTTGTATTCAAAAGCAAATACTAGAAATTCTCCAAGTCATTGCTGCATCACTTGAAGCAGAAAAAGCTTCTGATCAGTCTTAAAATCATTAGCTGGAACTGATAATCTTGTCTCCAGACCCTTTTAAATTCAGCATGGGGTCCGGTAGGGCTGCCCTGTCCATCTGATATTTTTAATTTTTGGCACTAAATCATTAATGTGCTCAATTCATGCCAGCAATTACATCTATGGTGTAAATCTTCATGATTATGGTTTTAAATTAAACATGTGTCCAGATGTGAGGGTAAGGGATTCTTCTCAATATAAACAGACCAGATTCTTCCACACCTTTATTTGGCATGCACCCTACATGTACAACATTAATTCAAATGAAAGTCAGGCAATTCTTCTTTATATCCCTACCTTTAATCTGGCACCCTCTTTGGAAAACAAAGTTAAAGAAGCACTTTGGGGTTAATCTAATTTCCACTATCACATTTTTAGGCTTGCTGGCCCTATAATACATTATAATGACATAAAGATGGGTGCCATTACCTTTGCTTCTGTTTGAGTTAGAGTGATGTTTGCCTAGGTGTCATACTGTATCTTCTAAACCTCTCCCTTTGCATTTGTTATCTTCTGAGAAAGAAGAAGCCCAGGATAACCTAAAAGAAATTCATTATTCCCAGGTGTATTGGGGGGTCCTAGATGTCCCAGATATGTTTCAGTATTATCTTTCCTATGATGTCAAGTACCCACTGTATTTGGGCAAATCAAAATTGTGCCCTAAACTACCTTCCTATTTTGATAATGGAGTTGGTAAGGGCTGGGTTCATGAAGTCACGCCTAGCAGGTGACAGTGTATGTAGACTGCTTCATTTGTTACATTCAATAGATATTGAATTATCATGTGATACAGAGAGACCCTTTCATAGAGTAGAGTGGCACTTCTTATCAATTAGACTGGAAAAAACGTATGATAAAAATGATGAAATCCAGGTTTTGTATTCCAGAAAAAAACCTTTCTGTTATTTTCCAAACTGTTTACGATGACGACTTCCCAGATTGTTCTGTGTATCAAACCATCTAGAGCAGCAAGGTTAAGGAAATACAGTTAGGTGTTATGGTTTTGATTAAAGGGAGACGATTATCAGTTATGGCACTAGCTCCCTTTTTCCGATAAACTGAAGGGCTTTATTGTGTGAACATACATATCCTCTATGTAAACTCATAAACGACCTTTGCCGTTGTATCCGTATTTGCATTCGTAAAGATGTATAGTTATACTGGTAACAACCCAATGCCTATATACAGTACATGCATAGAAAGAGACACATTACTGACATAAGACTTAGTTTGTAAGTTTGATAATGCATTCTCTACCCTATCACATGTCATATCTGTTCTACCTCCATTCTTGGAGACTTTGCTGATAAACAGGTCTTGGGGTCGTCCAGAAAAATCTTTGGCGTTGGTCACTAAAGCCTCTTTCATGGCCTTCACTCCATTGACGATCACAGCCGGTCTGGAACCGAAGAACAAACTGTAGACATTTCCATAGGTCTTCCTCAGCTGGGAGAGAATGAGAAAACATGTCAGTGTTTGAAATACATATATATCACACCATTTCAGATGGATATTTCTCTTTAAAGGGGCAATTCACTGAAATCACAAGAACATATTTTGCCCACTTAGTTAAGTTCAGTTCAGTTTAGTTCAAATATCTCACATGGGACATTTTGCTTGCATCATGGCAAAAACAGACGATATCAGACTCATCAGCAGGGTGCAAAATTGGGAAACAAATCTACCAGCGACTTGTGTATTTTACCAGAATTTGGCTGGCTAATTTTTTTTCCCCTGCTCATTTGTCAGTGAGAGAAATTTAGCTAGACGTATCACACAATAATACAAACATTAAGAAACACTACATGTTGTGATCTGTTATTTCAGCAGCTACTGGCTTGATGACATTTGGACATACAGCTAAAGTGCATCTTTATGCAGATGATGCATAATGATGAACAGTCTGCTCAGTTAACTCTTCTGAGTCAGACTGCTGATGAGCTCCAGGCAGCCTTTCAACAGCAACAGGCATCACTGTATGGTCTAAAGTTGGTTCTAAATCCAAGTACTTAAGGTTAGGCTGGGGTTTTATTTTTGAAATAGGCCTTAATTTAACAGTCATGAAAACGGTTGTACTGGCTACATTTTTAAGTGTTCTAGACCAGTGGTTTTTAACCTTTTAGAGTCACAGCCCCCCCTGGATGAACTGGTTTGTGTTCACTTTCACAGTCAATATGTCTGCCTAAGGCCGTAAAGCACACTTTATATACACGTATATATAGAAATACATTCTTATATTATTGTGGTAACTGGGCCTGTTAACGTGTATAAAAACAGCATATATAGTCTATAATGTTTTTGCATTCTTGTCCCGTGTTAAATGTCATTAAAGGGATGACATCTCTAAGAGCTGCTTCCTATCTCTCATTCCAAAATACTTGCCACAATGTTATTTTATTCTCTACCACCATTTGGCGACCCCAGAAATCATCACGCGACCCCCAGGTTCAGAACCACTGTTCTAGACTATAGGGACATTATTTTTGCATGCTGCCTCCTCCACACTTTGCTGCCTTGACTCTGTGTATCACAGTTCTCTATGTTTTACATCCAACTCTTTGCCCTGTAAACATTACTGTGAACTTTATGATCTGGTCTCCTAGTCTTCATTAGGCCTAAGAAGACAGCAGCATTGGTATATTTTATTTACAAAGCACTACTGGGTAAACTCCATTCATACCTGTGTAATCTCCTATCACTCACCAACAGCTCCACTAGATGGCTGTGCTACCAGGTACCCCAGATTTTCTCAGAACATGGTAGAGCTTTCTCCTATTTTGCAACCTGGTCATGGAATAACCTTCAACCTTAGGTTTAGTACAGTTTAGTGTTTTTGACTCCCTGGAAGAGTTCAAAAGATAAAAACCTGTAACTGAAGAGACTGCTAATCTGGCTTTTGTACTATATATCTGTTGTCCCTTGTTTGTTTTTTTAACATACTCTATTTCATAATATTTTTGTAGTAACCTTGTATGGTGTGTTATCTTGGCCAGGTCTCCCTCAAAAGAGAGGTTTTAATCTCAAGGGACATCCTGTTTAAATAAGGTTAAATACATAAAAGACAGATGGGATGGGTGTGGGCCAGACCAGCTTGTGCTGACATGAGTTAAACTTCAGATAAAAAGACTATGCTCAGGGTTCAATGGTGATAAAAATGATGATGAAATATTGAGACTTTAGCTGGATTTCTGGGATGTTTTTTGTTTCTATTGCTCAAAGGTTTGAAAAACAAAAACATTTATAAATCCTACATCCTATTGAGATTTTAGCAGTGAAGATCTCATCACATAACCCTGAAGTCATCCATTGCATTGTGTGGAAGTTAACAGGCTTCGCTGAACTGAACTGGGTGTGTACTGTTTTCATTGTAATGTGTTCCTGTGTGCTGTTGTGTGCTGTTATTGTCTGATGTACAGTGCTATAGAAAGACATTTACTCTTAGGGCCAAAGTCTAAAGTCCAAAGTTATAAAACACCCAATGTGTATGACCTGTACTACTAGTTGGCTATAACCTACGGTAGACAGAGGTCAGCACGCCACCTTTGTAATAGAAAGCAGGCGTAGCAGCACATAATATAAGTAATGCACTGCTGTGGGTTGGGGCAGCAACAAAACATATACAATTTATACATGAATGTATATATATTCAGAATATTTTCATCATTTTGCCTTTCTGTCACATAGCCCTTTCCAACTGGAAACTGAAGCTGTTATATCTATCACTCCAAAGCCACCAGACTAAACCCCATATAAACAATTGAGGTTTTGGTTAGAAAGGTCTGTCTTACGGCAAGGAAAATATTCTTAAGATAGTACGTTTTATTTTAGGTGGCTAAAATAAGTTTTATTGCTGCTCCACCCACAGCAGTGCATTGCATAGCTTCTGTGCTGGTATTAATGTCTGCTTCACCAAACTGGGGGCGTGCTGAGCGCTATATTCTGTAGATAATACACTGACTGTGATTAAGTACCTCATACAACCCCACTTCAAAAAACCCCAAACTATCCCTTTAAGATTCTGGAAGAGCAACATTTCAGTGTTTGTTCTTACCCTTTCAAGGTCCGCCAAGGGGTTATCTAGGGTCAGGTGCAAAATGGTCCCCACTATTGGCAGTAAAAGGGGTCCCGGTGGAAAGTTCTTGGGTCTTCGGGTTGTGAGTTGAAGGAGGATGAAGAGAACACAGAGGCATAGCAGGATGGCTGAAGCAAACATGGTGGAATCGATTGGAGTCAACTGAAGGGGCGGCTTGTGTGACTTGTTTTTAAAGTGCAGCTCAGCTCTGCCCAGCCTCTTCCAGTTGTTTACTTTGCTTCCCTGTGTTAAAGGTGAATGAAAACATGGAACAAAAACAGGTCACACACCCTGACAGGCACAGGTTCTGACAGGCTTTGGTTTATCAACTATAAACATCAGTTTATCAGTTAATAAAATAGTTCCTTAGTAAACCATAAAGCTATGATATAGTAAAAGAATAGAATCAAGTTCTACTCAAGTACAAAATGTATGGACTTTAGTGTAAGTTTGCATACAGAGAGGGGTTTGATTCTCTCTTTGTTTTACAGGCAGAAAAGGCATTAGAGTTGCATTACCACTGAATGAACTACCCAACTTGTAAGTCCAACAAGTAAACCTGATGGCCCCTTCTGTTTTATATGTCAACATTCATCTACTTTTTGTCTACAGTTTTTAAAAGACTTTTCTCACTCCTCTAAACTCTTTAGGTTTTTTAATATAATTTTCAGGTTCCTTTGCCTTGTTGTAGTGCTCCTAAATCCCGATTTGCAAGAAAGAAAGATAGCTGTGTCATGGTCAGTGGTTGCTAGAGTTTTCTCCTCCTCTTTCCATCTTTCTTGACTGTGATTGGTTGCTTTTGTTCAGGCCCGGTGGATTTTTACAAATGATCGTTAGAACGAGCCAGATGAATCAGAATTAATTTTTCACAGATTATCTGTCATGATATAGTGAAAGTTTCTGAGAATATGACAATCAGTTCATGTTTATAAAAGTCACCTACTGCAGCTTTAATGCAGCTGACACTGAAATCATTTTACCTCTCATTACAGCCCATAAAATTGATGGTGAAACACTCCCATTATTACATTGACCCGCCAATATTTAAAAGACTTATTAGTTCCAAAGTGAAGTTGCAGAATTACAGGACTATGATCTAAGATGGTAACTTGTTCAATATTACAGGATTTAACTTGAGATATATCTGAGAATAACTACCATGGATTCCTGACCTAAAAGTAAAGTATTTTTGCCTGGGGTGACAACACCACACATCCATAAATTCCTTTTATTTTTTATATAATTGTGTTCAGTGATCTAGATTTTTTAGAAATGGGTCCACTATCTACAGGGATTTTATCTATTTTTTCATTTAGTACACAGTCATAATAATTAATTTGGCATTGTCAGCCAAAAGTTAGGTGATATGTTTAAAAAAGTTAGGGCAATTCCTCGTTTGATGCATTTATTTAGAAAAGTTCAATCTATTCCTCCAATTGACGCATAGGACCATGGCATATCTACACTGGTTATCCTCAACTTCATGCTCTTTGGTAAAACAGACAGATTTATTCAATAATATAGCCACTCCTCTCTTCTTTCCCTATGTGGTCCACCCATTCCCTTTTTCCAGTGCTCACTTATTGATAAGTGAGTTTCTTGAATAAATGATATGGAACATTGCATTTTCTTTAATTGTCGGAACAGTTTTTTCCTCTTAATTGGATTGTTAAGACCATTTATATTAATACAGTTTAAGCCTGTCATATTGTCAATCTTGATATATTGGTCCTCGTTTGTTTCTTCCCTAATATATGAGCTTAAAACATTTGTCAAGGAAAAGAAAACACATAACAAACCAATCTGAACAGTTCCCCTTTCACATGTAAGGGAGAACATAGAACTTCCAGCAGCAGTGTTGGGCCAGTTACTCAAAAACTTTAATTTATTCAGTCAGTTCTCGCTGTAGTCTCTCTCTCTCTCTCTCTCTCTCACACATGGATTTCAGTATTAATTCCCATGTCTTTCAGTGCTGGAATTGCATCCACCAGGGTTTCAAACTGCTTCTCTCCTGAATCTGTCATCCTGAGTTTTTCCGGCTAGAGATACTTGGTGCATATCTCCTTTCCCTTCAGCTGTTTAATGGCCTGATGCATCTTTCCCCTACTCTTTTGCAGGTCTGGGTGGTAAATCAAAAGAGTTTCCCCTGAAATGTAACTTGTTGTCTTCGTGCAAGCTCCAACATGTGTTCTTTGACATTGAAATCCAGAAAGCGCACAATAGTAGAGCATTTGGGTGGTGTCTTTGTATCTTAATATGCAGATCAGGTGATACTTTCAAAGTTTTTAGCAAAAGCTCCTTCACAAACTCTTCTCTTCTAAAGTCTTTAGCCTCACAACCTTCTGACACTTGATAAATGTGGATATTCTGAGAAATTAAACCAGTAACATCTAAATGGCTACAGTAGACACTACTAGGGTGTGGTGGAATTGCTTGTAATCACTCAACACACATTATAGGAAAACACTGAGTAAATAAATTGTATTATAATTAGGTTGGGAGACACACAGACCTTATCACGAAGAGTGTAGTTTTATAATATTGCACCTTTAAAAGAGGGAAGCAATTTAATTTAATTATTTTAATTATTAAATGACTTTAATTGACCTTGTAATACTTTATGGCCCATATATGAAATCAATCATTGTAAAGCAGCTGGAAATGTATTTGTGAAACAACAATTAAAAGTTGTTAGGTGGTGAGGTTTATGTTCACAGTCACTACTCTAAAGATGAACTGTAATGCAGGTGCTTTAGTGGATTAGCATTGGCTTTGGGCCAGGTTCATTAAATTGGCAGGCTCCTGGCTAAACATCTCAAGGTGAATGATGATTGCTAATTCTGCTTGATCTAAGCGCAGGCCTCTTACAAATTATTGCAGGGCATCTGACAGGCAATAAGCTCCCACCTCTCGCCTCCTCTCCTCCCTGTCTTCCTCTCCGCTCCGTCATTCCCTACCTTCATTTTTTTCCCTGCGCTAATAAGCAATGCTAGCAAAAAAGGCGAACTTTTAATTTATGATGTGTCAGCTTCTGAGGAAATGTACTGTGATGTATTGCTTATGCAGGGCAACATTTGGTATGAAAATGAGACACATCACATAGTCGACCTGCTGATTACAATATATCATGCCACTGAGTCTGATACAAAACTAACTGGAAGTCATGGGGCTAGCTACCAACAGCTAACAACATGATGAAGTGTTTGCTGTGACTCAGATGATCGAGCCTAATTTATATTTAATCTCTACTGTCTATGACACTTTTTAATGAATTACCTTCTGTTAATCATGACGGATCATCACACCTGTTGAGCAGATCTGATGCTGCTCTTTGCCAGTTCAATATTACTGGGATCTAATACAGCGGGAAATCAACTTGGAATGAGTTTTAGCAACTTGCATAAAAGTAATACAGAAGCAATGAAGTCAGTGATCTTTTTTTAATAAAAAGAGAAACAACTTGTCTCAGTGAGTTGTCAACTCAGCTATTCCTATGAAATGTGGAAGATTACCAAAGCACTGACTGTGGGCTGTATTCAATGATCTGTGACTAGAATGGAGTACAAATGTGAGGGCATTTCTCTGGTTTCTATATAAAGAGGGTCATTTTGTTCCATCTCCATTAATATTTGATTGTTAGACTTGTCATTTGGATTAATTACCATTCACTACTTATAAAGCATACAGACAGTATAGTTACAAAGCAATAAGATGGCAACACATTTGTATTGTGTTGGCTCTACACCAGCACATTGGATTTGAAATGAAACTGACTGTAAGGTTAAAGTGCTGACATTCAGCTTTAAGAAACTTTAGTTTTGAATCAGATGAACAGAATTGTAGCTAGTTTTATTCATACATTAGTCTCCTTAATTTTAGGATAATGAGCCGAAACATGCTAGTCAAACATGGAGGTTTGGACCTCACATGACCTCATGATAATGTGTTTGTGAGTGAAAGATTTACTTTATTAATCCACAATGGGGAAACTCACACACACACACACACACACACACACACACACACACACACACACACACACACACACACACACACACACAGCTCATGGACATGCAAATATGGAGAGAGAGTTGGAGGAGTGAAGGGCTGCTCCATAGCAGTGCTGAAGGAACACTTACGGGTTCAGTACCTCGCTCATTGATTACCTCGGCAGTGTCCAGGAGGTGAACTGGCCCCTCTCCAGCTACCAGTACACAAATCAGTACACAACCTCATTGACTGCAAAGAATTTGAGAATCAAATATTAAACCAAGTAGTAACTGGTTCTAGAGGATCTCTTGGACAGTTTTCTTTGTAAAAGCACTAAAAAAGTAAAAGTGTCTATAGGGTGGGACCTGGCAACCCCAGTCTTTTCTGATTGTCTCTGGTGTCGGATGTGAATGTTCTCTTTGATCTTTCGTCAACCGTCCACTGGTTGATGAACTTTGACCCCTTCCCAGTCGGGGCTGTAACCAGTTTTGGTATGGCCTTCATAGACAGCTGATGTTGACTGATTATCGACCAGTTTTAATTCAGTCTCTTGTCGTTTCACCAGTCCACAGTAATATTCCCCACAGTTGCATTTGATGTCACACACTCCTCCAGCCCTCCTGTCTTCAGGGTGTACCAGCAGAGATCTTACGGAGTGGAAAGGTTTTAGGGATGATGCCTCGTGACTTGCAAATACATTGCTGTGGCTGTAAACACCATCAAATTAAAGCTGAGGGCCAGAACTTTAACCTCATAATCATAGCTCAATTTTGAATCCAATATGCTGGAGTACAGAGCCAACTGAAAATGTGTCCTAATACATTTTGCTGCTGAAAAGCTCATCTAGCTTTTCTTTTCTTTATTGGCTTTGTTGTCAGCAGGACCTGAAAAGTCCTTTTGACTATGTGGGGAGAATCTGACAGGGATTCCATTTCCATATAAAACCCATCTTCCTTTATTGATCATAATAGCTTGCAGACTGGCAATGAATATCATATTTCAGGTATTACTTTGTACTCTTGGCTGTTAAAAGGACAGTTCGAGCAAAGATCAGTCACTAAATCACATGAGCACAATTATGCAGGAGAACTACGTGTTCATTTCCCTCCATCTTGTGCAAATCTGAAAAATATTTAGTATCGGAACGCATCATAATCAGTGTAGGCTGATATTTTTCCTGTGTGCCCGCAGCAAAAGACATGTGCAAAAGCACATGAGGGGCGGCATGACACAAGATAATATAATACAAAGCGCTGTGTGGTAGAATGGCATTTGCCTGTTATTTTCTAAAGCATAGAAACCCAAGTGAGAAAGAGCCTGTTCAGTGCATCATTTCCATTGAATCAGACAACACAACAAGTCCCAGACTGGCTTTTTAATCAGTGAAAGTGATGAAAGTCTTTGTCACTCACAGTCCTGTTAAATATGACTTCCATGTGTGAAGTAGGCACTGTGTCTGTTCCAGTTAGGCAGAAAGCTGATGTGTCTGCTGTTATCTTCTATTTCACTTGATGATTCATTGATGTTTTTTCCAGGATTTAAAAATATCTTACTGGCAGCGAGGACGAGAGGTCACTCTGGGTTAAGATTTGACACTCTACTGTCTAATGCAGCTGTCAGTCACTCTACTCATCGGTCAATTTTTCCCTGTCAGTCTTAACACTGTTAAATCAAAAATCAATATCTGCTCTAGCCATTTCTTTGGTCTTTTTCCTCAAACCTCCTTGTTCCTACTTCTTGTTTTTGTTGCATCTTTCAGTTTGTTTCTGTCTCGACCAGGACTTCAACATTTTGGGGATGAGAAGATCAATTCCGCTCTAATGAAGCTAGAGCCAGGAGCCGATTAGCCTAGCTTAGCATAAAGAAAGGAAGCAGGAGGAAACAGCTAGCCTGGCTCTGTCCAAAATATGTCTACCAACACCTTACAGCTCACAGATTTGATCAAATTGTACATAAACAGAAACATAAAATCAACAGTCTGTCTGCATGATTATGGCCAAAATAGTCCCAACATACTGGAGGCAGCATACTTTTGTGGTTGTTATAAAGTAGTCAGGCAACAATTGGCCTGCCCTCATTCTGTGAGCAACCGTGATCTGATATTATTCTGCACACGGCATGAGTCTGTGAACAGTTTGGTTACCTGGCTGAAAGGTTGGAGGAGTGCAGCTCTTCATCTAATTGTGGCTGCTCCTTCTTCCATTACTCCCTGACATATTTACAACTGATCCGCTGTCCAAAAAGTCTGAAAATGATTGTTGTCTTGTTTTGCAGATGCATTTTTGTTGAACGACCGAGGCCAGTGTTGAAGCCAACTGACAAACACTTCCTATGACTACCTCACCTCAACATGAAAGTCAACTCCTGTTTCGCCAGTTAAATGCTTTTATTGTGATGCTGCAGCAGTAGGAAATGTTCGGTTTTCGTTAGCAGTAACCTCATACAGCATTCTTTTGGGGAATAAAAGTATCACCTGCTGTTAGTTTAGGAAGTGCATGATTTGATGTGCAGCAGAATTTTCTATGAGCACATTTTAAACGTCAATAACATAGACCATCACGTTCATTTAATTGTGGGAAGCCAAACTTCAAACTCCCACAATACCTTACTTATCCAGACTACTAAACTAGGCATGAAACTTCCAACCCCGAATAGTGCACACAACAACAGACTGACTGTGCATGAGGGAAATGTATTGTATTCCATGGGGTTGCAGTATCCCACAATGCAAATGTCACTATGATTATGTTGAAAACAGTGAAAGTAAATGTGTTACAAGTAACCAGACTACCTGTCAACAAGTTTCTGTAAGTACGCAATGGAACTGGAATGTTGAAATTAAAATAAATAGAAACAAAAAATAAAATAAAATGCATGAATGTCCAACCCAGATGATGTGATGTTGGTTGAGTGGAGACAGAGACTGGATGAAAGTCAGACGGCAACATGGATGGAGATGTGGATGAATGACAGCAGATAAGACGGTAGGCGGATGGTGACTGAAAATAAAACAAACAGCATACACTCAATGTGCAGGACAGTTATTCATCACAAGTCCATTAATGTTCACAGAGATCTGCTTTAATACAGTTCCTGCTCTGCAATGATTTCTTCAGTAACTCATATCAACTGTAGACATAACTCACAGCATACCTTAAGGTACATGATTGCATCTTATTTATTTAACAGTTCAAAACACAGTCACTGGCAGGACTCCATACACAACTTACATTAAGTTTAGCTTTGTGAGAAATTATGCCTCAAAACCTTGTACATCATCTAGGTACCCTGCAGCCCAGTGGTTACTGATCATATCACACACAGCATGTTCAACTGCACATGATGCACAAAACACACAATTACCACGCTAACACACACTAATCTCCTCTTCAGGACTGTCCCGGCAGGTTTTGATAGAAGTACAGGCTTTATGTCTAATGTTGATCTGCATGCACTCTTTAATAATGTATTAGCATGTTAAGGTAACAACTATTGAACTACAAGCATTAACTCACCGGGATATGAGATGTTAACAGTCCATGCACGTCTAGCTGAAGTCGCAGCTCCTCAATCCACTCTTGTTTACCAGTGTGTGTTAACCAAGTGTTACACAACAGTGTTAGGTGGTAAACACAACACAACAGTGAATTGTGAACCAAAGGGTTCAAACTTTAGTTTAATTAGGAGCTTCCAGGGGAGTGAATCTCAGAGGGAGGGAGAAAAACAAAAATGACGAGTGCAACTCCTACCGTTTTCTGTGTGCTGAGGGAGAGCGTGGGAGGAACGAGACACCTTAGGGGGACAGTAACATAATAATCAATCACAATCAGGTTTATTGCAATTAAGTTTTCACATACATTGTACATTGGTGCATAAGAATCACAATCATATTAATGTAGAGTGAAACTACCTTGGTTACAAACCTGAGGGCTGCACTATTAGGGGGGTTGAATCTACCCAGATTTAACTCGGGGTTATCAAGGACAGTCAGGGTTGACAAACTGATTACCTTCACTGGTGTTCAACTGTACTATGACAGTGATTAAGATGTTAGTTGAGTGGTGTCAACTTAATCTGTGGTTGTGCGTTCTCATAACAGGGGTGTGTTCAGCAGCGCAGTCCCGTGCTCCTTATTTGATCCAAGAAGACTGATGTCAGGATATGAGGAGTTTAAAAAAAGTTAACAGACTAATCTCACCATGTGGGCCAACAAAGACAGGGAGGCTTGTTGGCAGCGCAGTGTCGACAGAGTAAATTCACAAGTAACATTACAGTGTTCATGTCATAGGTTCTCTATTTTTATTTTATGGACTCTTATTTGTGATATGATTGAATATGACTGGTAAAATTCCAAAATTAAAGTGGTAATATAATGAAAAATGAATTAAGTTAATTTATTAACAGTGATTAAAGCAAGAAAGTGTGCCTTATCCAGGAGGAAATATGTGTATGCATTGAATTAAGTATTATATGAATTTAAAAGCTCTATGCCTGAAATCAAACATGGTGCCTGGGTCTTAATGAATTAAAATTGACTCCCTACAGCACAAGGCTGAAGGTCTACCTATGTGAATGTAATGCTGATGTTAGAATAAATGTACAGTCAGTCCCACCGATCACCCTCTGGATTCCTCTGGTAGTAGCAGTATAATATTTCTATATTGTCAATTACTTCAGACCTCAAAGCCTTTATAACAATTCAATGGGAACTTACCAAACGCATTCTGGCCCTAGATAGAGAACATCATTGGTGTAAACTAGAGGATATATTTTCTGTCTCTGAACACCTTCGCCCTCCACAGTGAGCCTCTCCTAATCCGTGTGCCAATGTCGTCCATATGTGCCACCATTTTTCTCCACAAGACTGTAGGCAGAGGAGAGGAGGTTTACAGGGTAACATCGAGTGAACTATGAAGATAATCTGCTCGGAGCAGTTGAGACATGCAGCGTAAACTGCCATGATAACATACCTCTTTTAAAACCTTTTGTAGCATGAGTTAATCTGGACATTACACCTGATGTCACAGAGTTACTTCTGAAGTTACCTGGATAAGCCAGTGACCTCGCTTCATAGTACAGCCCCCTGGCTAGCATCAGTTGCCACAAGTGCCCCAAAAAGAAATATGTTCAAGTGACAGAGCCCTTGAGTGGTTGTAGTAATTAAGATGGAAGCAAAGGATGAAGCCAGTCAGGTACTTATTTGGACCCATACCATGATCTTTCTCTAAACCAGGACTCAGCCTTGACACATGGTACCAGCTCTACCGGAGCTGTGCATGTGGGGGCACCCCGACTGACCAACACAGTGCCTTGCTGGATGATGCTGCATTGTGATGAGCCTGGTTAAAAAATGTTGCTGGACCGCCCTGCATTTTTTCCCATGCTGTGCTGTTGTCTGTGATGGGTTAAGAACCTTGTATTGTTAAATGGTTAAATATTAGCACAGTGGACACACCAGAGAGAGCAACAGAATCTACTGACACATCCCTCTGATGTGAGTAGATACTGTACATATTGTTATAGTAATAATTAATAATCACAATGTTATAATAATCAGTCAATAATCATGCTGTACTTTCATTGTCATTATGTGAATGTGAGTTACTATAGTCTGTGTTGATTGGTACTGTGTATTAAATTATGTGGACCCTGTGATACAAAAGCTAATTAGAGTCCAAATAAACAAACAAACCAGATATAGATTAAATTATTGACACAATTTCAAAAGCTGTCGAAGCAGCCCTTTAAGAGCTAGAGAGCGGGAAGTAAGAGGTAATGAGTGACTGAGAGATCTTTAAAAAAAAAAGCAATTATGGTGAGTCGAGTAGATAAGCTTCAGTTTCCCTTCCTTACACCCCCTCTATCCGTTTCTCTGTGTTCACCCGCCCTCCTTCTCTGCTGCTGTCTGATGGCTCTCTCCATGTGCCCAGCCTCTCTCCTCCTCTCTCTGTATTATGTTTGAACCCAGTGAACCAGCCTTTTCCTTACAGCTATACTGCCACGGCAGCGAGGATGAAAGACTCCACTCTCCCTCCACTCTCTCTTCATGTGTGAATGCATAGTGTCTGACACGGCCTCTCTCTCTGCCTCCTATCACTCCAGCTCACATTTACTATTCTATGTGCTCTGACAGGGATCCTTTCTGATCTGTGTGTTTGTGATGTTTCAAGTCAACGGGACCTGCAGTAGAGTTGCAATACACCTTTTGAAGAGGCCAGTGTGTGTTATCTGGTGAAGAGTGTGTACAGTCTGTGCAGGATTACTCCCCTGCTTTATAGCAGTGTATGGACAGGATGTGGCTCCATTTGAGTGTGTGTGACACATAGTGTAAGAGATGAACACAGATGAAATCGGGATTCCATATATTTGTTGTGTTCTTTGGAGAACATTGCTGTGCTAACACCAATACCAATGGAGGATGAGTAAGAGAATCCCATTTCCTGCTGATAGTATATGTGTGAAAGAATAGCTTGGGAATCTGTAAAGCGTAAAGCAAACTGACAGCAGGTAAACACTGAGTCTCTTATATGAGATTTGGATTTTATGAGTTGGTGTCTCCAGTATTTGGGTGTGAGATTTAGACTGTATGTGTTTGTGTTTGTCCTTGTGAAATATGTCAACTCACTTCATGACTTCCTCCCAGTGGGGGTAGACTGAGGGGAGGACAGGAAGCAATATGTTTGTGTCTCTGTTGTCATGTGTGAATCGTGTGTGTGTGTGTGTCTGCCTTTCCATTTTTCATCCCCTTAAAAGAAAAAAAACTCCTTATCTTTATAACCTGTGTCTTCATGGTGCTCATACTGTTCGCTCACTCACAGCATTGCAGAAGTCTGGGGATGTGGTGAGTACACTTAATAAGAGCTTTACAAGGTAATGCACAGATCAACCACATGAGCAGTCACACATAATTTAAGTAAGTACACTTCTTAACAACATTATCTAAACCATTAATTCGGAATTCAATAATTGCAGGAGCAATGTGTAAGATACTGTACAGCCACAATTATTGATGATGAATGTCCTGTAAAACAGATTTAATCAGTTAAGTCAAACCTTGTGGGCTCATTTCATTTCATTGACATTGAAAACAGCCTCTGAACTTAAATATACCAATAAAAAAGTAAAAGTAATCAGTCTTTGTGAAGAAAAAGGTGATATTTGCCCATTGAAAACTCCAGTGCACATTTAAGTTGATGCACAAGCTGAAACAATGGGCTATATTATTTCATTTTCTGGAGATTCATTTGTGCTTGCTGCAAAATTACTTGGGTCCCCCTGGTATTTTTTATAGACTCAACTGTAAATGTTGTCTCCCAAGATAAATAACTGTCTTCCTCTGTGACTGCGGCAGTGTCAGGTTGCCTGCTGTTGGCTATAGGACGCCCAGCTGTAAACAGAGAGAGCTTATTAAAATGCAATTAAAATAGATCATCAGCACCGTTTCATTAGGTGTCACAATGTGTACCAACAATATTCCTAAAGCTGGTTTTGTTTCAGTTATGGTACTGTGCTGCTTTTATTTCCAGTCGTTGGATGTATTTTATATTTCTGCTGGCAAGCTTTTTACTGAGGAGCTTTTACGTTTTTGTTGCCAGCCAGCCATCTGATTATGCACATTACCATAATTAAATCTAACATCTGTGACACCAGCGTCTACCAAGCAAAGTCTCATTTTAGAGTACTGAATTTAGGTTTCATTTGCCGGCCTTAAAGGATTATTTTGGTACCTTCCCTAAGGTGTTTCTGACAGTAGATGGTGGTTGGAAGGCCCTCAGTTTAAAAAAGCAGACAGGAGTGCGGCAATAAGACTTGTACTGTTGTGGAAGGAGCCTGAAACCAAACTTATTTTAGGCATCTAAAAAATTTTAAAAAGTTTGAATAGGACCCATTATGCTCATTTCCTGCTCTATATTCTTAGTCTGAGACTTCACTAGTGTATCTTTGAATCAGGGGTAGGCAACTTGTGGCTCCGGAGCTCTTTAGCCCCTCCCACTGGCTCCCTGTGGCTTTGACAAAAAATAACAAGGAAATGAATAACTTATTTTTCAACATTTTCCTTTATCATTTCTCTGTATTTTGTTGAACCTCAATAGCGGTGGCTGTATATTCACAGAGCTGGTCAGAGACGCTTCAAATGTATGGCAAAAATAGCATATTGTGAACATTTTAGAGACCCCACAAAATCTTACATATCATGTTTTTAGGGGAGCTCATGTCTTATTAAGAGGAGCCAAGCTCAGATAACCAGTTAACAAAATAACCAAAGAAATCTGACATGGACTAGTCACGTACGTTGAAAAAGATATTGGAAATGTTGCACATTGTGGCTTCGTTTAATGTCAACATACAATAGTGTAAGATTATATGACAGAAACTAAGGAAAAGTATAATAGGTTCACTTAAAGTGTACGCTATATTTAGAATATTTTCACCCTGTTACGTCAGACAGCCCTTTTTGACAAGAAACTGAAGCTTTTATATCCATCTATGCTTTCTTCAAAGCTACCAGACTCCTTTCACAAAAATGGTAATTTTCCCTTGCAAAAAGATGGGAGTTACTGGTCTTTCTTTGTGTTATTGTGTGACTTTTTAAGGGCTTAGTTTGGATTTAAACTAACCTACCTGAAGCAGCAGTGGACCAGCAACTCCAGTGTACTGTGAGGTCAAATGACTGTTTTTGTCAATGAAGCCTGGTGGCTTTGGAGAGAGCGATATAACAGCTTCAGGTTTATTCTGATCATATATCTCATGATGATGATTTCAAAAATATCTGCTCCAAATTGCTCCACATATTCACTGCGACTGAATGTGTGGCACTGATTGGGAGCAGTTCTGTCGAAGCTGAAAGGTAAAAACACAGACACAATGACTCACAGACGAGACGAGGTTGGCTTTTTTGTAGTCATGAAAACAGTGGCTTTTTAATGTAAACACTACATTCGATTGGTTTTTCCAGCACGGACATCCCACATGAAATAACAACCATTCACTAAAGAGGAGTAGAGGGGGAGAGAGAGAGAGAGAGAGAGAGAGAGAGAAAGAAAAAAAATCGGCACAGAAAAAAAGCATTCACTGGGTAAAGAACAGAACATAGAGGAGGTAAAAAAATGAAGGTAACAGGAACAGAATGCCAAAGAAACAGGTATATCATGTCATTATACACAGTTGTTTTCTCTTTTAAAAGCTAGAAATCAAGAGGGCAAGAAAGAGAAGTCTATATAGATAGATGGATAGATAGATCGATGAGGGGTAACATAGATTAGGTATGAATAGATAACAAATTTCCAAATCTACTTATTGTGTGTGTGTGAGAAAGAGTGCGAGCAAGTGTGTGTGTGTGTGTGTGACGTGAGAACTGTGCTTTTCATTGTAGACCTGGAAGGTATGAGTCAAACTGAAAAGAGACAGAAGAGGAAGAGGAAGAAGAAAGGAGCATGACTTTTATACAGCGTCGATGTGTGAACATGCGGCGTTCCTAACTAGCGGACGCACCGAGAAACGTGCTCTCCCCAAAAAAAGTGGTTTGTCTTTTTTTTTCTGAAATAATAAAAAATAGATATTGTTATAATATTATATTTAATCGTTCTGAGTCAGGCTAAAGTGAGGACACTGTTCTAATGCAGGGAAACAGGCAAAACGGTAAAAGGAGAGGGGGGTGGGGCACAGTTCAGAGCATTACAACAACACGGGGTCAGTCTGAGATCGTAGTGGTTCCAAATCAGCTCGCTGTCAAACTGGAACGCTTTGCAAAAACTTTTCATTTAAAAAAAGGGAGATATAGAGAAAAAAAAGGTTTTGTAGCTACAAAGCACAATAAATATTATCTTTTGAGACTATTACAGGATCATCATGATCTTTGTTGTTGTAGTAATACCCACGTTGGTTGGCTTTTATTAATCATTGTAGTACTGGGTGGAGATTTGTTGTCCTTTTCTGATGGTTTGAATTCTATGTGTCGCTGTAAGAATCTCAAAATCTACACTTCTTCTTCCGAGCCTCCCACATGACCCATCAACCCTTCAGAACCTTGACTCTCGCATTTTATTTTATCACCCTGCCCGGTCCAATCCAGGAACCGATCAGCTCTCTCCTTCTGTTGCTGCGATCCGTCTTCTTAGCTCTTTTTCAGTTTTTTGTATTTTTTTCCCATCTTTTCGTCTTTTGCTATTTTTTTTTGAAGGATTTTTTGAATTATTATCTCAACAGTATCTATGTGAAGCTTTTTTTTATTTTTTAATAAGTTTTATGAATTAACTGGTCTCTTTATACAAAGGCTTGAGTATCTCATGCTATCTGTGTCAGGGCTTTTAGGAGGAAGAGGAGGAAGAGGAGAGGAGGGGGAGAAGGGGAAGGGGAGAGAAGGGTTGGAAAGAAAGGAGGGGCCCTTTGACCCCAAAATCCGGACGCCAGAGCGCCATGCAAAAAGAAGGCAAAAAAAAAGAGAGAAATGGATGGAGGCGATAAGTAAAGGCATGGCGGTGGTGTGTAAATGAAGAGAGAGAGAGAGAGAGAGAGAGAGAGAGAGAGAGAGAGAGAGAGAGGGAGGTATGTGTAGGACAGGCGATCAATCAATAAATAAATTAATAAATTAATCAACCATTATCAAACCAGGAGTGAGTTTCCTTACATGGAGAATGTTAGTAGGTCTAGGGGTTATAACAGTGAGGAAGGTAGAGTTATAACGTTGTGTACTTGCTTCTAAAAGCGTAGCTATCTACAATACAGTACCTCCGTTACATGGCACTGATAGGACATTTAGCACATTTCCTATTGGCTCTCAGGCGCGGCCATGACCGACGGTTGGCTAATGGCTAAGGCCAGGTTTGGGAAACAGGAAGCCTCACTTCCTGTTGATGAAAACCCGATTGTGGGGAGAAAAAAGTTACTCAGAAACAAAAAGGAAATGTCAACAAATATCTTAAAATGTCTCGGCTAATGTAAACAAAAGACTAATGTTAAAATCCGTGTTGTCAGTTTCAGCAGGTCTCGAGAGTTTTTTTAAGGTTTTCGTCGACCTGTCTGGTTTTTTTTTTTTTTAGTGCTATTGACATTTTCACATATTTCCGCAAAAAAGATGTTATAACGTAATCACTACTATAGCAACAAAACAAAAAAACAAACAAAATCATAAACAAACAAAGGTGTCAAGGTGAGGCAAAATGTGAATAAAAATCAGTGTACAGACTGATACTCATGTAATAAATATACGCACGATCAACAAAGATAAAACAGAAGTCATATTCATAGTAATAATAAAAAAAAAAACTGCAAAAAAGTACAGGTTTTGTTTTTGTTAACAACGAAAGACACAGCTGAGAAAGGAAAAGAGGAGGACAGGGAACGGAGGCTTTCATTGACTTTGTTCAAGAAGTTTTCAAGGCTGCAGGGTTTCGGGTTTTCTACTAAAACAAATCAGTTTGCTCGGCAGCGGGCCAAAGAACATCAGGAGGAGAAGTCAGAGCGAGAAGAGAAGAGACAAGAACTAAAACATTATATATATATATTTATATATACGTATTCCTATTTTTTTTTAAATTATCCTCATTATTAATATGTACCTAGTTGCATTTTTCTTTCTTTTTCTTTAAATAATCAGCAGAATCATCATTGTCGTCATCACCATCATCATTTCCACAGCAGTGTCAAAGGAACAGGAACAGGGAGGGGGTGGGGTGGGGGGCGGAGGACAGGAAGGGTGAGCGAGAAGAGGGGACAGAGGGGGAGGACATTACGGGGTGTGTGGGCGTGCTCAGTACAAGCCACACCCTCGGAGGTTGTTGGCGATGATGATGTCGGTCACGGCGTCAAACACCACCTGGATGTTTCCTGTATCCGTGGCGCAGGTCATGTGACAGTAGATTTCCTTATTTGGAGAGCGATTCTTGCTCTCGAACTGTGCTTGGATGTAAGCAGCTGCGTCCTCATAGGTATTGGGTCCTGGAGATAGAAAAGAGAGACAAACGTAGATGACACATTTATCTACAGAACTGTTGCACACTGCAAGAAAGGAACCTCAAGAACGTAAAAAAAAAAGGCTCGGTTCTGAGTCTTACTTTTTTTTTAAAAGAAAAATCTTGTCAAGCATGTTTTACGTGCGAAAAGTAATCTGGTTTCAAGAAAATCGATCTAACTTTGTCTTAATAAGATATTACAGCTCATATTAAGCATATTAAACCAGTAACAGGTTACAACAACAGTGGAACAAGATTATGTGTAAAAAAGGTCAAATATAAGAATGCTTCTGGTGCCTTCATTTGGCTAATTATTAATCTAAGATTAAGGTACACATCAACTCAAAACGTTTATTTTAAATGAATTCTATTTTAAATAACTAAGTTTCCATTGCAAGTTTTTATAATTTTTTCTAGTTTTAAGGCCCATTACAATATTTGATTGGCTAGATTTGTATGCCAGTTCTATGAATTATAGCCAAGCAACGCTAGCCTACCCCATTGGAAGGTTTTTTTTGCTTAATGCAAATAATGTTTAAGAATATTTGGCTTGTTTCTCAAAGGGTTTTTGCAGTGTTTTACTGGAATAAAGAAGTTGAATCAGTAGTTCTACTTGAATAAAGAACGTGTGCTTTTCCACTTCAAGCATTGGTGTGCGTGTGTGTGTTGGCATGCTGAAGACTATGTGCTGAAGAAACAATGCCTCTAACACCACCACCAAACCTCATTAACACCACCAAGTTGTCTGTTTATATATAGATATATATCTATATATCTATATATATACAATATCTATTACTAATGTTTACAAGCTGTTCAACCATCACAGTATATATATTTATCGGTGCACTGTCTCAACCTTTCTACATTCCAATTTATTCACTTATCATTACTAAACACCTGCCTACCACAGTATTATATTTGATTTAATGGTATATTATATTATATTCCTATATTTTAACTTCTGCACTATTTTATGTCATTTTCTCTTTATACATATTGTTTGAGCAGTGAGAACTTCATTGCCAATGACTGATTCACTGTAATTGTGCACATGACAATAAAGCACTTGTTCTCTCCATGTTCTGAAACTAGCTCTGATTCTTAATCAATAATACTTTATTTTCCCTGGTTGCTCTTCTTTTGTTGCACAGAACAAGAAGTCAGGGGTTCAAAAACATTATTCTAAGAGTCTTCCTGGGGGAAAGTACGGGAGGGAGGGAGGGAGGGAGGGAGGGAGGGAGGGGAAAGAGACGGAATGTGTCGGATAGACTTAACTGTGATTATCAGGGCAGTTAGCAGAGAATAAGTAAAGCATGAGAGACAGGAATGAACAGGATCGGCTGAGAGAGCTGCGTGTGTGTGAAGAGGGCAGGAGACAGCTCTCACTTGCCATCACCTCTTCCTTCTTCATGGCTGACCAAGCGTGACTGTCTCCTGCTCTCTGACTCCCAATCGCCTCCTTTTCACTGCCACGACTACATCTGACTCTCACCCCCACATGAAGAAATCTCTCTCCTGTTTTCTCCCCCTCAAAGCTTTAATTTCAGCCTCTTGACTGCCTCTCTCTCTCTCTCTCTCTCTCTTTTTATCTCTGCTATCCTTTTAAACACAGTAAAGTAAATCTTCATGTATATCGCTCTTTTCAAACTGAGGTTGCAAACAGGCGACATCAAACGTCTGGTTATTTTGCTCCAGCTATCCCTCCTGCTAACAACTGATGATTCAGCTGACTCGCCGCTGTAAACAGCTGCTTTGATTAAAAGTGCCACATTTCTCAGAATGGTTTACAACTCACTGACAGTAAATGTCAAGATTGGTGCTGGCAGCTCCGGAGGTACAATGCAGAACAAACTAACTAATCTACTGTATCAAGCAGCAGTTAATCAGTGGCCAGAAACACGGGAGGGGTTTCGGAAAGCTATTTCACTTCTGGGAATCACACTGAGATCAGACAGCTGGTAGTCATTCATACTCTTATATCATCTCTTTTAAATTAGTGTTCCTCTCTTTAACCCTGCCTCACATTCTGTAGTATGACCTCGGCTGCAGCATCCTTTTACTGGCTTTCTGGAAGCTTTTTGGTTTCTTGCTGAGAGTCATATGAGAATACTGAAACCACTCATGTTTGTCAATCTGTCTGCAAATATTAGGGATGCACGGTTCAACTGATAATTACCTGCTTCTCATGGCCGATATCGATAAGATAACAGATGATTTCACATTTTTTGTATTTTAAAAAGAAGTTCACAACCTGTAGTTTTTACACACTCGGTGGTAAGAAAGCCTGAGATGTTTAATATTCCAGCTCTAATCTAACCAAATCTGACATCAATAGTTCTGACTCTTCAATTCTTATTGTTTATTGGTTATGTTTATTTTTTTGTATTTGTATTATTTGTATTATATTTTTATTTCATCAAAAACTTACTTTGGCTTGATTGAACATAAAGACTATCAAATGTGTTCAGTTAATATTCAGTTGTTATTTATTTACCTCACTTATTCATGATAATATAAGTTTCCCATTGTCGGCTGATCATTTATCTGCCCCGATAATTATTGTGTATCCCTAGTAAAAATTAAGCAAGCGGCTGGTTAGCTTAGCTTAGCATAAAACCAGGAAAGAGGAAACAGCAAGCCTGGTTCTGCCCACAGGTAACAAAATCCCATTATTAAACACCTTATGTCCTATTTATTTAATCCCAATTTGCTGTTTTACATGGTTTATAGGCTGGACTGTTTTTTGGAATTTATATATATATATATATTTTTGTACTGATTAAACAAACAAGATATAATGTGTTAATGAGATTTAGAGGTGCTGGTAGTCACCTTTGGACAGAACCAGGCGAGCTATTTTTCCTGTTTTCAGTCTATATGCTAAGCTATGCCAACCGGCTGCTGGCTCCAGCTTCATATTTAACATACAGATATCAATATTCTCATTGAGGCGACCCGGGGCGTCTGTAGAGTGATTCTAGGGAACAAAGCCACAACAGTCCTTATTTTCAGGTGATTATACAGTAATGATAACATACCTATTAATATTATATTCAGATTATATTATATTTCTGACAATAGATCCTCCTAAATGTTACACACTGGACCTTTAAGATACATTTTCAAGACTGACTTAGTGGTCCTATTGTGCACGAGTCTGCACATGAAACCTGTATCCTCAGTAATGTGGGCAAAGCTAAATTCTTATAGCTGTGTTTTGTTTTTCTCATTTAAAACTTTAAAGCAAATTGATCAGTGAGTTTATGGTATATCGGACTGTTTCCTGTCCTGTGTAATTGGATTCAGTTTCACTGGTTCACAGCTTTCTGTGAATCAATATTGTACACCTGTCAAGTTTTGTTGCTGCTTACACGTTTTGAGAGCTGCTATTTCTCACCATACACTCAGGGAAATTGACAATTTAATTTTTTTATGTTTTCCTACCTGTGTATTCGGGGAAGCAGATGCTGAGTGCAGACTTCTTGATCTTCTCTGCAAACAGATCCTTCTTGTTGAGGAAGAGGATGATGGAAGTGTCGATGAAGAACTTGTTGTTGCAGATTGAGTCGAACAGCATCAGGGACTCGTGCATGCGATTCTGTGGAGGAGGACGGAAGAAAGGAATGGACGGGGAAAATGGACAAAAAGGAATGAGACAGCAAAGAGGAATAAAAGGAGGGGGATGGGATTAGATGAGATTAAGGAAACAGGTGAAAGGAAGAGGAGAGGATTAAAGAGAGAGGAGAGAGAAGAGGAGGAGTGAGATGATAGGGAGGGGACAAAGAGAGAAGATCAAGGACAGACAAGAAGAGAAGGTGAATGGATGATGATAAAAAAAAGAGAAGAAAGAAGAGAAAAGTTAAAGTTACTGACAATCTATAACCTTTGCATTGGAGAATGAGGACATGGGACATGCAAATGAGCCAAACACAACTGTTACTTTCACACACACACAAACACACTGAGAGAGAGAAATAATTACACCCCCCTCTCTCTCTTTTTCCAATTAGAACGTCAGTTAAAGAGAGAGGAGAGAAAAAAGGGGGAGACATCAGGGGGGATCACAGTTTTTCTGCACAATTATTGCTTGTGCATCCTTGATTCAATTAAATGCAACATATTATGCAGTGTCAAGGACACCGACTGAGGGTAGATTTCTTCGTCTCACTCACTCTCTCACACACATTAGTATTATGCGTAATGAAGCCCAGGTGACTGCCAGACAATCTCCCAACACACACACACACACACACACACACACACACACACACACACACACACACACACACACACACACACACACACACACACACACACACACACACAGTAGTGACAAGAAACTGCGGCAGTGTTAGTTTACAGAGCTGTGGAGGAAATTATTTCCAACATTTACAACAAATCATAGTTTTGGAAAACAGAGGCAGTGAGTGGGAAGGAAGGAAAAAGACAATCTACAAACATCCTCGGTGTTTGTATTTAAATATTCTGCAAATGCAAATTCACACACACGCACACGCACACCGACAGACACAAAATAACTGGATCAGGATAATGATCACACATATCGAGTTACTCATGTGGTGCTTTATTGTCATGTCTCTTGTATAAATACAACTTTCAATAAATTATCACAGCAGTGGGGAGATACAGCAGATATATTTTACTTACAGTGCACAGTAAAATGGCACACACATATAGACACACAAACATACACAAAAACAGGTTTGCATTTTGCTGCAAGCGATCTGTACAGTATAGACAGGTGCTGATTGGTCTTGGACTGAGGGGTTCAATGGTGTGGGCACTGGAGGGTGGAAGGCTAAAAGCACTGCAGCAGTACGGGCTGAGAGCACGATGAGTGCAAGGACTGTAACCACATTGTACTCTGCCTCCTTCATTCTACAGTTCATTACGGTCATGTGCCCGGTGGCTTTCTGAATCGTCATGCTCATTTTATGGACTGCAAAGGTTGAGTGTGAACTGAACTTCTTTAAAAGCATTTACAAGCAAAACTCCAATTCTTAATGTGAAGCATACATAAGTCAGCGAAAAGCTCATTTAAATCCAATATGGCAAACATTTGGCACCAAACTCTGGGATCAAAACTCAACACAGTTCTTTACTTGGCTACCATTGTGGGGAATTGTTTATGCTGCTACGGCACTGGATTGGCTCAAGGTGCTAACAGTTCTTTTGTGCCACCACCTGCTGCCCAGATGAACTAGCACCTTTGTTATCTGAATAAACCCCTGATTCTATTATTCACATCAGAGCCAGCCACCTAAAAAAGAAATACACTACCACCCATGAACCGTCTCTGTCATGACCTCAGACTACATTACCCACAAATCTCTCCTTCACTTCTGCCTAAAGGAGTCCGTTATTTATCACTGTGACACCCACTATTCTCTCAGCCTTGCGTGCTGATATCATTTCCCACTGGTTGTTTGGGGTTTATTGGTAATTCATCAGGAGTAGAGACAGGTTGTGAAAAGCACAAAAGCACACATATACATGCCCAAACACATACACACACACACACACACACACACACACAGACACACACACACACACACACAGACACACACACACACACACACACACACACACACACACAGACAGACACAGACAGAGACAGAGACAGTGATCTGCTCATATTTCCTCTCTGAGGAAGCATCAACCCTGTCGCCACCTTATAAACTACTAATAGCTTTAGAGCTATTAGAGAGAGAGAGAGAGCGAGAGGGAGAGCGAGAGAGAGAGAGAGCAAAGCAATGAGAGCAAATCAAATGATTACATGGAATTTTTTGGCTATATGTCTGTCTAACTGGCGTAGGATGTGAGGAGGACTCTGTGGCGGGTGATTAAAACTGCCATCACTGATATTGGTGAGGTGAGGGGACTGTGCAGAACCCAAAGGACTTAAAGACAGCCCCCAGCCCATCCCTCCAACCATGAAGGAGAAACTATGTTGGGTGCAAAACTCCCAAAAGGCCCTATCTAGAGCCAGTGTTTGGGTAGCTACTGCAGAAACATTGCAGATTCTGAAGAGGACCCGCTCCCTCTGTAGATAAAAACAGCTCATTCTAAGGTAACGAAAACACAATGATTCTTATATTCTGTAATGAAAACATAACCATGAATATTATATTCCATTTCTGACAATAGAACCTCCTAAATGTTACACACTTGACCTTTAAGTGAGGATGATGCTAAACTAAATTATTCAGTCATTCAACAAACTATGAATTAATCACACTTCAGGCCACTTTTACAGCGACAGGGCATACACAGGACAGAAAAAGCCTGTAATGGGCAAGGGCATGATTCAGGTGCAAAAGTCAGAATAGTCAGAATAGTTTGTTTTGTCACTTCTGTGTCTTGCACTGTGCACATGCACAGATGCTAATTGTTTTCAGCATGTCAGTGTAAAATATTAGTTCGGCCTCTATGCAAATTACAAACAAAACTTGCCTGTCTAAAAAAACTTGCACACACTTCGACATACTTTAAAAAAAGGAGGGAAGCTTCCCTGCAGTGTCACGGCTGACAGAAGTGGGAAGTGAAGTCAATCATAGAGCTAATGCAGTAAGATCTTCCTTTCACATCATGTAATGAATTAAACAATGGAGAAGATCAGAAACTAGAGGCCTTCAGCAGCAGGCTTCATGTTTGGCAAAAGAACCAAAAAAGCTCTCTTTGGTGGGATACGGTGGTATTATTTGGCACCGGCAAGAAAGGTGTTGTGACATTTTGAAGTCCCATGGGTGTGTTTGTCTTCAGTGTGTGTGTGTACGTATGTGTGGGTTTGTGTAGAGGGCCTGTGTGTGTGGAAAGGGTAGATAGGTGCCTTCTGGGTAATTAATCCACAGATACTGACTCCGCCACAACACCCATGGGCTGATGTTGTCTCTCACACAACGCACATACGCGCACACCATAGACAAGCACACACACGCAGACACAGAAACACACACACACACACACACACTGACCTTTCCCGTACTCTCAACAGACACACACGTAAGTGACTATATACAATCTGCAAACACACACGATTACACACAGGATACAAAGACATAACCACACACACACACACACACACACACACACACACACACACACACACACACACACACACACACACACACACACACACACACACACACACACACACACACACACACACACACACACAGAGAGAGAGAACAGGCTGATCAACAGCCTTAGGCAGTTCTCTAATTAGGAAAAGTTGGCACAAATGTGGAAGGAAGAGCCGATGACGTCGTCTACCTGTTTTAAAAATCGCAGCTTTGAGCAGAGGGTGGAGACACGTCCTAGCTGTTTGAGTGTCGAGGGAAGAGTGGAATATAGCAAATGCCGCGCTCATACATAAATAAAGAAGCTCTCTGCCTCTGTTTGCCAGGGAGCACTCACAGCAGTAAAGCTGTAAACACACTCAGCTCAGTCAAATCAACAAAGTCCCACTGACAAACACGGCTCAGTTTCTATGCGATGCTGTAAACTGTTGCTTATAAAGGAAGAAGGGAGGAGCTGATGATATTTTCCTGGTATTATATGCATCTCTTTGGCTTTAACATTAAGGCTCAAACCTGAACTGCTCCCACCAATTGCACACATCACTTTTTATTCCCCCTAAGCTGTGCACTACATCAAACCTCAGTCCAACAGGAGCTCTGGGACGACTACCATCTAGCAGAAATGGAACCCGCTCAGCAGAAAGCAAAACATCAGGACTAAAACAACAAGATTGACATTCGTGTCCCAGAGGACCATATGTACTCACCAGCACACAATCTTTCAAAGCTCACCTCTGGCTTAATAAGGCAGAGTGGTGGACGATAGGGATATTACACTGTGCAGCCCCACACAATGGATGCGGCCCCACGGCCTCATAAAATCGATGCTTCCTTTGAAGCATTATCTGGCAATTGTGTGGTTGAGTCAGCACACTCTTGTAGCTCCTCTGTTTAAAGTGATTTTATAGTGGACCCATGCATGCTGCAGCAAGGGGGCCTGGAAAACCAATCCTAACATATGAGCAAAGGTGACATCCACATGGATGAGGGGTGATGGCAGAATAAATAACATAGATAGCAACGTCCTCACTGTAAATTTAAATATGAGCTTTACATTTAAGGTGAAGGGAAAAAAACAAGAAATTATACTGCTCACCTCTTTTAATTTTTTATCAAAAGTACAATTTCAATTACCTTCCTCTATAGGGACAAAGAACAAATTTACTTCCAAATGAAATGCATCCAAGTCCAAAACACTAAGGTTATGTGATAACCAAGCAGTTTCCCAGCAACATGGAAATACACAATTGAGTTCTGCTGTATGAACTCCTGTTTGGGTTTTCAATAAAATGATAAGCTACCATTGCTCCAACCTTGACTGATGCCCCACAGAACTGAACAAAATGACTGAACTGTCAATGAGCACGTCAACTCTATGCTTAAGTCAAATGACACCAAAAATAAAATAAATATTTCTTCTAATAATATTCAAAATAATTTTATTTCTTCTTGAATCCCAATTGTGAATGTGATTATAATTTTTTTGAAATTTTGATTGTTGAAAAATGAGGCAATCCTAGCCAAACCTTTGATATGACCAAGAGGAGTCGCCAAAGTCGGAAATGTTCAAATCCTACACATTTAACTTGGATATACTGGCTGAACCTATCATCCTAGGTACCATCAATTTGCAATGTAGTAAAAAAATAGAAATGTCACTTTACAGAAAAACAGTCATAAGTGGGATTACCTTTGGTCTTATTACATTTCATATTCTGAACAGCCCACTCTGATAAACCCCCTCTTCCCTCAGGATGAGATGAATTGGTCCTACTTGTTGAATCATTATGTTAAAGAGGCAATGCACACTTAAAAATGTCGTATGAGCTGTAAACTAAATAACATGACTGTAACATGATGAAATATATCAATTCATGTCTTAAAAATCTACTGTTTTGAATCACTCTGAATCTTGCAAGCTCAATGCTGACGTAGAGTTTGGGACTACTTTACGTCATCACATTAATATGAAATAAAGAGTGTTAACGCCCTCTAATCAGAGAAGGGCCGCCCACCCCCTCCAGCTGTGGAACCACTGTGCTCATTTTCAAATGTATACTAATATAATACAATAGATGCATCATTTACAGGAGTACTTGTGCTAGGTTTTTGCTTTAGTATTTCAGTGCAGGCTTGTGCTTTCGAAGCATCACCAGACTGATTCATATATTGGAAAGTTAGCCTCTCTGAGCCATTAGTTTAGCTAAAATACAACCGCTAGCTTAACAGTACCACACACAAACCTTCACAAATAATCGTGAATGTGCTTCTAGTGACTGGCAAAGCTGCAGCGGACTCTCTGGCATCAGACTGTTTAATATGGAACTACTAAGGGGCAATATTTAACCAATACATATTATAACTAGACAACTAAACCATCATATGAAAAAGTACAGAAAAATATACAAACGAATACAATTTGAACTAATTTAATATGCAATTAAAACTCTAAATGCTATTTCATAATTTCAGTATGGTTCACTGTGATTGCTTATTTCATTAAAGCAATCTCAAAATGCTCTATATGAAAGTGTATTTTTTATTTCACTGACATTTTTCTGTTACTATTCTGCTGCTGGTCCCAGCCTCTTAGCAGGCTCAGCAAGTGCTATGAAATAAATTATTGTGAAAATAATACACTTAATAATAATCAGTTTTGTTTGACTTGTATCTAATAATTTCACAATGAGTGGTTCATCAATTATTTTCTATATTAATTCATATGATGATTTAAGTCATTATGTCTCATTTATTTATTAAATAATAGTCATTTTGGAGCTCAATAGTTAAAAGAGCATGGCTTAGTGCAACAAGACAGTTGGAAACTACCCTACTACATCTGAGCAGGACGGTCACCCGATAAGGAGGGGTGCTACAAAAGCTATTTTTCATAAAGTATAAATATAAATGCTTTTTTTGCTGATTTCTATTTTCTTTGCATTTCTTTATAGTAGGTTGGACATAATCTTGTCAATAGTCTAAGATCTCATGTACATGATCATGTGGTGAACATGAAGTCTGAAGAACAACTTTCTGAAGCAAACTGAGATTGAAATGAACTTGATTGATACTGCTTGGACGACATACTCATATATTCAAATCAAATTTAAATAAAAACAATTAGAATACTTTGGGGTAGAGACATAATTCTTGTTACACTATTTTTCGGGACTGCTGGTGAACCCCTAAGATGGCTGCACTTCATTTGCATTCTGTCTAGTTGATTGAGTAACACAGCACTACTGTACGTACAAACCAGTCTCAGGAATCTTGTATCCTTGTAAAGCCGACTGTAGGTGTTGTGCAAGATTTCTGCAGCACACCAGCAAAAGATTTGGAGCTATAAATAAATGCACAAATACAGTAACTTTACAGCAATTAGTTCTTCTTTAGAAGGAAGTAAAAAAGACAAATACCTTAAAAGAAGTCTCACCCAACCAACCAATTCATTATTTAAGAGGTAAGTTGGACTAATGGCGAGTCTTACGGTAAAGCAATATAATGACATCATGAACATATTGATCACATCACTGACATGGTACCCCACATTGGAAAATACAAGTCAAACACCCATCATCTATTGGCTAACATTTAATCATCAGTACAGGCCACACCCCCGCAGGTTATTTGCTATGATGACATCAGTGACAGCATCAAAGACAAACTGGATGTTGTTGGTGTCTGTAGCGCAGGTCACATGGGAGTAGACCTCTTTGTTGGGTGACTTGTTCTTGCTCTCGTACTGACACTTAATGTAGTCTATTCCCTCCAAGTAAGTGTCTGGACCTAAAGAGAGAGAGATATGGGAGAGAGAGAGAGAGAGAGAGAGAGAGAGAGAGAGAGAGAGAGAGAGAGAGAGAGAGAGAGAGATGACAAATAGTGGGAGTTAGGTGAAGGCTTAAAAGCTGTTGTTATGTGAGTCTTTATATCAGTGGACCATCCTCCATTTTCCATATCAGCACTATTTTCTGATATTTTCTGAAAACATAACCTTTGACATTCTAGCTCAGCACACATTCTGCTGAGGTGTACGGAGCGCTTTGCTTACTGCGAGCCAAGCTTGAATAAATATGAAACATGGACAACTTTTTTAGACAAAATGGAAAGGTGATTTTGGGCTGACAAATGAAATGTGATGGAAAATGTTATGTCTTGTTATTGTTGGCAAGGTTTACTGGTTTCTGAACATGCCAGTGTATCATAGTCTTTATACAGCAACAGAACAAGTGTGACATATACGAGGTCCTAGAGCCAAAAGGATGGAACCATTATTCATGCTGTATATTGATTCATTTTACAGCAGGGCCAAATCTACTGTATGCCCTTTTAGTTCAAGTCCATTATAAACTGCAAGTTTAGTTCTGCTTGTAATGTAAGCATTTGGCATGCAGCGGATTTAATCAAGAGCTTTAATTTGTTGTAATGCTTTTGGAATGAGTCAGATCTCTGTGATTGGAGTAATTCTGCTCAAAGTGTCACTAATATCTATCTGGCTCTCAGCCATTAGCAGCACTGTGGTTTGTCTGTCCGCTTCAGCAGCAACTTTGTCAGAACAGGCACGAGGCCATGTAAAAGGATGAAGAGAAGAGAAGAGGAGAGGAGAGGAAACAGGTTTGGAATCCTAATTCTCTCTTTCTCACAGTCTTGCTGTTTTGGTCTCTCTCCATCTTGCTTTCCCACAGCCTTGCTTTGTCTATTTTTTCCCCCTAATTTTCTCACACTCTTGCTCGCTCTGTCTTTTTCATTTTCTGTTGTTTCACCCTGTGTTGTCTTATCTCTCATTTTCTCTTGTATCTAGCACACTTGAGCTCCTCACTCCTGGCAGCACTCCCGATTTCATTCATTGTTTTACTTCACTTCTTTGACTCTCATCTTTGTTTTGATTAGAGTCTGAAGCCTATCTGTTTTTTTCTGTTACCTTCAATCTTCTATTTCCCATTCTGTCTTTTATCCTCCAGCCTAACAACCTTTTGTATACATTGTTACGTTCATCAGAGCAATTGTACTTTTAGCAGATAACTGAACTCTTTTGCACTCAATGGTGCTGACTTCACCTAAGATAAAGGCCGGGGTAGCAGATTAAGTGTGACGCTATCGTGACGTCACCCATTGGTTTGTGGAGTACTGTAGCCTCGAGTTTGGCATTATGGCCGTCACCATGTTGTTTTTTTGCAGCCAGCAGAAATGACATACTGTATGTTGACTTGTGCTCATTGGCTGCACAGTTTCAACTAATCCGTGGCAGGAAAAAAATGTGGCTCACCTGGTCACACAAGTTCTTGTATTACAGATAAACAATACACTTTTCTATTAGAAAGAATGCAGGTTTTAAACATTTCTGCATAATCCAGAAACTCTGTCTACAATTATATACTGTCAGTGCCCAAGATGCCTTAATATGACTTAATGAATGAAGTTAGTATGTAAACAGACTGATTTAGGCAGTGGGTTTGTGTTGTAAATTAAATGTAGGGGTTGGAAATATATTCAATTAATCCCATTAATTTAAAGTGTTAAATATTTACATTGTGAAAACTGAGGTATTACAGTTTGCTGTTGGCTACATTAGCTGTCTTGAGTCACGACTAATTTCACATACAAATAAAGCTATAGGAGTTACAGATATGTTTACTTTTGTAACCATTATAACTGTAATTTAAAAGGGAAAGCAAATTTAAGCTCAGTACACATTTGGTGAGATGGCATGTTGTAATAATTTAACTTGGTGAATGCTGTAAAGAGCCATATTGTGTAGTAACAGATACTGTCCCCCAAATGGCATGTAGCTGGGACATGTTGCCTCTAAAAACAGCGGCCTGCAGTGGGTTGTCAAGTGGGAACATTTGGCAAATACTGCTTAAATTTTTGACGGGGCAATCGTTTGGACAACTGTAACGGCAACTGCACCAAACAGTGCAGTGAAGGGAATGAAAGTACTTTTGATACATGTGGAAGAAAATTTGCTGTTGGACAGGGGCATGTCCAGACTTTGGACTGCGGTGGCACAAGTGGGGCACTGACTTATGCAGGAGTGGCATGTAGTATGTGTCTCAGCTTTCCAGTCTTACCAATTTATGCAATTCCAATACTGTTTAGGGACCCCAGGCCACAGAAATATTCAAATACACTAGGCAAAAATAATACATTTAAACCCCATACAAAAAAAACTGCAGGTTTTTGCCCACAGCTGCATGGGATTACCATAAAGTTGGCATGTCTGCAAAGGGGAGAGCCATAGGACCCATTTTCATTTAGATATCTTGAGGGCAGATGTCAAGGGATCCTTTTTTTTTCTTTTGCCAAAATTTAGCCTAACTTTGGAGTGTTATTGAACCCCCTTACCAACACTGGTTGGTACCAATGGATGCGTTCGATCATTTAGTTTCATATGATACTAGTATCTTCACTCCAGAACTTGGCCTATCAGACTTCTTGGGGACTACACAAAGATGTTCACAGGTTTAGCGTTAAAATGCTTTGTCAAGAACCCAAAACAAAGCTACTCTTTAAATGGTTGTGAATACTGGGTGGGGGACGCTCTACCTCAGCAGCCTACTAGTATCCATGCAAATTATATAGTATATAGTATGAACTAGTTATAGACTATCACTCTCAAGAGTTTGGATATGTACCAGTGTACTCAGGGAAGCAGATGGACAGGGGTGATTTGCAGATCTTGTTTTCAAAGATGTCCTTCTTGTTCAGGAAGAGGATGATGGAGGTGTCCTTAAACCACTTGTTGTTACAGATGGAATCAAACAGCTTCAGAGACTCGTGCATTCGGTTCTGTAGAAGAGACATTAGCAAGTGTTAAAGGGGCTTTAAAACACACTCTTCTTCATGCTCACAAACACATGGATTCACACCCAAAAATGTCAACCAAATGAATGCACGTGTGTTCCAAAAGCACATGTGCACAAGCAGCCAAATGGAGAACACACACAACATACAAACCGTTTAAACACAAAGAGGAATTGAGCAAATAAAAATGAGAAGGAGGAACAGAGGTACTGAGGAGTTCCTCCTGTCTATGGACACAGCATTTACTTCTGCATAGTGAGTTGGTATTTGTGTGTGTGTGTGAGCACGTGTGTATCAACATATGAGTAATAGAAGATATTAGTAAGCTGGTTGTTTCAGCTGAGTTAAACCAAGCCATGCACTTATAGCTATTAAGCTGTGAGCCACTGCATACTTTTACAGGAGTATATAACCGTTGATAAAGGATAACTTAAGGGTGCCCTGTGGAGCTTTTGACCACTAGGGGCGCTGTACAGCAATACTCTGTACTGAGTGCATTAAGTATTCTACATCATGTGCTTGAGGACATAAACTGCTCAAGGTGAGCAGAGGGTTACGTAATCTACATTTCTGCAAACTGCAATAGGCAGCAACAGTTTGTGGAGGTAATGAATTGTAAAAGGTAGCAGTGTACCAATGAAGGAGAAGAAACAAACTAGCTGATGTCAACAACGCACATTGAAATTCAAAGCTTTGCAAATGTTCTCTTGGGTCGAAAATTTAACATGTTTCAGAGGCCAAATACAACAAGTGCACTTTAGTATTAAAGTAGTAAAAGAAGTACATAATACTATAATAATAAATTATATATTAAAAGAAAACATATAAGACATGGATGTAAACACTGCTAAATTAGCATCCAAAATGCAGCTTAAAGGGTTACTAAGCATGAAAACTTTGGTTGATCAACAAAAACTATGATTAATACATTTAAGATTAAATTAATTAAAAAAATTTAGATTTTTCATCATTAGGCACTTTTCAATGTTAGTAGATCATGGGATTTGTGGCTCTTTAGATTGAGTTGTTGGCAGCTGGCAGAAAGCTTTGTTAGCAACAGTGCTTTATAAATAAGTATACCTCACCTAATTCTCAGCAGAAATTAAATTAAATGAATTTGTGTAGCAACAAATCATAACAGCGGTTATCTCAGGAGACTTTTCAAATAGATCAGGTCTCAATTGTGCTCCTTATAAAATTACAGAACACAGTTCAGTTTGCTAATGAAATCTGTAGAAGGTGATAAGCAAACCAACTGTTGGCATTACATTTTAGCTCAAGTAAAAAAGTCAGTGAAGAAACCTGTCAACACTGCTTATAAAAGTGCCTATTGATGAAAATGGATTATTTTTAAGAATGAGTTGAAAGCAGTTTCTCTCTGGTTATGATCCTTTATTGCCCAGTTTGGGACTGGAGAGGGAAGAAAAGGTGATCAGCTTACAGGAAACTGAAACTGTTGGAAAGGAGGATTAAATAGCTAGACAATAATTTAGAGAAATAAGAAAGTGATCAGACAGTCCGAAATCCGACAGATAGATAGACCGATAGAAAGATAGATAGATAGGTAAGATAGCATGCAATAAAACATCTGACAAACAGAAAGAGGCACTGCTTTCAACTCATGGTGAACGTATCAACCTATCGGGATGTTTCATACCTGTCTGTGGGTGGCGCATCTGTAGAAGATCTGACTGCTGATTGGTTAGAGAGGACAGTCGATGGCGAGAGTGACAGGAGGAGCGGAAGGAGCCAGAGATGCTGCAGGGCGGAGCTTAGAGCAGGAACAGAAAATGCAAGGGACCCGCCCACCCAGCCACGTTCCACTTCCTTTAAATGACACCCCCTTTGCCCCAAACACACACGTACACGCATACACACCCCTAGTGCTGAAAAGAAAGTGTTTAGAGGCAGGAGGACAAGACTTTATCCAGACAGTGTTCACCCAGAGCGCCTGTCATTTCAGACTCTAGTCTCTGTGTGCGTGTTTTCACAAAAACAAGACAAGGAGAGACAGAGAAAAACACAACGCAAGCAGTTCTTCAATAGAAAGAAGGGAATTACAAAGCAAAAGTAGTGTGTCGTACTGCATGTGCGCGTGTGTGTCCATACAGCACACAGATGTTTATAGATATACAGTCAAAACCTTTAAAATGGGACCAATGAGGTGCTCTTTTTTTTACTTTATTGTCCTCTCAAAAGGACAAAAACCCTACTAACAAAACAGACAACCTGTACTGTCAACTTACAATCTGGCAATATCATTCCATATCACACAGGTACTGCAAATGACATTGTATCTGCAGGTCTTCAAAAGTCTTAAAAAGTACTGAATGATTAAATTGAATTCACAGACGTCTTAAATATGTTCTCTTGCCTGCCACAGGCAATAATGTTAGTAATAAAATGTTCTTCTATCTGATCGCAGGCTGTTGGAGATGTTATGTACCGTGGGATTGTTGTGACAGGCGACTGTGTAGGAAGCTGTTCAATCCTTTTTTGTGTTTAGTTTCTGTGAGCACCATCAGACCTGCAACAAACACCATCACAACTGCTAGCTGTCTCATAATGTGCAAGTGTCAATGTTAGCAAAAACCAACTCGGACAAATGAATCATTTTTCATTGGTTAATCCATTCATCCATTTTATGCCACTTATCCATGTCCAGGTCACATTAATTCAATTGATCATATCATTAGGAATCATTGTGATATACTGCTGGGGAGCAGTGAAAAAACGTTATATAATAATTAATAATTCTAGGCCATATTGTCCCTACTGGCTTTCCATCACACTTTCATACTTTGGACGGTATGATTGTGCAAGATGGTAACTATAATTCTATGTGGTATTAAAAAGGCCTTTAAAAGTCTAAAAATCAAATGGATGATCTCTGAGAAGAGCCTGTTCTTTATGGTTATTGGCCTGATATCTTCTAAGTACTATCATATCAATAATTTCTTGCAGCAGAACAACTGCTTTGTTTCACCTGATGCTAAAATACTATGACTAGGACTCTTCTATTTTTCTGATCTCACTGCACATGCTAGTTGTCACATGACTTTAGGAATCTCCAGAAACCTCTTTCAACCTACTTGTGAAAACTACGTCACATGTCTTTGACATACTAGAAGTCACACCAACTACAAACATTGTGTACAAATATATATAATGTAGGCTATGGTTTGTAATGTAACAATAAAGCCTCTGAAGAAAATCTAATGAATAAACAATACAATATGAACTGTATATGCATTTTTTAAATTATTATTGGTAAGAGGTATACTGAGAATTTAATACAGGATCAGTATTAAGGGGAAAAGCTGGATCAAATCAAATTCATGTTGTATCAGTGATTTTAATGAGCTACCCAAAAGGGATATATGTATCACTTAATCACTGAGGAGGGGTGTTATCTCTCATGTCTGATTGTAGAATATTTTTTACTGTGCACAGTGCTTGTAATTTCTGAATCACATGCCTGGTTGTGTGTCTGGTAGCAGAACTGACGGAGGTTGTGGGCGCTTGCCGAAAAACATTTGGTTATTTGCCTGGTAATTAGAACTCCTACGCTAGTGTTTGCTCTTTAATGGTAACACATAATGTTGATCAGAACACTGTCTCACAGATAAAAAACAAAAATGAGCAGAACTGCTATTAATGTAGTCTGAACAGATAGGAATCTGGGATGTTTTATTTCTTTTTTGGTATACCCTTACTGCCTTGTATTCGTCTGTGTGAACTTGTATTTTAGCTGTGGGCTGTGCTGGTGAAAATGTAATAGTGTCCACAATATCATAGTAAAACAACACTGTACTCAAATAAAATGTACTGAGGTACTGTCAGAGGAAAACATTTTTTTACCATGGATTTCTCCCTGGAAATAGTGAGTCATTGCACCTATATGCTCAGGGATTCAAATTATGTTTACCATTAACGTTGTATGTAGCTTAAACATTTCCTGCTATTAACCAACAGAGCAGCTGTGCTCAAAATATTCCCATGACCCTACATTGCCTACATTTGGACAGACATCTGCAAAAACACAAAAAAACAAAACGCAACAATTAAATAGATTCAGATGTGCAGCACACATACTAGAAGCGCGTTTTTATGATGGATATTTTCTCTTTTCATCTGACGTTCTTTTGGAGCTCCCAGCTCAGAGGGAGGCTTGACGACATCTGCATAAATAGAGCAGCTACTGAACACAATTTCCCAGCTTGGAATTCTCAGAGGACACACTTCAGGCTTATAAATAGCAGTGAGCACCGTGCATTCAAATCAGCTTATTTGTTTTGGGTTACATATAATCATCTTTACAGCCACATGGCAGGTTGTGGCGCTTTGCTGAGGAAACACAGAGCCTGTGTTTCACCATTCCCAGAGCTTATTTTAACCAGACATTTTCATAAAGGTGTGCAGGGTTTCATTGTTTGCAGTTTGCACTTTCCATTGACTTCAAATGTGGTAAATCATGTTTTTTCTTATTGTTTTTACTTTTTATTTATTCATTTTTTTCTACATTTTTTTGGGGGGTTTTTTTGCCTTTATTGAATAGGACAGCTAGATAGACAGGAGAGAGGTGATGACGCACAGCAAACAGCCACAGGTCAGATCTGAACCCATTGCTGCTGCACCAAGGACTTAGCCTTGATACACTTCATGGATGATTTCTACACCTACTGTACATCTTAGAATGTACAGTCTACATCATTTGCCTCTATAATAATATGATATATATATAATAATAATAATAATAATACAGATCATTTGCTTTGACCAGCATGCAACTTGGTTTGCATCGTCAATGGAGGGAGGAAGGATTTGCATAGATAGAAAAAAAAAAAGCATAACCGTAACTCCTGTTTGCATTGAAGCCATCCAACAGTGTGTTCACCAGAGATGGAGCATTGTGGGATTACATGTTTTGGTAAACAATTCAAACTAGTATTTTGAATGTGGCCATCAGTGGTATTATGTTATTTACATGTTCTGTTATGACACCAGAGTTCAGTGAGAAGTCGGGATGGCGTACCAAAAGGACATCCAGAGGAAACACGATAGAATCCCAGAGGAATTCACACTGTGTTCAGATCGTAGGGAAAGTGAGAAGGCAGACCAGTGCTGCTGCTTCAGTATTATTAAATAACACCAGATATTACATAGATGCAAGATGAGAGAAAAGATAAAAGCAGATATGTCTGTCTGTACTAAAATGATCCATAAAATGTAAATAAACATTTTAAGTCTTTCATGCCTTCATTTATTTAGCGGCTCTTTGACGACCTTTACTGACATTTATCCCTCCCTGTCTCAAGCTTTTACACAGACCATGCGTTTGATGTCAGCTTACACATCATTTCTACATAGAGAACAAGCTTATACTCTATCTTTATATTATAGCTTTTACATAGCCTGTGTCAGAATGTATCAGATTATGTTGTCCCACATCCTGAATGTATAAAATAACAATACTGAGGCTATTTGATATAGTCTCATTTAAAGGTGGGCTCCAATATTTATAAATGGTCATAAGGCCACAGAGTGACAGAGAAAAGGCATCAGTGAGAAAGGGATAGAGAGACGGAGTGAGACAGAACATACACATGTGAACATCTGTCCTTACCGTGGTCTCGTCCTCATGCAGCACCTGGTCGTATCCGCTGAGTGCCACACAGAAAATGATGGCTGTGACATCCTCAAAACAGTGGATCCACTTCTTCCTCTCCGACCTCTGACCCCCCACATCAAACAGCCTGACAGAAAAAGGGATGTGAATATCACACATGTACAAACCCACACAAGCACATTTTTCTTTCATTCTTATGTCACAGTCAGGTCAAATCTAAACAGAAGTGGAAAGACGGTGACTTCTGAAGCCAAGCAGCTTCTGTAGCATTCTCAGTTTGTAGGCCCATTTATAAACTGGGCCAGTTATTGGTTTCTGTTTGTCTATTGGCTCATTATTCCAGCAGTGGCACATTTCTTTCATATGTGACAATTCTGGCGTTCTTCCCAGTTCATAAAGTGGTTCTCTATCTTGCATTGAACTGATATTGTAAACCTTAGGTTTTATTATCAGACTTGTTGTACCCAAGTGTGTTCTCAATAATTCTCTTGTTGACTCTTTTATTTTCTTTTTCTGGGCTCAAGCTCAGTCAGTGTCTCTAAAGTATCCTTTTTCTGGCAGTTTTCATCTCTCAATGTTATCTTTTGGATGTGGTGTGGTATTACTGGTTATGAGTAATACCGTAAATAAAAGAGTGTAGGGGTGTAACGGTACGTGTATTCGTCCCTGTATAGGACGTTTGGTTTGGTATGCGACTGCCTCGGTTCGGTGCGCCCTGTGACCCAAACAATTACTGGCAAAATAGTTTATTTATGTTTAGATTAGTGCTGTCAGTTAAACGCGTTATTAACGGCGTTAACGCAAACCCATTTTAATGGAGTAAATTTTTTATCGCGAGATTAACCTTCTTTTTGGCCTAGCACACTTTGTAGTTTTTTTCACATGCTGTTGCAACAACTAGTAACGTTAGAAAAACTACAACACCACACCGGATCTAGTTAGACCGGAAACAAAACAACAGGCACGCCGCACACACTTGTTTAAGAGTAGTAGACGTTCATTTTGAGTGGATGGCGAGCGCCAGACGCCGAAATGGATGCCAATAATATTCTGAATGGAAAGTTTACTTTTAAAAAGTTGCCAAATGGTTCCATTGACAAGACCAAAGTGATCTGTGTGTTTTGTCGTTGTGAACTGAGCTATCATCGCAGCACGTCCAGTCTGAAATACCACTAAGCACACAGTTGATGCGAATTCTCCGCCCCCTCGTCAAAGCCAGGCGACAATGGATGATGTTAGTGTGAAATTGAACACTACAGTAGCCTATATGCCAATGTTGTTTTCAATAAAAACAACATTTGCACAAAGCAAGCCGATCCACTTTTCCATGTTGATAAGAGCATTATAATGAGAAAAAATAATGGGACAAAAAGAAATCAAGGGACATTTAGAATAGATAAAAATGTGCGATTAATTGCGAGTTAACTATGACATTAATGCGATTAATCGCGATTAAATATTTTAATCGTTTGACAGCACTAGTTTACATACTCGCACAAAAGGAACGCAAATTCTAAAGCTCGACTTTTACCTGGAGTTCAATGACTGGCTAGCCTACCTGCCTTTCTACCTACCTACCTACCTTTTGAGAAGTGGGTCTGGAGGGAGGCCTGAAGGGAGGGGGTGTGATTTTTTAGTCTCTAGTCTCTCCAATGTTACCTACCCTAGCTTTAATCAGTCCGTTGGTCCTGCCCTCTATAAACGAGTGCAAGCTACACAGTTATCAACAGTTCAGATGAGTAAGAATTCAACAGAACAAATGAGATACTGTTAATGTTTATGTACATCTTTTCTTTTTTTGTTTGTTTGTTTGTTTGTTTGGGTTTTCCATGCTGTACCAAGAACATACCAAACCGTAACTCCAAAACTGAGGTACATAATGTACATTTTGTGTACAATTACACTCCTATAAGAGAGTGCCTGACCTGGCAACTGAGTCAGAAATGTACTTGCCCAAAGTCAATTTTTCTTTAGCTGTCTAAAGGCGTCCATACAACATTTTTGGGCTGTCTAAGACAAAAGCTGACAATCGTGAGACAGATGAGGTAAAGTCTTCGGTAGTGAATCAAAACAGTGGTCCTAGATAGAGACACGTCCCATGACAGCAAATTTGGAGCTTTAGTGATCAAAGACAGCCTGCAGCAAAATTCTGACTACAAAAACTTTGGATAGAATACTAAAAATTTATGCCGCCCTGGACAGCGCGTCCTATGTACTAAGGCTAAATTCTTTAATGTCTGCTTGATGCATCCCCCCTGATTCCCCCACTTCCTGTCTATCTTATCACGATCAAAAACAGGCATATATGTGATTGGTAATGGTAGGTAGGTTGATGGGTTACACCCAGTACAGGAACACTGTAAACTCCCACACACTACCTGACTGCCAGTGATAGCAATTGAGCTGACAATATTTAGGGCTTCTCAACAAAACACACCCAGCAAACCACCTACTCAGCTGCCACACACACAGCAGAAAGCACCCTTCAGCAGGACTAACATCGCTCTTTTTTTGTTTAAATTGAGTGTGTGTCAATGTATCTGAACACATGGTACATATGGTGTGTGTGTGTGTATGTGTGTGTGTGAGAAAGGCTGAGACAGAAAGTGAAACAAAGTTGAAGTGCAATGGTGCATCCATTCAGAAAAATAACTGGTGTCTACAGCTTATTAACCTCTCCGCTCTGCGTGCACGTCAATACATTTATGTGTGTGTGTGTGTGTGTAAGCACAGGTACACAAGAGAGGCAGAAATAGGGTAATTAAAAGAGAGGTAAGAAAGACTCCTCCTATCTTTTCTCTTCCCTTTCCTCCTTCCGTCCCATCATACCCTCCTCTCTGTCATCATTCCCATAGCTCCTTGCTCTAATTGAATCAAGTCTCATTAAAAAGACAGACAATCATAAATATAGACACTTGTTTAAAGTATTTAATCTTATTAATTACAGACTGGATTTCCTACTGTACGCATGGATAGAGGAGCAGACCCAGAGATGATAAAGACTAATCAGAAGTTTCAAATGTCCCTGCCAGAAGTTAATACTGACCTGAAGTGGAGGTTTTTGAAGGTAAAGTGTGTCTCGACGATGCCTGTGGTCTTCACTCGGGTCCTCAGGATGTCCTGCTCTGTGGGCTGGTAGTCTGGCGCACCAATCCGATCTAGGCTGTCTAGGTAGCTGCACACAGACACACACAACAAAGACACAGACTGTAAATGAGCAGCAATGTACTTCTAGCTTTGTTACTGTAACTAGGCCTGTCAAGCTTTGGTTTGTCCACATGCTGAAGTGGTGAACATGGGGCTATAGTGAGAGGGATACTTGGCATTTAAAGAGTTGGGAGGATCATGTTGTTACCCAAGATAAGAATGAAAACACACTTTGTGAAAATAAGAACGAGTATGTAAGCGAACGGCTCAACAGGATTATGTTAAAACAAACAACAACTGGCCAGCCAAATGCGTTTCAGGTAGACTGAAACTAAAAATGCAGACACTGAACTCTTTATAATTTGTCTTTATACTTCCAGAAACAGACATAAAGGTAGTGCAAAGGCAGAGTGCAGTGACAGTTTCAGTGTCTTCTTCCTGACAAAATCTAAATGTAATTTGAATGTAATTCAGCTGCAAACATCATAAAGTCAGCCAGAGACAGCCTTTTCAACCCACTCTGGGAGCTAACATTAGCGTAATAAGCTGATAAAATCTGCTAGTGACAGTTGTCTTTTCAGCAGACAAAATAAACCGTCATGAGCTGGAAAGAAAGGCTGCTTCTGTCTACCTCTGTCTGTTATCAAGAACCCACAGTTTCAAAAATCACACAATTTTGTTATCAATGTAAACTGCATATCTGATAATGAAAACAGAAAGCTGGACAGCTGTAGCAGCAGTGAGTGGGGGGTGCAGGGCTTAGTGAATAGTCAGTTCTGATGCTGGTCTTTTAGAGGATGGTTATAATTGTGTCTGTCTTCCTTTGAAGTCAGCCACAAATCCATTAGTAGCTCCATGCATCCCACCTTTTAGTCTCATGTAGACCTAAGTAGATCAAAGGCTAGAGTTTGCTGATCACACTGACGGAGTAAGGGTATGATTACTTAACACAGATGCACTTGCTTTGCTGTAATCCACTTTGCGTGAAGGTGTGATGATGTATGTTATGGCTCAGGTGGGTGAAACAGTAAACATTACAAACACGCAGAATATGACACCAACCCACTGGATTACTGTCATTAATAATGATGGTAAATGTGCTACTGACTGCAGTGGGGTAATCTTCTATCTACCTGCTCCCTCTATTGGAGGTCAGAGGTCAAGATTAGCTACTTGTCAGTACTGCCACAAACGGTAAAGAATCTGTCCCTTTCCTTTGACAGGACTTTATCTAATTATCTAAATCTAATTACTTTTATTTCCTGGAATACAGAGAGTCTTAAGTGGTAAATTCAAGCTGTCTGAAGGAGTGGCCAGTTTCCCATGGTTTCCCATCAAAACATTGCCTCACCTCCCTGATTCCTACACATCAAACAATTAAAGGCTGTCAGCCCTGGTTGGCCGATTACATGCATATGGAAACGAAGTTACCACGTTGAGTAGCCTCTTGGTAAGCAGTGAGAAAGGGAAGTGGGTGGGTGAGAGGACTCTGTTGAGTTATGTAATGGAATATCCCTGGAAGTGGACCTTTATTTTTTAATGTAGTATAAATCAAATAATCCTGAATAGTACAGTTCAGAGATTCATCTCACAGGCCTCGGAGGGTGGCTCTCTGGCTGAGGGATCACTCTACCTCCATACAGTATTAATCCACCCCACCATCAGGCAGAGAATAAGGGAGACAGTGAAGAAAGAGGAGTGACTTGATTACGTATTCACTTTTACAACATTGCCCCTGAGAATCTTTTATTCTGACTGGCTGGCAGGTGTCCGTTATGTTCTTTTAATGCCATGTTCTCTGCCTCCGCTGACTTACAATGGTGTAATGCCCATCTTGCTGCAGAGCGAGGTCTCAGCAATGCTAATTATTTTCCACACAACATCCTTTTAAAGAAAATATTAGTTTTGTAAGCCAACAGAGAGGGGCTGACAGATATATAAAGACAGAAGAGCAGGAGAGATGAGCTAGACCTATACCCACATCATGCAGCCCTTTAATGTAATGGTGTAAAGTCTTTATTTATAGATTGGCTAGAGTGTTGTTTCAGAGCTTTTAAATGGATGCCGAGTTGCTTCTAAAAAAGTGAGAGAAAAAGATAAAAGGCCAGAGAGAGGGAGGAGATATTGGGCTGATGGTAACAAGAAGCGGTTGGCGCACACACACACACACACACACACACACACACACACACACACACACACACACACACACACACACACACACACAAAGACACAAGTGCAGACACACACTGCACGCTCACACAGCTTCAGTGATAAGAACTATTGATTACACAGAAAGGAATATGGCTTAGAGCTTGGTGTTTGGAGAGGATGTAGATAGGAAGAGCTGAAAGAGCCACAATGATCTGCTGGACCTTGGATACTCAGATACTCAGCTGTACTAGAAGAAAATTAAGCCCCCATCCTACAGTCCTACAGCCCTCACTTCATTTTCCAACACTGCTGTTCTCCAGATAAAGGTTCGTACACAACACAATGAGAAATTTCAAGAGAGCCAGGGAGGCAGTGAGTAGCCGAGTCAGTCACACGTGTAAGGCACAAGGAGATAGGGCTTAAGCGATTAGCTGACAATAATCAGCAGCTACTCTGGTAACTGATTAGGCATTACGTTCACCATTTACAGCTTCTCATATGTGAGGATGTGATGCTTTTCTTTGTCATATATGATCGTAAACTCAATATCTTTGGGTTGCAAATTGTTGGTAGAATGAACGAGGACATCTGAATACGTCACTGTTTGGCTCTGGGAAATTATAATAGAATAAACATTTTTAACTGGTTTATCAGGAAGATAATCAGCAGGCTAACTGATAACAATAGTAACAATCGCTAGTTGCAGCCTTTTTAAGCATTATAAAATGCGTGTTCAGTGCGCTCTCAAGCTGTCAATGAATGTCAGTGAATCTTATTTTTGACCACTTCAGTATCTGTTCGGTAATGTCTCCCCTGGCTGTCTATTTCCTGTCAAACTCCACTTGCTATGAAGAAATGAAAATGAAAAACACTATAAAGGCTGCACTTAGATATTTGACTATTGAGTAAGAAAGGTCAGTAAAAATTGCCCATTATTGTTGTGACTCTGCTGACCTTCACCACCACGGGAGGTTGAACCCTCTCTGAAGAGAAGCTGTCTGCTCCTCCTGTTCACCGTTTCCACCCTGCAGCCACGTTTCAAGAATAATACTTCTGACATGAACTTACATGAACACAAATAGTACCATTGTTTTATGTATAGAACTGCTGTCCCCTGAGGGCAGTACATACACAGCAATGCAGATTACATTAAATCATGCCTGGGCCGGGTAATGACTTTTGCATGCTCGTGTTGCCTGGTTTTTAGATAGCATATAGTATGCAGACCACCACTGCATTAGTCCTTTTCCTCATCCTGATATTACTCTTCATGGTGCACTAAGTCGATTAACACCAGACCCCAGTGTATGCTTCTCTCATTTCCCTGGTGATGTACAGTATTAGAGATTATCAATGGAAGAGTGTACGGCACAAAAAGGGAGACAACCGGAGAGAATGTTGTCTGCGAGGTGATAACAACGAGGATGAGCGCATTGTGTGTGTGAGTGTGCACGTGTGTGTGTGTGTGTGTGTGTGTGTGTCTGTATCCAGCATTGAAAAGTTCTCCCGACAAGCTGCGATATTCAACATCACTCTCATAACACTCCACCCTCCTTCTGTTACAGACTCTTCTGTTTTCAGTAGCCTGCAGTATTGCTGCATGTACTGTGTAAAAAGAGTCACCGCACTGACCAGTAATTAACATCAACTAAGGCACTAGCGTTGATAAAACAGCGGCTTGGCACTAAAGAGGACTGATAGTCTCTATGTATTTTGGGGTGGAAAGTGGAGAAGGTACAAGAATAGGAAAGCGAGGCGTGGCAGGAACATCTAAAGGCCAGCAGAGTGAGAGAGATGAGAAGTATTTAGGCGAGTGCGAGCCAAGTTCTAGCACAGTCATATTGATCCCTTGCTGTATTAACTCAAGTTCAATGACCATACATTAGCCATTTACATTGGCATGTGGTTCACTACACAAATGTAACCCATCAAACAAGGGTCACAAGGACCGACACGTGCTTAATAATACAGTAACGTCAAATATGAATACATCACGCCTGTGCTTGTCTCCCTACAATGGCTCCCTGTCAAAGATAGAATTGATTTTAAAATGTTGTTACTCCCTTTTTTAAAGTGTTAAACCGACTTGCTCCCTCATACATTTCGGATTTATTACCCTTGCATGTGCCACCCCGACCCTTCAGATCTTCCTCGGATGCAGCCCGGCTGGTTATTCCTAGGTCATGGTGTGTGTGGCAAAAGGCTTTTGCCATTATAGCCCCCACACTCAGACATCTCTTTATTCTTTTTGTGCAAGCTTTTGGAAATATTCAATGTTTTTATTCCTATTTATTTGTTCTTATTCATTCTATTGTTTTATTACTTCTGTGCTCATGTTTCTTATTGTCATTTTATCTGCCTGTTTTTATTTTTCCTTTGTACAGCACTTTGTAACATAGTTAAGAAATGTCATTAAGTGTGAAAATAGGATTTTAACAGTACATATATTTGAATCATACCAATGTATTTTATGGCAGAATTGATATACCTATAAATGTACCATAAAACATGTCTATATGGCACGTATAGTTTCAGCCCAAGAGAGGTGTCGATTACTGTCGTTGAGTAACCGGCTTTTACATGGTCAGACATCTGCCTCATTGTGATGTTCCAACACATATTTACAACTGACACTTGTGACTACTACAGAGGCTGCAGGGACATGATACAACATGATACTACCTGTGGCCACAACATAAAAGGGCTCTGAATCGATAGTGGAAAAAGCTTTCTCATTATTTAGCCCAGAAAGAAGAAGAAGAAGATAAACCAGGAAATTTCTCATCTCGTGTACACGTGCTTCCAGGCACGTCTTAAATCATCACTGACCACATCTATTTCACATTTGAGCCATTGAGCCAGAGATGTGTCCTTTTTGACCTGTTGTCAACAGAGGACAAAGATAACAACTTTCTAAAGCCAGCAATGGACAAATAACGGTACCCACCAGCACCAAGATTTACTATATTTATCTATTAAAATCAATACAGCTATAGCAGCTTCACATTATTACCTGGTTCCAAGTTCAGTGATATTAGTGGGCACTCTGTACTTGATCTTTTTAATGTTGCACTCTTCAGCGTAATAAACCAAAGCATCAAAGCCATGCTCTGGTCCAGGGCCCATTTAACTACTTCATATGGCATCTTAATGTCATGTGTGCATACACAGTAGAGGATGTGACTGATGCCAAGTGAGTACATGCATACCACAGTGTCATAAAGGCAGGGGATGTAAATCATAAACAGAGTGTTTGTGTATTGTGGTAAATAGGTCAGTACATGCAGGGCATTCGTACAAAGACAGAGAGAGACAGAGGGAGGTGGCTTCAGGCAGTAGTTACTCCTCTCAGAATAGAGCTTTCTGCTTTCTATGTAATACAAACACACACTGCATGCACACCTACACAAAGACCCCCGACTGCTATCATAGCCTTCTTCATCAAATAAAATCAAATAAGCCTGTAACAAACACCTTTAACCTCACTGTATCACCTGACAACCAAAAAGCCTTTTCAAAGCAGGAGAAATATAACTGACTTTCTTCTTCTGTTAGGGATTTTAGAGACAGAGAAGCACACACACAGACACAGACAGAGACACATACACACACCTTCACACACACAAACTGAGCGTGGTCTGATCATGTGCTATCTGTCCTATCAGTTCATTGGCTCGTTGGCCTGTTCTGCTCCACAGGCACCAACATAATAGGAAGTGTGCATCAATCTTTAATGTGACATTTAACATAGACACACACACGGGCACGCACATGCGCGCACACACACACACGCTTATACTCGCACACAGAGCCGATGTTGTTTGAGTTAATTGAGCACATGTAAATGTTGATAGGAATATGTTTGCACTCCTTCCAAGATGTCTGTCATGATGATAAATATCTGTCTTGCAGAATCATTCAATCGCTTTGATGTGCTTTCTTTGTCTAAGCCTCTGTTTGAATTCCCCACCTTTAACTTTCCCTCTCTTATCTCTTCTCTGCTCTCTTCAGTCCCCTCTATTTATTCTGTTTTAACTTGCCTCTATTAGCTTTGGTCTGGACACTTGTTTCAGCTGGCAGGTTCCCATCCAAATGGTGCATTTGATCTCATCTCTACATGTGGTCTCTTCTCATTTTAGCGAGTTCTACACAAATTATTGTGTTTATATAGTTCTATTACAAATGTAACAGTTCTTTTTAAACTAGTGATGGTATCGTTTTATTGATACTGGTATTGATACTGATAATTATCGATACTCTTATTGATACTGCATTTGGTGCAAAATAGACGACATGAAAAGATGTGAAAATATTCAACAGTTATTTTATCACTTTTTTACAGAAATAACAAGTTAAACTATTTCCTGAGTTACTGCATTTCCATTCAATTAGGTAAGTTTGAGCCAGCTGTTTATGTAACATTAATACCAGTCCAAGAGCTTATCGGTATTTCGGTACAGAACTAGTACTGACTATTGCCTCTAAATTATAAGTAAGACCTAACAGATAATGAGGCATCTTCTCACAAAAAATAATACATGTTGAAGTAAAGGAGCTTATAACGAGGCCAGTTTTGAAATCAGTGTCTTTTTTCAGTTTTGTTGCACCAGACAGCAGCAGGAAGTTGCACTCCACACATTTAGAATAGTGGTTAAACTGTTGACCTGAGCAATGTTTGATGTGTCCTAGTATATGATTAGGACAAATGCCTGCCAGCAAGTCAGAAACTATTACTTGATTGTCCTCGATTGTGGTATAGATAAAATGTGTGGACTGCGGTTGGTGCGCAGTCATTATTTCTGAAACATCCTGCTGCCTCCGATATCAGCAAATGTTTCAATCTTAACATTACCTGACTAACAAACAGTGGCAGCCAGTTCACTGAACCCAGTAATATTAGTAGAAATCCAAAGGTTTTCTATGACTTTCCCTGGATAAATATTATAACGCAGTGACTCACTAACATAAACATAATTCACTAGTCCTTCCAGAGGGGCATACTTTGTGCTTTTCACCATTACAATACTCCCAGGTACCTAGGCTGAGTCCTTGCTGTAGCGGCAGTGGGTTTGCAATCGACCTGTGGCCCTTTGCGGCATGTTATTTCCTCTCTCTCTCTCTCTCCCGTCTATCTTGAGTTGTCCTATCAATAAAGGCAAGAAAAGGCTCATACATAACATTCACTACAGAGCCTATAAGAGTGAGTGGTGTACATACAGAGGTTGCACTGCATGCAGCAACACAGATCTCTGACTCCATCTGTCACTCTGCTGCAGTCTCCCTTTATGTCACTGTGTAATGTCATCGGATGTATGGTGCACAATTAAACAAGGGCTACACGCACAAACATGGCACTTGAGGGAAATGACTCCCTCAACCCTCCCCCCCCGCTGTCTCTCTCTCTCTCTCTCCACCCACACAGGCACTCAGCATAAATCAGGCCCAGTACTTGTAAGGGAGATTGACTGTGTGTTATAATAGCAACTGTATGATCGCATTCAGAAGATTATAAATAAACAGTGGCGTGTGTGCATGTTTTTGTTTTTTAATGGTGGGTGGGTGGATTAAGGGATGGGGGGCAGCTAATGAGTGATGCATTGATCTGGGAAACAAAAAAAACTGAGCTGGGCAGTTGGAATACACACACACTAACAGTGCTGAGTCAGTGATAATGTACTTCTGGTGGTGCTACACAGACAGCACCAAATTCAGAACACACACCGTGTTGCTTACTATAAATACACACACCCACAAATGACCACCACCAACACAAGGATGGTAAAAGGGGAATAAACTCAGTTTGCCCATTTTCTACGCTGCCGGTGTTAGGGCTGCCCTGAAACTCAGTGATTTAAATCATCAACGGTTAGGCTGCAAGTAGACTCGCATTCAGTCAGTCGAAAAGCTGCTTGTTTTTCAGCTGTATATTGTGCCCAGAAGGACAGCATGGCAGGCTGTAAACTTTACAAACCGGCCACTCTTACACTCTCCGGTGCTCTGGTGCTGACTGTCAGTGAAGTCGGCTAAACCACTTTTAAACTAGACAGCGATACACCCTCCACTACTACCGTCCTTTGACTCTTCGATTGACTCTTGGGCTGACGGTGCTGTCAGCAGCCTGGCAGGAGAGATGCTTTGTGGTGCGCAGAGATTTTACAACTGATCTTTGAGCATGGCGCACACTTTTACTTTCTCTGACTGTGTGGTAATCTGTTTTCACATCCCAGATGACGAAGAACAGCAGTAAACGTGAGGCAGGCTAAAACAGGAGACACATGTAGCGGCTTTTCCACCACAGGACCTGCTGATATAGGAGTTTAGTGAACAATCGAATAATAAAATGTTCATATTGAACAGCGAAATCCGAGTCGGGTACAGCCTAGCTGCTGTCAATTAGATATAAATTATAAGAGGATGACAGCAGGATGTCAAATTCAGCGCTTTTCTGACAATGTTACTGGTGTTAAAGGATTTTCTCCTGTGGGACATCACAATTCCCTCATACCTTTCATTTGTCACTTAGTCATTGTAGAGCACTCTTCATACACACACACTAGGCGATGTCACCTTAAATCAATATTACAATTAATTGTCACAATTACCTCTGTAATAATTCCTGAAACAATAGCTCATACACACACCTGTAGAGGACACACACAACAAACAAACAACCAAGTGCTGTACGTACTACTGCGCTGAGTCGTTGAGCTGGTACTCTCGGGCGCGGCTGAAACACTCCTGGATGCCCGAGTCGGACCACAGACGTATCATGGCGGAGAGCAGCTCGGCGGAGTAAGGCTCTGTGTCCTCCATACGACTGACCACGTCACACACCATCTTAGCATCCGCCTAGAGGAAACACAGGAGGAGCAGGAGGTTAGCATTCATAGAGGCCTGAGGACCCTTAAGGTGCCGTAATCACATCATCACTCAAATTGAGACATTAGTATAATTATTACAAAACAACAACCATCACAGACAGACTGCCTGTCTCTACAATACATTTAAAGCTGCAGTAGGTAATTTTTTATAATACTAAAGTTTTGTCATTGTTAAACCTTGTCAAGTTAAATTTTAACTGTGTTAACATGAGACAGATAATCTGTAAAGAAAAATCTCCTAGTGCTCCTAATGGCATGCAAGAATCCACCGGGCCTGAACGAAAAAACGTGCTTTGGGTTGGACGCTTGAAGATAGATGATTGTTGAGTCTCATTCCCAGGGTCGCAAAGGATCTGTATTTAACGCCCAGGGGATTAAATTCAACAATCAACTATCTTTCGTGTTCTTCTTTCTTTCTTCTATGGAATCTTGCAAATACCATTTGGAGCACGGAGAAGAGCCAGATGAACTTGATTATTTCACAGATTATCTGTCTCATGTACTACTGTCAGGATATAGTGAAAGTGAATGACCTACTGCAGCTTTAAAACAGTGTGCCACTGGGTGAACAGTGTCCTACAGTATGATAAATACTGTATATTACTTGACGGTGTGTTTGATGTGGAACTACTAGATATAGCAGAGGAGCAGGAAACAATTGATCTGGAGGGGGGAGGGTTTACATGGATGGAGGATGAAAAGGAGAGGAGGTTAGAGGTAACAACAATTACACACGGCGATTACAGGAGATGACAGAAGAAAAGAACAAGATTAGGGGGAGAGAGGAAAGAATGAAAGCACTTTCAGCTCCCTCTGGTCATTTATTCTCTAGGTCACAAAAGCATTATCTGAAATCCACGTGTCATTACAGACCCTGAGTCAGTACAGAAGCAGCAGCCTAACACAGAGGAGTGGCCTGAGCTCAAACATTTCAGTCATCAAATTGTAATGTGGACAACCCTTCACGAAGATGCTCTAAAAATAATGCCAACTGGACTTGGACAAAGGCATAGCTTTTCTTTTTTTTTTTTTTTTTTTTAGCTGCAGAAAGGCCTCCTCGGCTGTTGCCATGCAGCAGTGATCTGGCTCTGGTTCCTTCAGAGGCTGAGGCGGTTGGTCTGCACTGAGCTCTTTCCAGACAAAGAGGCAGATAAATCATCGCCTGGTAACTGACATAACTGAAGAGGAGTCACTGTCTTAAAACCCAAAGCTGTTTAGGTCGTATGATCATAACAGGCCTGTCCGTCAGCTGCCAGCTCTGCTTCACATCAGGCCATTTCATACATGTACTGCTTGATATAAGCAAACTATTGGCCATATGGTTCCTATGGTGACAATGAATGCTATAGACAAGGATGATATGTATTCATTAAGACGAATTTGGTGGAATTCAATCTTGTAGTTGCATACATCATTTCTTTTGTTTAATTTATACGAGACGTGTCATTCTGTGTTTATGGAAAATCCTGCTAGCCACTTAGCTATGAATAAACCAGCTGCAGAGATCTCACTTAGATTCCGCTGCTATTACCAGCATCTTGTCTGAATCCAGGACTTGATCCCCCCCCCCTCCCTTTGCTCTTTGCTGCTATTGATTTCTTTTCCTAGCACTTACCTCCTACATGGTCAATCTTGCTCCCAGTAATGATTCCGGGGCACTGAGGCCCTGACCTTTGTCCTGCTATCGTTTGGTGGCTTCGTATGCAGATAAACTACAAATTAAAGAGTCCTACACCTGCACACTTATCTGTACTAAACAGCAAAAATGGAAAATACCATTTTCTTTCTTTCTTTCATTCTGGCTCTGTATTACAAAATGTACATTAATTGTCAGAATATCTTGAAGCTTCTTAAAATGGTCTTATTTTATTTTATATAATGCCATTTAGAAAGGACATAACAACGCAATCTACTGAATGTTATCTAATTGTTAATTCTAATAAGACAACATTTCTATTTTCAAGCTTGTTTATGCATTCTGGATTCATTTTTATTCCAAACATAGAGTAAAACTGTAATAGATTTAGAAATACTTCAACTGAGTGATCTCCAACCTTTTTCCTTAAGGGAGCACCTTTGTTATTATTGATATCACAGATATTAACAGTGCACATAATTATATTGATGGTACAGAACAACTTTTTATACAATTCCCTGTCTGTGTTATATATTTGTAATTTCTAACAATCAAAATACTTAATAGCCACCTTTTTTGACAAATTCAGTGTTTTCTTCTCCCTGATGCTTGGCCATGTTCTATTAGCTCTTTGGTTGTTTTAACTTTTCTAATTCAGAACGAGGATTTTGCAGAGACCGAAGGCTTCGTGAATATTGTGTTAAAAGGTCTTCAGTGTGCCCTTATTTGTGAGACGTTATATATGATCTTATATCTTCAATAATAATCTAAACTTTTAAAATAATAATTTAATTCAGATTTCTTTACAGAAATGAATGGAATAAAACATAGGACAACAATTTATTTGTTTAAAAAATTTCTTGAAACCCCTTAAAATCAAGAAGGCCTCGCTACCCCTCATGAAGGACCCCCTAACTGGATAACCCCTTAATCTTAAAAGTGCATAAAATCAAAAAGAGATGATCCTTCTTCTGTATAACAGACAACATAACATCAACCTCACAGTGGCTCTAGATTCCCTGAGTCAGCAAGCTTGAAATATGACCCCATCTGCTGTATGTTACACAAATGGATCCCACTGTATATCAACAGTTTCAACCTACAGGTACTTCTACAAAGGTGATATTTGTATTACTGTGAAATCTGTGAGTCAGCAAAATTAATTATAGAGCAGGGTGGACACAGTTTAGCATCTATGCAACTAAAAAGCAGTACAATCAAATAATCTATGCAACACTACACCTGGCTCACTCCATCACTGGAACAATATATCATCAGTTCTTTTTTTTAACAAATGAAACAGTATAGTGTCAGGATGAGTGTTGTTATTCCTTTACTGTAATTTTATCCAGACATTATAATTAGATTGCACAACACTCAGGCTGTAATTACAATAACTGAAGGCATGATCTGTTTGAGTTTCCACATCCCCCTGAAATTCACAGCACGCCACGCAATCAGGAAGAGATAATAACACATTACATGAGTTTGGAGATTTGACAGATTTGACTGTGCTTATGCTCCTTCAGCAGCAGCCTAATTAAAACTCACCCAGTCTGACACACACACACACACACACACACACACACACACACACACACACACCTGGGAGTTGCCCCGGTGCAACCAGTGTGGCTTCAATACATTTAATGTACTGAAGGATTTCACCATCATGCTACGCTAGCCCCACATCCACTTAGAAAGTTCAAAACGCTAATGATGTCAACAAAGCAGAGAGCGAGTGATTTCACAATGATGCTTCATGATGAAATGTTACTTTTACAGGATGTTACAACATAACAACTCTTGACTCATTTGTCCAAATTTAACAGATACATGCTTTGATATGGTCATTAAAGGAGGGGATGCCTTTCCCCTTCTTGTCTCGGTCTCTTTCCTTCTTTTTCTTATCATGCATCTAGTCCTCATTGAAAAGTCCAGTGTGTAACTTTTAGGAGTATCTATTGGCAGATCAAATGGAATAAACTATTTATAACTATGTTTTATGCAGGTTTAGTTTGGTTTGCTTGGGCCAGGACAGTTCCCCGCAGTTTCAGGTGTGAAAGCTAGACCGAACTACCTCGTAAATCCATCTGCTGATCGCCAACTGTTAAGAAAGCAATCTCCTGATATGATGTGTCAGCAACGTGCAGCCTAAATCATTTACACTTACAGTCAGTGTAAACAGGAAGTATTGGTATTGTTTGCAGCAGATCATCATTACGTGAACTGAGTCACTGGTATACTGGTGACTTCAACCAGACCGGTCTTCTCCTTTATAATTCCTTTACCCTGTTTACAGTGGACGTTCCTGTCAATCACTTTCTGCATCTGGTGTACCAACCTACCTGACCTCATCCAGTCTTTTTCTCAGCCATTAGCCATCCCTCCATCATCATCCTGTCTGTCAGTCCATATCTATCTGCCTCTATCTGCACTCATCTCTCCAGTTTTTTTTTAATCCGTCTGTCCTTCATCTCTCCTTCCATCCGCGCTCATGATCATGCCTGTTTTGTTCTTCTCCATTTGACCTCTTCATGTGTCTGTTTTCTCCCTTTTTCTTATTCCCCTGTATTTCTGTCCATCCTGTCTCTTTCATACTTCAGTTTCCTATCCTCCTACCCTCTCTCCATCTCTATTTTTGTCCCCCCATCTCTATTTTTGTTTGTTTCTCTCTCTCTTTCTCAACAAGCAAGCAATCTCTTTTCCTTTCATAAGCCCCCCCGTCCTGCTCCACTTCTCACTTTCTCACCTCTACGACACTGACACGAGCTTCGCTGTTCTCTGTTGTGTTAAACATTTTTAACTCTGTCACCAATGTGTGTGTGTGTGTGACATATGACCAGTGTGTCTCATTGGCCCCATAGATTTGCTTGCATTGGTTTTATTTTTGTGTATATCCAGATCACAATTATTTTGAACTTTTATTTCCCTAAAAAAAAAAAATTTTGCAGCCGTGCTTTGCTTCTGTTTCATACTGTTCCTTTAAATTCCTCACCGCCTTGCTGTTAGTGGATAACCCAACAATGTTCACAACAGGAATGTCTCAGCTGATGTCTTTTGAAAATAAATCCTAAAAAAACAGGAGTAAACACTTATTTGTAAGAGTTCTTTCAGCTCATTGTTTCAGTTTTACAGCTAATTTAGCTTCAGTTTCATCAGTTTTCATCTCTGTTTTTAGCAGCAGCAGGCGGACAAAGTTAGCCAAGGATATAAGCTCCACTGGGGATGGGGGGGTACGTGTTCCCCTCACTTCTCAACAGTCTATTTTTGTTCCCCTTTCCAGCTTCAGTTTGATTAATTCACTAAAAGACCTCTAATTGTGTAATCTGACTGTCCAACAGCCAAAATTCAGATGGGAGAATATCTGAGTTAAAAGTGTTACAGGTCCAGTGTGTCACATTTAGGAGGATCTACCGGCAGAAATGGAATAGAATATTGTTGTTCATTAGTGTATCATCTCCTGAATATAGCAAACGTTGGTGTTACCTTAGAATGAGCTAGAGCTAGAGACACTACAGTTTGCTATCCATGGAGTCCGCCATTTCAAACTACCATGTTTCTACAGTAGCCCACAAGGGACAAACCAAACACTGGCTCTAGATAGGGACGTTCACATTTGTTGTGAAGTGTGACACATGGAGGAGACTGGTAGCTACAGCACGGGGGCAGCCTGAGGCCTCCTGTCTCGTCACAGTGACCTTTACAGTCTCTGAACTCTGTTGGACACACACACACACACACACACACACACACACACACACACACAGAGGTGTGGCTCTGATGTGTGTTATGATTTATTATGCTGTTTTAGTGCTATGTATTTAATAAGCTGCACTTCTTCTGAGCAAATTCCTGTTTTAATTAGCATTCAGTAAAAGGTTTTCCTGTATATAAGCAGTTTCTCAAATACAGTATTTCAGTTCATGCTTTTGTAATAACTTATTTTTGTCTTTGTTTTACTTTAAGCTGATGTCGATGGATGTGTGTGTGTGTGTGTGTGTTTGTGTGTTCCTGTCATTCAAGTCTACTGTCTGTTTGCATTCTCTACATCCCTGCTTGGAAATTGAATAGGCAATCATTGGTGCCATCACCATCACCACAGCCATCGTCATCATCCCTCCCACATCTTCTGCATCTGTTCCTTTCTCTTCTTCCTTACCTCTCTCCCTCCATTCAATAGCCAATCAGAGCACTTTGGCACCTGCTGTAGGACCTTCCACATCTCTGTTATTGTCTCCGATCTATAGCCAATCATCTCTCTGCACAGTACATCAGCACCCCCACCAAACAGTAATCTGTTTAAACTAACTTTACCCAACCATGTGTCCAGCAAACACACACTCACCCATCCACCCGTGTGTGTGCGTGTGTGAGATCTAATGTACAGGATGAAGTGAGCCCACTCACACTACGCTCACATCCTGTTTAATCTGCTCGTTTATTCCACCAGACCAGGAATCAGACTGACTCTGCTCACACTCAAGACAAGATGAGAGGTGACCTCAGGACCACAGTCCCACTGAGGCTTCACGTATGAGCTGCACTCAGCTTTTCTGTTTTTTCATATGGGTGTATGCATCTGTACTGTATAAAGAAAAGGTTGAAATGTATATAAATGTCATATTAGAAGCTAATAACCTATTCAAGTAATCACAAACGGTAGTTTTGTTAAAGCACAGATCCTCATATTCTGTGAGCTGTATTATCTCATTCATAGTTATATTAAGTCCACTGTAGGAGAAGGACTACACAACAAGATCATGTGAAACAACAACAATGTCATTTCTAAAATATTACAAACAAAAAACATCAACAAATTCCCTTTTATTTTATATTTGAGAGAACTAAGATGTCACATATCTCAGGGATTCGTGTTAGACCCTGTCCAATCAGAATCATTTTCGGCTAAAAAAAACAGAGTTAAAACATAATCTAACAACAATTTAAGAGTCTTCATTGGCTCTGTGAGGGGCGATCAGACAGAGACGCCTCGTTTCAGGTGCGGCCGCTTCATAAGCACTCTGGCAAAGTGCGTCAGGCAGAACAGATGGTGCGCCTGCGTGCACAACCCCCTTTCCCTCTCACATACCCCGTTCTCAACACATCTACTGGCATCAAAACAGGAAGGAAAAGGTAAAGCAGTATAGCTCTTGCTTGATTTGATTGGCTGCCTGGACCTAGTGTGACACTGACGAGCAGCACGACTGTGCGGCTTGAGATGAAGTGACAGTGTTCAGGTTGTAGGTTTAATTGGACTTGTATGTCAGTAGCTTGGCTACATAAATAAATCCACTCGCGTACTGCTTGACGGTGAACAAGGTTGACTAATTTCCACGACAACTTTTCTCTCAGCCCTTCACCCTCCGTCTCTCCCTCCCTTCTAATCAAGGCGGTGGAAACAGACAATGCTGAAACAAGATTTAGAGGCTGACATGTCTTATAGATGGGATTAATAAAATAACAGAAGAATAAAGGCTTTTGTTCTGCAGCCTTCTGTGTGTGTGTGTGTGTGTGCGTGTGTGTGTGTGTGGTTGTGGGAGAGAGAGAGAGAGAGAGAGAGAGAGAGAGAGAGAGAGAGAGAGAGAGAGAGAGAGAAAGGACTCTATTCTCCTGCAGGGGCCTAGTTTTTATGCAATTTTCCTCAAGCACAAGTCCAATTTTTGCGCATGCACCTGTGATTCCCTGGCAACAAACAAGCGTGTTTGCGCCAAGTTGGGAGGAGAGTTGTACTGAGGCTGTGTTCATGCTGATTAGGCGGCAGTGCAATGCGTTTACGGTAAAACACGCTCAGACCACTTCTGACTACAAAGGCAGACGCAGGGCAATTTTTGTGGCTTCAGTTGGCAGAAGCGCAGGCACACAGACCTTTCAATATTGTTTGTCTTTTTTTACCAATAATATCATCCACATTAGTGCAATCCAGCGACCCAGAGCTCTCCAGAAGAGTCAACGTTTGAATCTTTTCTGTGTAGTTTGCTCCTGTACTGATCACACAGCAGCATTGTCTGTTTCCACAGCCTTTATTCAAAGTGTTTCATCTACAGTATGATTTAAGAGAGCGGCTGTGCGTACTTTTACACAGGAGTGGCACGGCAGCGTCATCAGTTATCTATCATTTGTAAATGCTTTTCTAAACATCAGACAGGAAAAAACTCTTAATCATAGATTCCGAGTTTAATGGTGACATCAGTGTGGTAATGCAGGTGTCAATCAACTTTCTGATTACATGCAACAGTCTAAAGAGTCAAAATATGTTTTCTTTCCTGTCAAGAAGATTTCCATCTTGTCAAGAGGATTATTATAGTGAGTTTTCTGTTCTGCAACTTCACACCATAACATCTGCACTTGTGGTTTATGCACATAGAAGCTCTGTCTGTCTGTCTATATATATATATATATATATATATATATATATATATATATATATATAAAAATCAGTAACACCACAGCGGGATCCATCCATATACTCTGTGCTGCGAACAAATAAAACATGTTGATGTGATGCTGTTAGCAGACTTCTGCTCTGGTCCAGCCAGCAAACCTGTACCCATTCCGGCAAAGCTCAACATGAACCGATCTGTTACCTGCAATTATCTCTAAATCAATTCCCGACCCGTTAATAATAAACCTGACCTTAGCCTTAATTAAATATAGGCTCAGGGCTGCTGCTGGGGAGTGAAAACAAAAGCTCAGAGTACATGATACTGACAATGGCAAGAGATTATAAATAGATGATAAATATAAAAAAGCTCTCATATGTGCAAATTGTAGAGGCAGAAACAACTCCACCTCTCTAAAATCCTGCTTACACAGTTGGCACAGTTTAATTATAACTATTTAAATCTTCTGATGAGACACCAGGATTAAATGATAACTGACCCGATGTGTTTTTCTAAACAATGACTAGCAAATCTCCAAACCCTAGCTTACCATTGGACAAATAAGGACGCATAGAAGGAGAAGAACTTTTAGTTCTTTAGTTTAAATGTTTCATTAATTATCCTGAATTATTTGTTGGCAGAACTATAGCCAGTCGCAGATATTCCAGCACCTGTGTTTACCCTACGATTTCATGTCAAAATGGCCGCTGAAGCTCGCCACCACTCTACCTGCTGATTCTGCATTCCTTCCACTAATGTATTTATCTTCTCTTCCATGTTGCGCCCAGCTGTGGTCCCCAAAATTGCAAAATGTTTGTGTTTGCACTTTAATTTTTCACTTCCTATTTCTGGGAAACAGAGCCCAGAGTATATTTGGACTATATAATAATACTATTGTAAAGCTCAGTATAACTCTTGCTCTTTTATGGAGACACTATGTGACGGACTCTGTTTTGTCAGATAAACATGAAAAGGGCTGGATGTGATTCATTTGCCCTCTGACACTGCGGTCAGTACTGTTTATGAAAAAAGAGCGACGGCAGGGACAATGTCTATGACTTTTAAAAAAAAGTCTGTGGTCTGCTGTCTGGCCTGGTGAGACACCCTAAACATGCTCTCTTCAAACATTACACTGAAGCTCTCTCCATCTGTCGTCCTCTACCAGGCGCCGATCCCGCTCGGAGGGATTGGATTTGATGTAAATGTGTTTCAGTGCCGGAGTCAGAGTAAAGCTCTGTTCCAGCTTCCTCTCTGCTACTGATCCCCTGTCCCCTTCGTCAGCAGCCACACAATGCCTGATATGGAATGAGACGGTATGTGTTCATCTCGGCATGTGGGTATGAATGAGGGACAGTGCGAGAAGACTGAGTCTGTTTTCTGTTCGTCTGTAAGTGTGTGTGTAAGTGTGTGTGTGTGCATGTGTGTGTCCAGAGTGTGTTCCAGTTTAAAGCGCTGGGCAGTGGGCCACAGAGACACTTAAAAACCACAGCCCAAGCCAAGGATACTGTCTAAACAGACATATTGGAAGGCACAGGGTCAGTGTGTGTGTGTGTGTGTGTGTGTGTGTGTGTGTGTGTGTGTGTGTGTGTGTGTGTGTGTGTGTGTGTGTGTGTGGCTTGTGTGGTAGTAATGGGCAGTTCAGACAAGCATCGTACAAATGATCCCGTTTTCCTTTGCATCCATCTTTGAACTCGACTCATGCTTACACACACACACACAAACACACATGTATGCACACATAAACACACAGTCATGCTGCAGTTGTCAAGGAAACAGGGAAAGTAATTACCTTTTAACCTTTGCCCAATTAAATTACCCACTCTTATGTAGGGAGAAATAACTAGATCCATCTGTAATACGTGTATTAAACACTATGAAGACGAACCACTACTGAGATATAAAAACCAGTAATCACAAATGTCAGGTACCACTGACGACATCCACCTGCACTAGGATGCACAAAAATCAGGAAATCAGTTAAGTCAGAAGACTGTATGTTTCACATGCACTGTAATAACCCCATTACTGTAATAAGTAATGGGGTTATTACATGCTGTATCAGCATTTACACAGTTTACCAGTAATATTATCTGCCCACCAAAACAACAACAACCACAAAGACATTGACTGTAAGCTGTTAACACTGTGAGATAACTGCCTAGTGATGTGACGACCAATGAGGGTTTTTGGTTGGAATTTGACTTGTTTTTTGTCAATTGTGAACTAACAGTTTTAGTTAGTCACACTAGCAGCTCACGCTCAAAGTGACAATGTTAACGTGCCGTTTTCACCAGTATCAACCTCTTCGTTTAGCCTGTGGCTAACATCTGCTAATTAGCACTCCACTGTATATTCGGTATTTAGTCATGGACCAATAAATATCCATGATGGCGCTAGATGAATCATCAGGGGATCACTAAAGTTACTACAGTTCATGTCTGTAGCAAGTTTCATAGAATTGTGTACATAGATGGAAAATAAATCATGTTCCTCAGCAGACATGTAGCTGTGCTGACTGTTTATCAATCCCCTCACCCAATGAAGGAAACCACATTCCTCCTTTACATCACATTTAGGAAATCCAGTTGCTGCAGGAAGCTGACAATAACCAGATTACTTGACTGCATGTAAATGAACGAAATGGGAGTACTTCCCATCATGTAGACCTTTTTGTCTTACATTTATGTAAGCAAAGCGACCCTTAAGTCAATACATCTTATCTTGTATCTGCCCCCTTAGGGAGCTATTTTTGCAATCATGGCCAGCTTTTTATGCATTATCCTATTTGCTGAGCAGTCATTTATCAACGGCATTAATCAACTGACATGAAATATTGACTTTAAATTATTTTATTACAAGCTTAAGTAATTTGGGGCCATCTGCAGTAACAAATGAGTAATGGGTTTTGGCACAAGGTATGGCACACTAATTAAATTATAAGTCAACAAAAGGAACTTGACTACTGAGTGACGTAATTACACATGGAACAGATAAAGTGTATTCTTCAGAAACAACAGACCTCCGGATGCCTTCAGGGGCCAATTACTATCAAACATTCAACAACGTCATGCGATTGTCATCTATCTGTTCTCTCTCACGTTCACATACAGTATACATACATACACAGTGTGCACTGCTGTACAGAGTGTGTGTACAGTTTCTGACTCACTCCATCTTACAGAAACTATTAAAAACTGTTGGAATCCGAGAGTGGAGCGGATGGCGAAGATGCATCCACGCAAGTTCAAAATGTTTCAACTCCAGTTTAATATTCCCTCTATACATTGTTTTTATCCGATCTATCTTCTTCCGAGTCTTGTTCATATGCATATAGAGTTTAGAGGACAAAATAGAGAGACTGAAAGAAAATAACTTATTTCTGCTTCTGGTGAGTTGTAAGATCAGTCAGACGCTAAGCTGAATACACAACACATACACACATACACACAGTGTCAGTGCATCCGTGGCTAGCTACTTTAGCTAAAATCTGTACCAAGCAGCAACCTCCGTGGCTGAAAAATGAAGCCAACGCTGTGCCACAATGTGCCAAAAACTGCAGTTCCTCAAATGGCCACTTGAGGCTGGCTCCAGAAGTGAGTCAGTTTCCATAAGGCTGAATAGTAAAACTTTACAGCAGAAATAAATGTGTTTACAACCTGGTACAAAAAACACTTTTGGTCTCTACAGCTTAATTCCCCATTCATCACAACTGTAGGGGGGAATTTATTTAACTCACCTGTTTAACTGATAACCAGGCTTAAAGTTATGCATAAGTGAGGACATGGCTGCTTTGAGTGACAGGTGGGTGCAGTCAGTAACCAGGATTCATTCAGCCCGCCTCAGCTTTTCCGAAACCTATGGGTGACATCACAGAGACTCGGCCCTGCTGTATGTACACAGTCTATGATCTGTTCAGTGGGTACATTATAGGGCTACACCGATAAATTGACCAGAAGATGTGACCAAATTATAAGTTACAGTGTGTAGGCTCAAATAAGATTGTCCAGAGATTTTCCACATGGGAAAGGACATAAAATCAATGTTAAGAACCCAATTTCAGATCCACTAAAGCCAGTGCACTTAAGTACAATAAACCTGTTGAGCTGCTACAGTCACACACTGTACACTGAACCCTGGCCAGATGTTATAGGCAACATAAAATCACATTAAGGAAGTTAACAGACATGAAGGAACACAAAGAGCAGACAGAAGTCTGCACGACTAAAACACAGTCAAAAAAGAAACAATGTTACAACAGACAAATAAAATGTAATGCAAGAGTGTGTTTTGTTTGTGTGTGTGTGTGTGTGTGTGTGTGTGTGTGTGTGTGTGTGTGTGTGTGTGTGCGTTGTTGACGTCACAGTGAGCATCAGCCATCAGACAGCTCAAAGAAAAAAACATGGCTGGCATTCTCTATCAACAATCTGTTCTCACTCCCCTTTCTCTGGCTCTTTTTCTCTCCCAGCCCTCCCCTTCTCTTCTATTTTTGGGCCCCGAGTTCTCTCTTTCAGTCATCTTCTTCATCCTTCTGGTCAATCACACCTCCTCTCTTTCTTTCTCTTTTCCCCCCTCTTGTCTCCCTGTAGTCCAACTCTTCACCATTCCTCCTCCGGATAAAGCTCACATGACGCCACTGTAATCGAGTGGCCTGAAGAACCCAACTATAAACACACACACACACACACACACACACAAACACACAAGTGACATATTCTGTATCCTTTATCTCTCTTCTCTTTCTCCACCTCTTCATTATTTCACCTCATTACCATCTCCTTCCTCTTCTCTCCTCCTCTGTCGTCTGCTGACTCGCCCCACCCTCTCGCCCAGTCGTTTTTTTTCTCCTCGCTTTCTCTCACTTCTTCTCTCTCTCTCTCCCTCCTCTGCATCATGTGATTCTCAGCTGCAGTTGCCATGGTGACCATCCTCATTTCCCAGGAATGCAATCTTGTCTCTGATTCTCTCTCTTGCCCTTCCCATCCATTCTGCCGCACCCTCCTCCTTCTCCTCCATCAGCACCATCCTTCCCTTCCCCTCATACTTTTCCTCCCCGGCTCTGCTTTCGACTCGACCTCCCCTCTCCTCCCTTCTTCCTTCCTCTTCCATTTTCCTCTCAATACAAAAATGGTTGAAATCATTTTTCTGCTTCATCTCTTCATTCCAATCGATTGAATTCAGCTCTGTCGATACAGACGTCAGATGTGCTGCCAAAGCATCTTACTATCTTGAGGTACACACACTGCCTCCTTCACCCTCTCTGAGTCCCTCTTGTCTCTCCCACTCCTTCCCTCTCTGTAGCAGTTGCTGAATAATGGAAGTGATGAAATATTAAATTGTTGTTCAGCCCTCCTGTAGACTGCCCCAACGGAGCCCTAACACAAACATACACACACACATACTGTATATATATGTCTGTGTGCGGTCCATGCCTTGCTCCAGATGAGCTTCCGTTGCCACCCTCACAGGGCATCCTGCAACCACACCCCAGACAGCACACACACACACACACACACACACACACACAAACACACACACCACACACACACACACACACACACACACACACACACACACACACACACACACACACACACACACACACACACACACACACACACAGAGGAAGGAGGTGGCGGATATGGGGCATGTACAGTACGTGTTGTTATATGAGAGGATCGTTAAAACACACTTAGTCAATAGCAGCCAGAGAGAGTGCAGGGGGAAAAAAAAATCAATCCTACTGTCCCCACCTCAACCCCGAAAGAGACGGAGAAAGCGATGGAAGGAGCAGGAGGAGCAGAAAGCACGGCTTTGCATGTAATCATGAGCATGTGCATGAGTGTGTTACACAACATTATGTATGCAAAAACCTTCAATCTGCTTTTGCAGCATCGAGGTCAGTATATTGTACTGTCAGTCTTCACCTACTGTGGAGTACAACATTGTCTCCAAAACAGGAACCGATCGCAGCAGCAAATGGACGTGTGTTGAGCTTCATGAGCATGTGTTCACACCATTTGGGCTCTGATGTCTGTTTGGAAATCTCAGATTTTTCATTTGAGAGAGATCATCTTTGCTCATTGTGTGTTTTTGTCACATTTCATGTTTGTTTCAAAGAGTCTGAGCTACCAGTTAACTCATTACTTACTTACCAGCTAAGAGGTAGATGTCTATACCAAGCTTCCAGCAATATCTGAAGCATAATTCATTATGTATGTATTAATGTATATTCCTCACTGGTGGAAAGCAGGCCGGGCTAAGTTTTAAAAAGATGATGTACATCCATCAGGATTTAGTGACATTTGAATCAAATAATGATGACAGCAGTGGGGTTTGTTAATGGTGACAGTCAAATCTGATCCAACCACCCACACAGCCCGGGTAAGGATGATTAGCAGAGAGGTTTTCACAGTTAAACTTAGGAAATAACAGCCAAAACTTTTCATTTTGATTGGTTTGTTAAATCATAAAAATGTGATTTATTATAATAGTTTTCATTTCAAGACAAATCTGGCTAACTTTTAAAAGTTATGTTTTTATAAATAGATTTGAAAAAACACTGCTCCTCTGGTATCACACTTAACTGAGGTGCTGGAGCTGTGTACTATCAAACTCAATAGAGAAAAGCATCCGCACACTCAAGTCTGTGCAAAAAAATTATTTATTTTGCAAGCTTTAGGTCCCAGACTTTCTTCAAGGTAAAAAATATTGCGAGTGAAACGTAGGACTACAGTTCCCTTGATGTCTAGCCACACAAGCCCAACTGATTGACACCAGTGTTCCGCATTAAGGCTAATCAAGTACTTTCAATCAAGAACTGCTGCTTTCACTTTCTACCTTTTCTTGCCTTGAAGAAGGTCTCTGACTGAAAGCTTGCAAAATAATATGATTTTTGCAGATTTGACTGAGCGGATGCTCTCCTCCATTGAAAAACATTTATTGTTTTTTTGAAGACTGTTAGGACTGTTTAGCATTTTGCCTTCATTGGAAGGTTGAGACAAGCAACAGAGGTGCTCAGTCAGAATCTAACTGCGGTAAGACAGTATGCCATGAAACACACAGCCACCAGACACTCTAAAACAATATATTTTTTATTCAGGGGAGACCGTGTTGGAAGTCTTTGTTTAGTACTGTCACATGTATAGATACTAATGAGGTTTCTGTTCCATTCAGGTCAAACAAAGTCAGGGCTCTGCTACCCCTAAATGAAATGCAACCTAAATTAGTATTACACCTGTGTTTACCCTACTATATCATGACAGAATGGCTGCTGTGAAACAGGTCTATTAGCTGGAAATGTCATGGTAGTTTAACCAGCAAGCATGTTGGTGTTGCCATACAAAGCACTTAAAAATGTCTAATTGTCTTGTGGTAAATAAAACTTTGATTCCACTAAAAATATCCACTTAATGTTCATTTAGAGACAGAATCTCATTAACTAACACACACACACACACACACCAAATCCCCATATTCCTAATTTAAAAGCTGTGTTCCTTCACAGCTGCTCTGTAGTTTAAACAAAAGGTGTGCGATGCTTCATTTAATTTCAACTTCTATGTGTGTGTGCCCTCCTACACACCTCCATCAACAACACACTCACCAAGATACAAGCTGCATCCCAGACACCAACCAATCACATCTGTGGCAGTTGTGTACACACACACACACAAAGATAATCAAACATTAACTTAGATTATTAAATGAACCTTTTTACATCCAATTCCTGTGACACAGTCACTCCTGCCCGCTCACGGCAATTAGCGGCTGACAGTGAGAAATGGGTTTGTACGCTAAGGATGTTAAGGCGGGACCAATAGATGGCATGAATACACTCCCTGAAAACACCTACGCACACACCGACACGCGCATAAGGACCTCCATCTGTCTTTGTCAACAGCCATTCTTAAAAAAAGGCCTTCAGCAGCCATTTCTCTCTCCGTCTCTGACCAGCTGTGCCTGCCTGTGCTGGTCTGGGACTTTTTATTAAAGATCTCTCTGCTGGACCCAGAAAACTGAATCTGGCTTCTGTATCTCTCGTTTATCTTCTCTCTGCGTCTCTGTTTTGTCGTACTTTCTGCAGTCTGCTTTTCCCTTTGTGTGAGTAAAAGACTCTGTGTGTGTGTGTGTGTGTGTGTGTTTTCTTGTGTCGAACATGACATGATATGATTCTGATGAATTGTTTTGTGTATTTTGTACGTATTCTTTAACTGGAAGGAGGTTTAGTGTTGAGCTCTTGTGATATAAAACTACAAACACTACATTTTGTCTACACAATGCCATATTCATATATACTGTCACTGCAAGTTAATCCACCCTTGTACAGCAGGTGATTCATGGTTTTAAGTATCCTAAAGATGGGCTGAAAAAGAATCTTTATTATTTTACCTTCCCTTTTTCTTTTTATAGCTTGTGTTGCTTATTTATTCTGTTCTTTCCCTGCCGACTCCGCTTTGCTAAAACAACCGGATTTCTCCACAGGGATCAATAAATCTTAAGATTCTCTGCTTATCTGTTTCCATGTTTTCCCACCTCTGACTCCCCTCCCTCTTTCCTTCTCTTTCACTGTCACCCTTTGTGCTCTGAGCTCTCTCTCTTTCTCTCAGTTTCTCCCCTTGTTGTGTCTTTGGAGCGTCAGTCTCTCGTCCAATCTGCCTCTCTGTCACTCACTGTCTCTTTCTGCTCACACTTCTTCTATACTTAGATCCGACAGTGAGCTGTCACCCCCCCCCTTTCCTAACATACCTCGTCCTCAGAGTCTGCTGGTGTACTGGTAATGATTATCAATAATAATAATATTGATACATTTCAGTGCGCTCATGGGAGACTGAGTGCTGGTATATAAAGCAAAGATAAACAAGTTTGGGTGTTGGCTCCCTGGCTGTTTAGCAGGCTAATTATACACATTATAGATGTGTGTATTGCTGCCTGTGTGTGTATATTTGTGCCCTGCTGTCATACTGCAGATTCTTTAATTATGATGTTTGTTTATCACCTGCGTCGTGCCAAAGTTCGGCAATGCTGCGAGACACTTGGTTGGTGTACAGTGTACCTCTTGAAAAGGAGAGCATATTCCAGGCATGACATTGAAAAACTGGGATATGCTCGTTTTGGATATTTATGGGCAGGATATCAAAGCAAAGGCAAGGTCTTTCCAGAGAGCTTTGTTTGGTGACATTAACCAGGCATCTCTGCTGTTGATCAGTTCAGATCTCCAATGTCTTTCTGTACTGTCACATCTGAGCGTAATGAAGGTGGAATGAGGATCAGAAACGGAGATCTCAGGCCAAGGATCTCTCCTGGAAAAGAGCGTCCTGCTCTGTCCAGATGAGGAGGCGGCAGCTCAGCTATGTGGAGATATCTTGCGGTTTTATGCTTACGGACGACCACAAGGTTAGTGGTTAGATTTGCCGCCAGTTAGGCACGCTGGCTGCTGCTTCAGTTTACCACTCATTCAATGACTGACCACTTCCTGGTGACTGGAGATAAAAACAAAACACACAACAATGGAGCTCTAATAATTAGCTGATGACACAATATATCTAATCAATAGCAGTCAATCGACAGAGAAATAAGGAGTAACTACTTTGATAATAGCAACCAATCGTTTCAGCCATTTGAGAATGTGAGGATTTGTTGCTTCTCTGTGTCATATGTGATAGCAACCTGAATATCTTTGGGTTTTGGAATAATGATTGGATAAAACAGGAAACATGAAGATGCAACCTTTATAGATAAGCACTATTTTCAGACATTTATTGACAAAGCCATTAAATCCAAGGAAATATCCTGCAGATGAGTCAATAATGAAAATAACTGTTAGTTGCACTCCTAGACCAAAAAAGAAACAACCTCACAATGCAAAACTCAGAGTGCTGGCAATACTTCCTTTCATACAGTAACTTTTTTGATCTCAACCTGCAGGCCATGAACACCAGGGAGTCATAAGATCTTCTGTGGTGTTGGTTTAAGAGGAAAAGAAAATACATAATACAGACAAAAGTTCCTAAAAATATCAGGAACACTAAAATCTACACAATCTGCTACAACTTCCTCCAAATTGCACGTTTTACACAAACTTCCTGCAGTTATTGCACTATTTGGGTTCACTGTATAGTTTGACAGGGGTCGTCAATTTATTCAATGATAGAAAAGATGTCCCTTAATGAAACTGGTTGGGAATCACTGGTTTACTGTCTGCAATTGTCCGGAAATGAATGTACCAAAAGAGACAACAGATTCAAGGTAATCAATGCTCTGAAAATGTAAAAGAAACAAATATATGAAAAAAAATCAAAGCAAGAAAATTCCATGTGTCTCATCTTTATACATTTAGAGTATTGTTACATTCAATGATTGTTTTTAAATATATTACTGTAAGTGGTCCCTAGCTGAATCCAAATGCAAGTGTGTTTTCTGTATCTACTGCCAATCAAAAAGCAGAAGTATGAAATGTGAATCCATGCAGTGACTGTAGCACAATGCTGATGTAATACAGTCCCTGTGTTTGCTGAGCGAGAGTGAGACAGAAGGAGAGGGGGAAGGGACAGAGAGATACAGAGGAGCAGAAGAGAAAAAGAAGAGAAAACAGAGTAAGGGTATGAAAATGAGGAGAGAATTTGTCCCCCCCCATTTCCAACCAATAGCATGTGAATAGAGGTGGCCAAAACACAGCATCCAATAGCGTACAAGATAGGTGGTCAGGTGACCGCATGGCTGCGTGCTCCACGGAGGTGGCCAGCTAGACTGGTCGCTATGGTAACTGGTTGGTATCCTAGAGACTGGCAAAGGGGCTTATAGAAAACTGAATGGTAAGACACCCAGAAAAGAGAGAGAGAGAGAGAGAGAGAGAGAGAGAGAGAGAGAGAGAGAGAGAGAGAGAGATGCAAAAGAAGAAACCTCAGCCCATATCTCACGATGCAGGATTCAGACGAGCACACACATTCACACACTTATAACAGTAAACATGTAACGCGTGTGTGTGTGTGTGTGTGTGTGTGTGTGTGTGTGTGTGTGTGTATTTGGGGTGTTGCCATTAGAGATAAGAGCTGTTGAATTAGATTATCTTATATTCTCAGCTACAAAAACACACTCTCACACACACACACACACACACACACACACACACACACACACACACACACACACACACACACACACACCAGAGAAAGCACAGGCAGTACTACTCCAGTCAGGCCTGATGCCTCATTCAACTATAAATAATGACAATCCATGCTAACTAACACTCAAATAGGCTGGGGTGCTTGATGGCCCCAGCCTTGATAGGCCTGTGAATCATCTGTCAGTGAACAGTGGTGTGTCAACTGTGTGTGTGTGTGTGTGTGTGTGTGTGTGTGAAGATTGTCTGTGACTTTTCAGACCATATCTCCATGGTTCATGGTTCACTTTGGACAGTTGTGTTATTAATGTGATTATTAGTGAGTCCCAGTGATGACAGATGTATAAAGGATAGGGTCAAATTAACTCCAGGGAGCTCCTCCTAGTGGTTTAAGTCTCTGGCACTAATTTCAATTTATGTCACAGACCCTTGTTTCTGGAGACCACTTAATACCGACTTTGAACTAATCCCCCCCCCACCAGATATAGAAATGAGCATGGGTCTGTTTAATGTTCTCCTTTAAGGCTGGTCACACCAGAAACAGGCACAGTGAAATACATCCACACGTTCACTGGCGATTCACAGGACCAGCTGATGAACTACTTTAATTCAATTCAATTCAGTTTTATTTGTATAGCGCCAATTCACAACAGAAGTTATCTCAGGACACTTCACATAGAGCAGGTCTAGACTGAACTCCTTATACTTTAGTTGGTGAGCTAACGGCTAACACGCTAGCAGGCCAGTAACATGCTAGCTCTAGTCAGTAACAATAGAGTTGCTTCTTTCTGCTTTCTCTTTTTCTGTCATTCACTCCTCCATTTGGATTTTGTTCTCAGGATTGTACATCATTTCATTCAATTAGGAGTTACTGAAGAGGGAAAAAAAGCTTTCTGAGTTAGCTATTTTGCAACATGTTAGCAAGCTAATGAGTTGCTAACGGTACAACAGGTTGAAGATATGTATTTGTACCATCGTAAGTGTCGGCAAACTGTTCCTCCTCTGAGGAGCACATTATACTCTGGAGAGGTTAAATAAAAGAAGCGGATAATAAGCTACGATAGCTTCCTTCGTTTTGGACACCGTGGCTCTCCGTTGACGTAAACACTGTTGAGACAAATTGCAAATGGTCGACGGAGTCACGCGCCACATTTCCCCAGAGTTGAACTCAACGCTCAAGATTTGCACAGGAACACTTTCTTTAAATAGGTTGAGGACAAAACTGAGCTAACATTATTGATGATTATGAAAATGCATGTTTATGTGTGCAGACGGGGCCCTTTTTACTCAACTCTGTGTGTGTGTGTGTGTGTGTGTGTGTGTGTGTGTGTACGGGCATATGTGTGGCCAATGAGGGTGGGGGTTATGGACCCTGGCCTGTGCTTGTGTGTGACAGCCTACGTGGGTGCATAAGTCATAAAAATGCTGGCATTCGTCTGGCTCTACCACTAACCCAACCGTGATAAAACTGTGCAGTGGTAGTGTGTGTCTGTGTGTCTGTGTGTCTCAGCACCCCGTGGGCACAAGTTTCTGCAGTACAAGACTAGAAAGCAGCAGCGATGCACTAGCTGCCTGGCTGACTGGGCGTTTTAACAACACACACACACACACACACACACACACACACACACACACACACACACACACACCAAATCTTCCATCTTTCCCCCCCATTTGCCTCTCTGTCTCCTCTCTCTCACCACTCAGCCCATTACTTGGGTCTATTCAAGCTGCCTCTGCTCCCTTCTCTCTGTAAGAAGACTGAAGAATAGTGAAGAGAAGCAGCTACGGACAGAGAGCAGCTCCACCACACACACACACACACACACACACACACACACACACACACACACACACACAACCTCCCAGAGAGAGAGGCTGAGGCGTGTTACTGTATGCATGACAGAACTCATACAGGACTCACTATAGCAGTGAAGAACACATCAGACCATACAGACATTAAGTCTTGCTGTCTCTTTCTCTATCCTGCAGCACTTTCTCTGTGTGTCACTCTTTTCATCACAGCCGCCTCCAGTTTGGTCTTCATCTCACACCAAGGCCTTCAGCTGCACAGTGACTGTCACAGGCCGTGTCTGTGTTATTATACTGTACAGGTGCTGAGGGGAAACAACGTGAGCATAAAACTGCAACAGTAACACTGAAAAATACACACGTTGTTTATCCGCGCGGATGTAAAAAAAAAACAAACAACAACTTCAAACTCCAGTGTGTGGCTAGCTCATCCATATAGATGTTAGCGAGAACAAAGATGGAGTTAACAGGACAGGCTACACTCAAAAAAGTGAACTCTGTGAGTTGTTGAATTAAATAAATGATCCTATATTACATTTAATTAACATTTCTGTGTTTGGTTTTAAAACCAAGTCCACTTTAATAAGTTTAACTTAAAATGAAAACTTTTCAAAGCAAAAGAAGCCAGCTAAGTAAATTCAACATAACACTGTTGAGTGAATTGCACAATCAAACTAAGAATGCTCTAGATGGCTTTCTGCGCATGCTCAGAAGCTGATTCCACAAACTCCACTGTTGCTGTGTGCAAATTGGCGGGCGAATGTGTTCTCGGTCAAGATCTTACCCTGCTTTCATCAAATGACATCTATCTCTGTCTGAGTAAGTATATTTTTTGATGTTGGAACATTTGTGGATGGTTAGAGAGTGATATTGGTGGTGCTACTTTACTTGTCTTTCGAAAATCTAGCATATATGAGCACATTTTAGCTCATGCTAGCTCGCTAACAAGCTAGCCAATTAACAAAATGCCATATGGCAGACATACATTAAAATAACAATTTAACTCTGGAATTCTAGTTTAGCATCTCACCAAATGCAACGTTACATTGGTTTAGTTTTAATGGCATTTTTTTTTTTTTTTTTTTTTTTGTTAACAATTCATTGTATGGGCAGCAGAGCTCCTGGTAGCAAGGTAAGGTGACCTTAAAAATTGTGTTGGTGGTTTACAAGTTTGGGACCATAAGTTTTTTTAACAGCTTAGTTAAAAACAGTGTCATTAGCTTGTATTTAAGCTGCAGGCCAGCAGCTAATGGTAAGCTAGTTAAGTGACTTTTTTTTTTTTATGCTAGCGAGTGAGTGAGTGGGCGACCAAGAGTGAGGGAGCTCCGTCAGGACAGACTGCGCTGATCACTCAGAACTGAGTCAGCATTTGCAAAGGAATATAGCTCTGTGTGTAAGTATATTATGGGCCAAATTTTGTGATAAAATATACTATGCAGTCACAGTGCCTTTGAGGAAAACAGAGTTTGAAAAATACGTCAGATGTTGCTGTATGTTGTGACAGAAAAGTGACTTTTGGACCGTTGTTTAGCCTTAGCCTGAATGATAATACAAAGGAAATTTTAAACTAGTATGATTAGTTTTCCACCACTACGTAACTGTTGCTGCCTGCTTCAGAATTGGGGCAGACGCACAATAACGGTCTACTGGTTACCATTCTGCTTCTTTAGCCTTATGTTCTCACTACAGCTGTTTTGACACTACTGAACTACATAGCTGTTAAATGATTGGCTGTTTGCCTGTCTCTCATATCATTCAGGGATATGATAGGCTGTTTGAATGAGCAAGGCAGGGAGCACACGTCGGACTGTCAGATGATTGTACTGCAGGAGTTTTAAAAACATTACTCATGTAATATATTCCCAAATATTTTAGAAGAACATTAATTTCTGCATGTATATGTTTATGAATACAAAAGGCTCTTCTGTATCATTAATAATACATAACTAAATGTGGATGATAGAGTCCTGGAAAATGCATGAAAATATTGATAATATTACTAATGAATAGCCAATTATATATAAAACAAAGAATGCTTTCTTTACCACACCCAGAGCTGGTTATGTGTTGAATGATATATCACTTTCAGGTTTCAGTGCTATCCCAACTGTAAAACTAAACATGTGTTTGCTCTCAATATGTTCAAGTTATAACTGTTTGCTTATCATAAGTCTAACTGATATTAAATAGACTGTATTTATATTTTACAGGTCTTCCATACATTTGTGAGCTTGAGGACTGGACAGTCTGCATTTGTTTGTGGCTCTTCAGTAGTGGTAAGTACAGTTACGAAGTAATACATCCAGACTTAACCTTTAAGTATCCACAGATGTTCAAATCTAATACTGTATATGGGATAGTAATTTTTTTTTTTTTTTGGTTGTGTTTCATTTCCAGCATTATGAATGTGGAAGTGTAAAGAGTGTGCTGCAGAGGAAACGACAAGGTATCAGTTATTGAAGCACTATAGGTTAAAACATGGCCACTTTGGCCGCAAACACCCTTATCCATGCACATATTCAAATTGCCTGTGCACATTTAAAACTTGGAATGCACTGCGAAGTCACCTGGGTAGATCACATTTTGATCAGACCTCTCAAATATCAGTAGATTGCACAACATTCAACTGCCACCATTGTTCAAATAGCCACATTGCTTCATTGAAAGAATTTTTAACTCATGTTAATAGCCATCTAAAAAAACACGAAACTATATGTTGCATTTTTGAGAATTGTTCCTTTCAAACAAATATTTACGGAACATATCAAACCCACAAGAACAGAAAACACAGGACATATACACTGAATGATTTAAAAGCTGGAATTGTGAAAAATGCCACAGCAGATTCATTAAATTGTTCTTTTGGAGGATCTTCACCCAAAGGTGAAAATTAGAATTATGAATTTATTAAATGCAAGGTGAACTGTCTTTATTCATGTGATGTAATTTTCCAGAAAAGCATTGTGTCAAATTTGTTGTACTGCAAGCATGTGGTGGTCATTGGAACTGGGTAACAGAATCATATCTGTGAAAATTATAACTTTTGGGAAAAATAACTAAGGGATATCCTTGTTGTAGTCCTATATTGCATTAATTTAATGATCCACACAATACCTGATCATGTGACAAAATTTTCATCTTAGGAAGTCTCAATAACATTTCGTTAGTCCAGTAATTTGATTATTATTGCCTTTGAGCTGTATTGTGTTGATATTTTTATACTTTGTTAAATGTCTGTAGGTAGAAGCAGAGTTTACTCGCATCACCACTGTACCACTGAGATCGAAATTCATGCAACAGCTGGATCATCATTCTACACGGCTGATTACAATCTTCAAAAGAAAAGGAGGAGCAGCAGGGCGGAAAATAAGGACTATCATGGCAGACTTGGATAAGGTACTTTTTATTTAATTTATTTTTTATGATGAAGACGAACCAGCTGGCCACTGTAGGGCGGAAATTAGTAGTCTGACCAGTTTGGCTGAGCAGTGATGATCTGTAGTGGTAATTGCTGCACAATGCAATACCAATATAACTACTCTTACACACTTCCCTTGTTCTCTGCTGTAGAATGATGCTGTTGAAACAAGAAGAGCCTGTGTACTGAAAGCACTAATGGTTTACCTCAATGAAGACCCTGAAAATCTCATAAGAGAGTACATGGTAAGTATTTTGGCCTTTGGTTTCTACTGTACTTTCTCTCCAGAAACTGAAAATGTGATTGTTATTTTAGAAGTTTTTGACAAGTCTATCACACAGACGAATAAGATATCATGCAGGCTTAGGGTACACACACAAAACTTCTTAGCAGGCAGTTCCTTAGTGTCTTGGATCCAAACATGACATTTATGGACAACAAGAAAAATGCATCAGATTGCCTGACATTCTAACAGACAGAAAGATTTGGGACATGCTTCCATAGTAAAATTCCCTCATTGAAATCACATTAAAAGCAGTTTGTGAACTACTGTCTTAAGGTATTATTGGAGGCTGGATGGATAATAAATGGTGTGTATATTGTAACTGAAGGTGTATTTGTTCTGTTTTTGAGGATGTTGAAGACAACCAGGAGGCTATGGACCAGACAGTCCTGGGAATCTTTGCCATAAAGATGGAAGGTGCAGAGTCTACAGATGGCCTGGCAGATGTTGGAATAATCATTGAAGGTGTGGAAGTGCTCCATGACCTTGATAACACTGCAAATGCAGTCGCCATTTTGTTTGGCCTCATGTACTCACTGGACCTGAGCTATCCAACAAACCTGAAGTACACATTTGAGGTTCTGCAAAAACTTGTGATGGAACTAGATGGCAACAAACTTTCAACAAAGGCTCAAGTGCTAAAGAACAAACTATTTGAAGGAACATTTTAGAGTGTAGTGCTCCTGAGCAGCACAGAGGAAACTTGGAGGACAAATTCCATCCCAAACCATCTGGCAGAAAACTGATTTTTGGATCTGCATGTTGAACTGTGAACTGTGAAGAGTGGATCAGATGCACTAAATGTTTAACAGAGTTGAGAAAATGTTTACAAAAAGAGACAATAACAAACTTGAAAAACACAAATGAGAAGTTTGAATTCACGTCAGCTGCAGAAGTGGAGATCAACAATGTGAAATGGAGAGTGATGGGTGAATATTGAAAGTTGTAGCAAGGAGGATGAGAGAAACAAATCGAAATCGTGTTTATGGTGCTGTGATCAAACGTTGACCAAGTTCCTGTTCATAAGATTTGGTACTGTCTGTTGAAAATGTACGTTGGACTACTTTTTTTATTTTTCCTTTTTTTTCCTTTGTGATTTAATTTTAGAAAACACTGCACTGATTTGTTTGTTTTTTTACCCCTACAATGCTGAAGTGGCAGGGAGGAAAAGATCATTTTGAAGTATTTTTACTTGACATTTGTTCACCCTATTCATGTAGATGGTTCTACATGAATAGGATGGATCTTTAAAAAATCAGTATCTAATGTTTCATTGTACAGTGTTCAGTAATTGTGAGGGGAAAAAAGCCATGTTCATTCTGCCTGCTTCTTAAAGAATATAGCTTTAAGTTTTGGTTTGGTTTTGTAGGTCCTGTAAGAGATTTTTGTTTTCATTGGGCATTTTATACAAATTTAACTGTAAACAAAATTGAGTATTTTATAGCATAAAAAACATTTTAATATAAACATTTTTATTTAGAAATGGGGAAATAAAAATAAGCTATACATGTTGAAAAATGGTTTGTTTGATATGCAGGAGCAATTTTAAGGTATAACTCACGCAAATTCAAAGTTTGTGGTTTAAAATTTGTTTGTTTGTTTTGTTTGTGATTGTTGTAGTTTTCCATTGGCAATAAATAATATTTTTCACAGAACTAAGGTATTGTAATTTGAATTTACTTAACTACATTGTGTGGAAATTGTTGACATAACTAGGTTTAGTAAGTCCAACATTATTCACTAGCTTGATAACAATGAAAACTATGTAAGTACTGATTATTCAAGTCAGTTTAGTTGGAACTACAAGGGGTTGTTCAATTAGTGTTACTCAATGCAGCTGAGTTACACATAAATTAGTGAGTTAGGTCAGTGTAATGAATGCCTGTTTAGTTAGCTGAATACTGCCTGATCAATTAAGGCTAACTTGACCAGATAATATTGAAGTTACTTAATACAGTCTTGTTGGTTTCACATAAGTTCATTATTTTCTCTGTAATTATAGTATTAAATTAGTTTGAACACAACACAGTTTTGTGGAAATTGTTGACATAACTATATTAAGTACATTGAACAAATTATTTTTTTGAGTGTATGTAGTGGAAAGGCCTGGTCATATCACATAGTGACACAGTGAAATTCAACTAAACACGTCTTTGTGAAATATTTGGTTGTGGACGCTTGGTGACGAGGGAAGAGCTCGCAGTGCTCGAGGATAAAGAGCTGGCTAGCAAACAAACGCGGCAATTCATGCTAGCCAGCCAGATAACATGCTAGCACAGGTCACTTTTCTATTTTTTTTTTCCCTGGACTTTTTGTTACTAAATTTTACTTCCACCTGGCATTTTGGTCGAAGGACTATACTGAACATTTTGTTATTCAATGAGAAAAAAGCTATCTGAGCTAATGAGCTTGCTAACTGTAGCTATGCAAGCAAACTACCTCAGTCAGTTTAGCTAGCTCGTTAGCTTAGTTGCTAACGTGACAATAAGTTCACATATCGGTACCGCTTTCCTTATTTCCTTCTCACCTCTTTTCTTTACCTTTAGGCCCTCAGAATATAGAACAGTGCTGATATAATTATTATTTTATCAAGAAAAACTGGCAAATAGCACAGAGATCCACTGATATCCTACTGTAGAACAAATAATGAGCATATTGGCTGACACACACAAATTGGGGATCGGGGATAGGGGATGAGGATCGCATAAAATCAATACAACTCATGCTATACTGAACAGCAGGAAAAATATGGAGACATATTTATAATTAAGTGCAGGGCTGCGTGTCGGACAAACACCTTAAATATTGATTTTACTGAGAAAACTGGTCTCCAACAATGGTGTTATGAATGCAACAATATTAATAAAACATTTTTTCTGTCTCGTGCAGCCTTTATTTTCACGACAGCAGTCAGGGAAAAAAAACATGAGGATTGGTCAGTTAAATGTGCTGCTAATAAAAAAACAGGATAAATCAGTAAAAAACACACTGTAGTTCGTCATGTGTGCGCATCCACGTCCAGTGTGCCCTGAGTGATTTTGTACATATACTGTACTGTATGACGAATGTATGCCCCTTTTTAAGAATAGAAATATAATGTTTGAAAAACATCCAAAATGAGAGTATTTTAGAAACACTGTGTGGGGAAAGCGGTGAACACTAACATGCGGGCTGGAGGGTCCCTGAGCTGGTCAGCTAGTGCACAGGGAAATAAAATGCTGCCCTGGCACTGCCAACATGCTGGTTTAGTCTGAGTGGAGAGCGAGGGTTCAGGGAGGGAGGAAAGGAGGAGCAGAGAGAGGAAGGAGGAGGGGAAAAGAGAGGGACAGGAGGAAGATGAAAGACAGGGATGAAGAAGAAGAGAGACAGTGAGAAGGGGGGAGCGAGGACACCCATGAGAACGCCTGAGAGGGGGAGAGAAAGACACTCTAACCAGCTTTCCATTAAAAGTCCAGACACGTTGGGGCCCATGTTATGTCATTGCCCAACACACACACACACACACACACACACACACACACACACACACACACACACACACACACACACACACACACCCTTGAGCCTTTTCTCCACTCGCTGATCAATAGAAGCAGCACTTAAGATTGCAGTATAAAAAGAGCTTGAGAGGGGGGAGCCAGGGAGGCCTTCGAGGAGGAATTAAAACCAATCCAACAGGCCTAACGCCCGACTCGGGTAGGTGTCTTAAAGCCAGGCCTTCCAAGTCACGATTTCAGGTTGAAACTATAGAAAATAAAATACTGTTGAAATACTGCGCGGTGTGTTCATATGCTGAAAGGATGTTCCAACATCAGGGTTGAAAATCCAACATAATACAGCTTGAAGTATCTCTTCAGATTGTTTGAAAACTCAGTGGTTCTGAGCATTTTGTTGAATCTGAGGAAACAAATCCAGACATGTATTGACATATATAAATAATCTCTTTAGAATGATAACGTGTGTCAGATGTGATTTCTGAAAATAAAGTATAATTTCCATCTCCTTAAAAAGTAATCTACATCTAGTGAAAACACATCAATAATACAAGCAGGAATTATAGTATAGAGTGAAAAAAACCTATAGATCTAATTCATGTAGACGAATTGATAATTTAATGAAAGGGTTCTGTCATTTGAATTTATAGTCTTCTTTATTCTGGTGACAGTAGCAGCTTGTTGCACGTATCTCTGTTATGTTATTAATTATTCATGACAATTTGGCAGCGCTGCAAAGCACACAGTGCATTCAGTGCAGCAGTTTTCAATATTACTGTCACCAAGGTCTCCTCAGTATTATTGCCTTCACGTCTCAAATGAAGTCCTTTTAGCTCTTCCGTACAGTATTATCTGCTATTATAATGGTTCATTTTTGGGACAAACAGGACACAATTCGGGACAACAGCTCGTAGTGGAGTGCAGTGGCCTGTTGTGAGATATCATATTATTGGTTATCAAACATAACGAAATATAAAATATATTCATTGCATTCAAAAGTTGTTACATTTATGGAAAACAGCTTCACAGTTGGCAGTTAACTTGTGGTTATAATGACAAACTGCTGAACATCTGACACTGTTTACATATGAGATCATTTAAGGTGGTAAGCAGAAAACAATGATATTACGTGTTTCAGTGTATTGGGATGACATCACCAGCTGTATTCTGTTTACACTCGACAACTACCACTAGCTGCTGGCTCGCTGTCTGAAACAGAAGTGAGGCGCCCGCCTAGATTGCTTACACTATTGGTCTGTTGTGAACAGCAGAGAGTCAGAGTGTTGTTTCCTCTTCCACAAAACCCTCTATTCAGTTTTCATCATCAGGTGTGCTTCACACTGTGCTGAAACTACAACATTTCAGTGGCATTATCAATCACTTTAAACGTTCTCTTTCACTCTCTGCTTTGGGCTCCAAGGAGGAAGACGGGGCAAAAATGAGTTTAGCAAAGGACGAGTGGAGATGAAGAGATGAATGGATGAATGAAAGTATGAAGATAATCAGATATTGGGAAAAGAAACAAGGAATACAGTAGGAAGAAAAGAGAGTGGGACACAACTGGACAGGGCGGAGGGGTAGATGGATGTTGTCTTTTCCATCTCACATGTGCACAGGGGAATGGGCTTCCACCCCCCCCCCACACACACACACACAGGGGACACCCCATTTAAGGCTCAATTATTTATGAACAGACAGATGCAGCTTTTTATGAAGTTAATAATTAAAGGAAGATGAATTAGAGAGGGGGAGGGAGAAAGAGTGAGGGGAAGGATGGAGTAGAGATTTTTTCTCTTTTTTTTTTACAGAATAGTTTAGCATAAACCAACTCAAAATGGAGTCTAGCCTCCTCATCCTCTCGTGGCATCGTCTATATTTCTGCCCTCATCTATCTCACTGTCCCTTGACCTTCCTCTCCATTTCTTCAATTTTCCACATCAACACTGGCAATCTTCATCTTCTCTTCAGCTTCTCTTTCTCTGCCCCCACCCTTTCAGGTGTCCTTGTTACCATGGCAACAGCAGACATCAGTATTAATCACCTAGAGCGCTCCCGGCTCATGCAGCACACATACAAACGCATACACACCGTGTCAAGTTGACATGACACTGTCCTCATTCCTGGCTACAGCTGACTCCACATAACTGCAACATTTGTTCAGTATCATATCACACACACACCCCCCCCACACACACACACACACACACACAACAGTATTGAAGAGTTGTGGTTTGTGTTTCAGGAACAAAAACCACAAAGATTGCATACTACGAACTTTGTTTCAGATCTTTAGGTGATACTCATTTCTAATTCTGGCTCTCCGATGTAAAGAGGAACAGATGCATTTTTAAAAGAGCAGTTTTTTCGAATTATGTTTTAACCATTTTCTTGATAGTTATCAAAAAATAAATTGACTTAAACCGTGCCACTGCAGAGGTGCAATCACTTAGCATTAACCAGTGGTGTGTAGGATTAGGGAGAACAAAGTAAGTTGTCTTTTAGTTGCATCACTCTCACGTTGTGCATCATGCTGCTGTCTCTACCAAACCCCAGAGGGAATTTTAGCTGATGGAAATCTGCACATATTACCAGATAATAATGCATCGGCACTGCATTTGCATCATCTGCGAAGAATAGTGCAACCAACGGTGTAATGTTACTAATAGAGGATAGTGAATGTGTGTGAGTGAGTGTGTGTAGGTATGGCATATTCACAGAGCAGAGCTAAGGAAAAGTGTCTCTGAAAGCCAGCTGATGTGTCATTGTGCATCTTTATGTGAGCGTTGTCGAGGTGGACAAAAATTGACCAAAGACAGGAAGAGGGACGGGCAAAGGCAAAGAGAGAGAGAGAGAGAGAGAGAGAGAGAGAGAGAGAGAGAGAGTCATGCTGATGGTATCTGCTAACCTTCAATTAGCAGCGGTAGTCAGCAGGGCATTGATTAGCCTCTAAATGCCAGAGGAGTGTGCAAACACCCACATCCACATCCAAAGACACACTCACACAGAGACACACTCGCAGGCACAGGTACAAATTAATGTCACAAGTAATTTCATAGGGATTAGATGTTCATGGACACTATTGGTGAAATGAGGATCCAAAAAAAATAAATACTGTTGCAGCTTTAGCCATAACACAAGTCTTCACATCTGCATCTTTCCTGCATTACGGCCGCAGTGACAGCAGCTGTACCCTGCAGGAGAGGTGACAAGAGTGGCACAACATTTCTTCTATCAATTGGATTGGGTCATCATTTCCTTTAAACATGTGTCAGAGAGGCATAGACGTTATAGTACATCCAGCACAGGGCTACTGTACAGGTGTTGGTGTGGTTGTGGTCTACACATAACATTGTTAATGCTAGATTCGGCTTGCTTGGCTACCTAAGCTCCCTGAATGTATTACTCTCTGAGGAATACATTTTGCTGAGCAATTAATCTAAGAGTAAAAAAAAAAATCTACTTTTTGAGCGATTTCATTGAGGCTTGACTGAACACCCACGCACCAGGACTGCTCAATGATCTTGTAGTCGCCATCCCTCTCACATGATCAATGTTATCCCCCTCTGACCTTTGTGCTGCCCTTCACACCGCTGATCATTGCAAGTCTTGATCAGTGAGTGGGCGTCTTCAGTTGATCTTTAAATCGGTTTTACTCCGAAATGAAAGCACGTTTAGTGAAGATTATGTATGAAGATACAGTATGGGTAACCATGGCACCTGTTCTTAGACCTCTCACTTTGTATTAACATGTAGATAAGGCGACCCATTAAGCCCTGATTTGTCATAAAAAAAATTTATTTTTTACCATTACTACTCACCTGGCTCACATGACACCCTGCCTGAGTCAGCAAAACCTTCCAAAGACTAGAACTTGTCGATTAAACTAAATGTCCAAGTGAGACAGACTCCTCAGAGGGGGAAATGTCTTTAATGAAAATACCTCTACTGCCCCCCCCGTTAATTTGATTGATTTTGCAGGTATAGGACATGCTGTATTTATTTGGTACTTATTGTTCTGTCTCTCTCTCTTTTCTCAGCCCTGCTCCATCTTCTGCTCCCTCTCCCTCTCTCTCGGACTGCTTTTCTCTCTAGCTCTCCATCTGTCCGGCCCTTAGTGTGCAAAAGCAAAAACATGTCCTTCGACGATCAGAATTAACAGCGTGCTGATTGTGTTGCCGTGTGTGTGCGTGAGAGGGAAACTGCATGTGAATGTGGCTAGCAGGATGTGTAGGCCTATAGCAATACATCACCATTGCATGCCATATACAGAAAAGTGCCTGTCCTTGTGTGTGTCGACTGTGTCATCTCTCACTGTGTGTGTGCGGCCATAGATCAGGATAGACAGTACCAAGCCAGAAACCACTGAGTCAGTGTTTCATTACCTGGTCTGAGACACAGCACCAAGGCCACTGCTTCCCCCAACACACACACACCACCCCACTACACACACACACACACACACACACACACACACACACACACACACACACACACACACACACACACACACACACACACACACACACACACACACTTGCATGTCTTAAATTTGAGGCTTGTGCAGAAAGAGCCATAAGTGAAGAACATTTTGATCACAGAAACGCTCCTCTGATTTGGAAGGCTCCATTCAGCTTCAACAGAGTGTTGACAGTATGGGCTAAACCATCAGGAGGGATTAACTAAAATTACAGCAAAAAACCAGAATGCACGACTTTACTTATGTGATGAAGAGATGAGAGAGGATTTCATCCACAGATGATGATGTTTTTGTACAGCTGAATCACTTTGGTTCATGTCAGGAATAGCTGCTGCAGTGATTGGACATTCCTTCCTCATACAAGTAGTTTAAATCATCTGAGTTACACGGTAGCCGGGCATTTCAGGGAGTGTTCGTGTGTGTCTCAGTGTGTGTGTTTGTTTCATTTTACATTTTGGATAAGCTTTGATCCAGAAATGAAAGTGTGAATGCTGCAAAAAAAAGTGATTTTAAATGATGTTTTGAATTATAAAGCCTCTCTAAGCTGCAGTGCAGATGCGCTGCTCTGTAACTCTCTCTTTTTTTTTTTTTGCTGACTTTTTTCACTACTCTAGATCTTATCATCGGTTACAACTGGAAGCAGACACACAAACTAGTTTCTATGTGGAGATGAGTTTTTACTTAACTTGTCTAAAGATCCTCTCCAAACATGTATTAAGACATATAATCCTTAAAAATCCTCCTACTTCACTGTAAAGTCCATTCTCAGCGGATGTGCACTGGTGGCTTCAAGTTTCTACATCATGCTCGTAAAATCCGACTTTCAATGAGCACAGAGAAACTTTCCACTTTGAGCAGATGAATGTGAAAACATCCTTCTAGTGTCAAACTCTGCACGGACAGCATTCAAACAGTGACGCTCAACCATTCAGCTGTGGGATAAAGAAAAGAAACAGAAACAGGGGGACTTTTTGATATTTACACTCAGTAACTGTCAGGAGTAACTGATAGTCAACTGAACCACATGACAGAGCGATTGTTAGCTTGCTAATATGTATGAGTGAGGAACTAGAGGTAATATGGTCGCTATATCTGGTCTGACACTTGATCAAAATGCTCTTTATTAATGAGATAAACTGTGAAGGTTTTATATTCCATTTTCCACTGTGAAGCCAGGTGCATTGTGAGCAGACTTCTCAACTCCACGACAATCTCCTGATGACTCATGACAGCAAGATGTCAAATGGAACAGCACTCAACAGCATTCACATAAATGATACATTTAGTCTATTCTGGGCATGTGGTCACCATTTCAAGGTAAATGGCCTCCACCTGACCTAGAATCCAACCACTAATATACAATCACACCAAACACTCAGTGTCAGCCTGCCACACCATCCACCTCTGCCCGAACTCTGCCGGCTGTGCCGAGCACCGCAGCGGTCCTGCTGAAAACGAAGACGACAGAAAAAGAGATCAGCTCTCTAATGCCCGGGTTGGCGAGACTGATGGGGTCAGCAAGGTTACCAGAAAATTAGCTCTGACTGACACCCCCAGCCTCATCCCTTTGTCTGCCAAAATCTACTTTATTTCCCCCTATAGGCACAGCCTCCTCCGCCGGCAGAAACAACCATTCCTGTCCACGTGTTCGTTTTGATCGACTTCAAGCCTTCGGACGCAATCCTGTTTCTAGCACGTTAAATTTAGCTTTGTTAAATGTCACTTCTTTCGTGGGGGAATCAGTTTTAATGAATGGTTTAATAACTTCATACAATTCTAATTTATGTTTGTATTATTCGTTGTGTACCCAACCTTGATGAACAAATCTACTACCAAGATGTCCATGTTGACTTTACAACACAAAAATACACACAGCAACAATGGGGAGACCTTTTAACCCTTCAATCCCTATAAACAGACACATACATACACTCTCAGGGAAATAAAATGGCACACAGGATCACACACACACACACACACACACACACACACACACACACACACACACACACACACACACACACACACACACACACACACACACACACACACACACACACACACACACACACACACTGCACCCTACGCGCTCTGCCAAATGCCTGGTTCCTTAATAAGAGGCAGTCATCAAATATAGATTCAAATGTCCTTCATAATTTACATCTACAAGGCACAGCATGCACGCACACACACACACACACACACACACACACACTCACACTCTCTCTCTTTCTCTCTGTGCATGCACTGTATGTGAGTATGTGTACTGCATGTGTTTACAGGGGAGTGCGTACGTCACCAAGTCGGAAAACTAGGACACAACAGAAAAATAAGGGAAGGGGGGAAGGAAAACAGGAAAAAAGTAAAGAAAAACAAATGACATAAAGAAAAACTGTCCCCCTGATGTCATTAGGTATGACCACCTCCCTCCCATAGTAGTGAGTCGGTTTTGATTCAACGCTGCAAGAGTCAGGAGCTTGTTGGTTTGTGATTACAGGTGTGCTTTGTCGGTGAGGTTTAAACATATTGCCTCAGGGTGTGTGACGGTTGGCTAGCTGGGCTAATGCTTGGCGAGGGCAATAACGTGACCACTGTCTGTCTTAGTGTTTGCGGCTGATTCATACGCACAAAATCATGATGGATAGACTGAGAGCTACAGCAGCGGAGGAGACCACGTCTACCTCCACAGTGCAAAGAGGGGGGAGACAGAGAAAGAGACAGTTCCCGGAGAAAACATTTTCGACTTTTAAACATCTGCTTCAGACTGCACATTTAAAAAAAAAAAAAAAAAAGTCCACATCCAGAACAGCTGGTAAGCTGGTATTGGACCATACCGATAATGACCATCGGATCGGATCGGGTCTAATATTAGCCAGGCTTAATTACCATGACAGACCGAGCCGGCTCAGAAAATGGTTCATACTACAGTTTTCTACCAGAGCACAGAGCATTGTGCTGCCACAGAGCCATACTTTAATTATATTACTGTCTATTTTGAGACAAGTATAATTAACAGGCTAACTGCGTTTTCAACAGTACAGTGCTATTTAAGGGACACTAGTAGAGCACAATGCAGTACATGTTAAAGTCACAATGACACTTTGTTAACTAACTCACAAAAACCAAACTTACATCTGTATGATGATGAATCTCTCAAGCGATCTTTGTAACTTCATGGCTTTGTTCTACCCAATAATATCCTCATATATCTTATATGATTCATTTTATTTGTTTTAAGTATGTATTTTCAAGATTTTGGAAGACTGACCAGCCAGATACCAACGGGAGGCGGGAGGTATACACATCTGAGGTTTTGTGTGACAGATGATATATTAATTTTATAGGCAGGTGTCTATTTTTAGCCTGGCCCAATTAGCTGCACCAGCAGTTGGCTGACAGACTGAACACAGAACACAGAAGAATTCAAGCACAACAGCGTACAAGAATGTCAGTGTGCAAAAGTCTAGCATGACATAGAAACCCTGGAACCATCTATTGCTGTATTTTCCCCACACTTTACTTTGCGATAGCAGCGAGCGTTCTAACTTGTGTTCAAAGTTTAAAGAACACTTTGGGTGTAATTAACCAATAATGGTTGTTAATGGGACGGTTCACCTGCAAAAACAATAGACATATTTCCTGTTCCTCTAGATTGTTTTATAAGAAGAACATTCAGCTGGAGTGACGTGCTGCTGTGCCTGTCAATACACATTACACCTCAATTAGAAAGCATATCACACTTTTTCATTTTAATATTTTAATTGTGTTTCAGTGGTGATTTTGTTTTATTTCGCTGTATTCCTCCACGTAAAGACAATGGGACAGACTATTAATACTTGATATGATAAACATAGTTTTATATCAAGTACATTTTTCTGTAAATTCGAATGAATCGGTAGATACAGCCAATCTAATAAATCAATACCTGACAAATTTAGATATTACAAAAAATCTTATATGATTGATTGATTTTTTTTATTTATTCAGGAGTCCTGCATCATTCTGTGGTGCCCGGCTCATAGGGGCTTACAAGACACTAGGCAGGGTTCCCACTCTTTTTAAGAAATCCAGGACCTTTTTAGGACATTTTTCAGGAGTTTACTTGCCAATAAAGAACAACACTTGCTAACAAACGGTCATATAATTTACCAGTACACCTTCCTAGTTTTATTCATTGCATACATAACTGTGGCCACAGACTGTAAGTAACAGTTCAAATGTAGTAGGATTTCTTTAATTTACTGTTGCACACGCAATAACCATCTCTGTGCATGTATTTATTAATACAAAATGTATCCACCAGGCTTTCATGAGAATCTTGCTCGCAGCTCCGGAAAAAATACACAGGATGCCAAAAACATCATTTTCTATACATGTTGCTAAAACAAAAATCTCCTCAACTCAACATTTCCCCTTCAGCCAACCAAAACCAATCAGGATTCTATAAATCCAGTATTACTGTATGCAGCTCTGCACATTATTTTGCCACATTGCACACAATGGTGTAATACGACCAGAGGTGAAGGGACAGACACCTCAGTCTCAGTCAACAGTAAAACTAAATCTCTACCAGGTGACAAATCTATTTCACCTCACGGTATATATTATCCCATTGCTCCACACACACACACACACACACACACACACACACACACACACACACACACACACGTATCTGTGTGTGTGTGTTTGCAAACAGCATACTGTACACAGAACAGCAGGATACTATCTGTGGTCTGAACTTACACAGCAATTGATGACATTTGGCTGTTTTGCAGAAGCATGGAAATGTGATGACATTAACGCAGTGTGCCTTATCAACCTGATCCACTCTATACACACACACACACACACACACACACACACACACACACACACACACACACACACACACACACACACACACACACACACACACACACACACACACACACACACACACACACACAGGCAAGTAATGGCATAGTGATGTGCCAATGTGCTAAACCCCTAAGGACCATCTCCCATGTTCCCTCCATCTCTCTCTGTGCTCTTTTTCTCTCCTCCATCACTCTATTCATCATACTTTACACCTGAGGGAGAATATTTCATTTCTCTCTCTCCATCTCTCTCTCACTCGCTCGCTCTCGGGGGAGTATGGTCCATGTTCTGTCTCTCTCAGCACCTGAGAACCCAAATCCCTGAGGTAACTCACACACAACCCATGAGAGAACTCTACTCCTGGACACACACACGCACATAAATGCCAGTTGCCTTCATGAGTGACTGATCACAAGACTATCTAAAGGGACTCACTGACATAAAACCCTTTATTTCATCATGAAAAAACCCTTCTGAACTGTTCTAGTGCATTCTGTTGTTGAAGGGATCTTGTGGAGGAACAGCAGCCACACGCACGAACGGATACATTTCTACACTTGTTTATCTAACACTCCCCTTTTCTCTCTTTCTATAAGCACTCCATTCTTTACAGAAAGGCAGTCAGTTCGTCCTTTGCCGCTTTCTAGAAACTAGTGATATTCTCAGTCTCAGCCGTTCGACTAAAATTCTCCTCCAGTCATGTAGAAGTCGGTTAATAGATGTAGTGTTTTCATTCCATAAAAACACTGAATATGTGTATGTTTGTGTGTGCGTGTTTTTGAAAGTATGAGGTCTTTTTCTCTATAAGCAGTGCTTAGCAAACCAACACTGATTGGTGGCCCTGGTAACCGGGGGCGACAGGAGCAAGGCGTCATGGTCCTGTTCTTAACTGTGCAGTGTTGTGGCCTGGCACGGCGAGACAGGTCCATGCGCCTGTCAAATGATGCTAGCAGCACCAGTCTGGCAAACACAGCGAGGAGGTTAGCGAGAGAGAGGCCATCTATTAAGTGTGTGTGTGTGTGTGAGTGTGTGTGTGTGTGTGCGTGTGTCTGTGATTTTAGAGAGCTGCAGGGCGATTTATGGAGCTCTGGTAAAGGAGTAGTTGTGGGTGGGCGCAAGTGCGCGTATGTTGCCTCCCCTAAAGGCCCTACTCTGAGCCCTTCTGATGTTATGCACTCTGACGTGTTTTGCAGGCTTTATTCCATCTAAAATTCACTGCTGCTTCATGCACGCCCGCGCGCACACACACACACAAACACACACACACACACACACACACACACACACACACAGGGAAGACAGGAGGCCAATGGAAAGAGACAGTGTAGCTAAGTGGAGTCAAAAACATACGGAGTGGGTCGCAATCACATGTACATACAGACACACTCAATCTCTGATATTTCATCACTCTATTTGTTTCACATACAACCTGAATGCCCTGTGATGAATTCTCTTAAATACACACAGTGTGTGGAGCTGATTAGTGGATTAACTGAGTAGGCAATTGAAGAAAATGTAATAATGCCCAAAGTTCACTTCTTCCAGCATCTCAAACATTTTTTTTTAAATATTAAACTCTTTTGGATTTGGACTGCTGATCGAATAACAAGACTTTGGGGCTGATAACACAGAAACGGGTGCGGCTGCTTCAAAAACAGCTAGTGCGCCAGTGGAGCGGGGCGGCATCCGCAACAGAAGAAATGTATTCAAGCAGACTTCGAGCTCTAGATGAGTAAACTCTAGCTTCATTTCAAAAAGGTAGATGCCTCTTGCTTGATCTGAGTGGCAGTTGAGAATATTTGAACCAGACACGACACGCGGTGCAAGATAGGAACGCACGCCAGGTTTCTAGCAATGCATCTCTGAGTGATCCAACAATCACACTAGCTGTCAGCATGTTAACATGCTCACAATAACAGTGCTAGCATGCTGATGCCATGAAGGTTTAATATTTCCCATGTCCACCATTGTAGTTTAGTGTGTTAGCGTGCACACATTTGCTATTTAAGACTCAACAGCTGAGGCTGATGGGAATGTCATTCATTTTACAGGTCATTTTGAGCTGATGGTGGCGTTGGATGAAAAGTTAGGGGACCACCAGAGTTATTAGAACTCCTCCTGAGGGGAACATGTTGACACAGCTCTTTGAAAACCAAAAATATCAACGTCATTTAAAGAAGCTGGGGGATCCATTTGAAAAATTTTACCATTTTTTCACAATTTATTTACAACTCATAAAAAACTAATGAATTGATTAATTAAAAAGATAATCAGCAGATTAAAAATCATTAGCTGCTGCAGTAACAGTGTGTTGAAAATGAAGTGGTCCACAGGTCCCCTGATTGAACATTTTGATGAGACACACACTGGGAAATGTACAAAGCTTGTTTCCTCCTCACTAAGTATCACTGAGATGTTACTGAGTCAGGCATCCATCCAATTCTAAACCGCTTAGCCTGTACAAGGTCGCAGGACGCTGGAGCCTATCCCAGAGTGCATCGGTTGCCAGTCTATCACACAGGAGCTGGCACACACAGGCAGACACATTCATACCCACATTCACACCTACAGGCAATTTAGAGCGACCAATTCACCAAACTTGCATGTCTGTGGACTGTGGGAGAGCGGGTAGAACATGCCAACTGTACACAGGAAGGTCCCAGCCGGTCCTCGGATTCAGACCAAGGGGTGGCAGTGAAACGAGCTACTGACCCAAGCCTTGATGCCTGAGTGCAGCCAGGAGTGGGATACTGTCACTGTAATGGGCAGCTCCCAGCATCCGAGTGAAACTGAGCGTCTGTGGATAAGCGATCTCTTCCTCTATGAAGAAACACTGCAATATCTCGAAAAATCTCACACATGGAAACAAAGACATAGAAAGAAAACACACACACTTCCCAAATCTCAGGTATGGGATCATGGTCGTCTCTGTTGCTAGGATACAGTTCATTTCTCTGCTGTGACAATCTCACTTTCATTAGACAGACTCTTTCTCTTTGTTCTCCCTCTATCTGGTTTACTATATTTATCTCTCCCTCTCTCTCGCTCTCTGTCTTTGCATACACTCAAACATTCAGCACACACACATCCACACACAGCTGGCCTAAAATCCTGACAGTGTGCGTGTGTGTGTGTGTGTGTGTGTGTGTGTGTTAATTAGGCAGCTGCAGTAACCCACAGACTAATAACCTCTCATCACTAGGGGGTGGGATTAAAGATCGAGTGTCTGGCTACTTTAATCAATTCATCAAATCAGGTGCCTTATACAGGGTTTGGATTATTGATCTATTAGATTTGACTGGATGAAGGGAATGGATTGATGAGCGTAATAACATGGGGGAAGAGAGAAGGATTAAAACGAGAGAAGGTGAAGAGAGGGAAGGAAAGATGATGAGAAGAGATTAAAGTAATGGGAAAAAGAAGAGGAAGGACGAGAGAGTAGAAAGGTGAAACAGTGATACGATGAGGAGAGACGGGCAGAGAGAGAAGCGAGAAAAGGAGAAGAGGGGAATAAAGGAGGGAGGATGCGAGAAGGGGAGAGACAAAGGGAGGATGCTGAAAATAACAAAGGAGAAGGAGGGGAGGGAGGAGAGAGGGAGGGAGCAGAAATCAAAGGGAGCTCAGCACTGCAGGAAGGTGGCAGACTGACACACACTTCAAACACACACAAACACACACACACCCTCTCGACAACACACAGAAACACACAAAAACTTCAAACATCTGAATGTGAGTGTGTGTAGTGGAGGCCCTGTCCATACAATGACCTTCTTAACCTGGCTGGAAGGAATCCATAAAGACACACACACACACACACACACATACACACATACACACATACACACATACACACACACACACACACACACACAATTCAAAGCTTCACGTCCTGATCAATAATCTCACACGTGTGTCACAGGTTTGGGCACACCGTTGACACACATGTTAAGGCCTGATGTAGTACTGTCAGGCTCTGATGTGACGACAAAGCCGTGCTACAATGTAACAAGCAGAATTTTAAACCTTGATAGAATATTAGCGTAAAAGTGTGTGAACCACAGCAAACAGAAAAAACCTCCTAGGCACACATAAGGGGAGTTAAGATCAGTTTTAGCTTTTATAACTTTAGGTCAGTACAATGGAGAATGGAGTCATGTTTCTCACTAATAAGCGTTTCTCAAACTGTGTATTAATGTGCAAAAAAATGGGTCAAACACGTTTTTCGGGTCAGTCCAAGACAGCAGCACATTAGGAGGATTATTTATAGCAGTGTGAAGTTGCATTTCAATTTTTTTTTAGTTGCTGTGAACAGCCACCTCACTAACTACTACCTTCTGGATGATTTAACAGATATTATATTAAATTGGTTGCTGAGAAACAATCTTTTTCCATCCCTCTGGTATGTTAAACAGCCTTAAATGCAGGAATACCCATGAGCCTTACTAGCAGACAGAATTCGGATCCATTTAATCAATGTAGCATTTGGTCCTAATCGGAAATGTAACACTACACCATACTGTATTAGCTGCAATGATCGATTATTTTCATTATTGATTACTCTAGTAATTAATCATTTACTGGTAGTCTTTACACCAACAAAAAATTGAAAAAAGTGTAAATTACTTGCTTTAGCTGACCAGTTCAAATCTAAAAGATATTACATTGAAATATTTGGCAATTCTGTCTGATAAATTACTTAAATTACTGATTATCAAAATTGATTAAAACCAAACAATGTATGAGTTATTCTGTCCAACTTCACTCTCTCAGCCACAAGAACAGTGATTCCTACTTAAGACATAAAACCAGCCACAAATATATATTTACTACCTGTATATACTTTTTCTAAATATTCAAAACACCTGGGCACTGTAGTTTTTTAAGCAACCATTACTCAAACAGGAGTAAAAAGGACACTTGTTGGGTTCTATTTTCCACTGTGGATGAATACACATTTAGTGGACTAGTCTAGTGAGTATTCCCAGCAACCAGACGATGAGGGAATGAAAATAAACTACAGTGTTAATTGTTGTAAATGTCACCCAGTGCAACAGTGTGGCTGACAGCATATGGCACAGAGGAACAATATGGGCTAATGCATATCTTTGGATACACAGACAATACTGTGTGTGTACTAGTAGGATCAATTCATTGTTGATTTTCATCTTTTAAAGAAAAATATAGATTACCCAACTTACTCTAAGCGCTATGAATGAATGCACCAAGAGACTTTGTTGCTCCATAACAGCAACTGTAATATTTGGCTTCAAGTATTTCTGTAACAATTTAAACACCAGAAAATGGTTCTCTAAGGCATGCATGGTGTAGTTTGGATACAACATACTTCCAAAAGCCAAAATAAGTAAAGGAAACTATACAGGAGACCTGTTGTACCTACCTCCACTTTAAACTACACTTAAGTGTGCCCATGTGCAGGTTGTTTTATTCTTTAATGAGCACAGGGAACATTATCATCAGAGGGGCGTTGTTCACATACACCCCCCCCCCCCCACACCACACACACACACACACAAACCCATGAGGATTACTAGCTGGTTTCCACAACAACAGGCAGCAACCTGTCTGTCTGTCTGTCTGTCTGTCTGTCTCTCTCTCTCTCCATCCATCCCTTCATGTCATCCCTCTTTTCATTCCATCTCCCTCTCATCCTCTTCCCCCCTCTCCCTTTAAGTGTCCATCCAGACACAAAGTGTTTTTCTGATGGCAGTTGTGTGGTGCAATGCATGTGCTGCAGTCAAACAGCTGTGTCCTACATTTCATTCTCTTCATCAGTCCATCGATCTTAAAATTGTGTATCAGATGAACGACTGTAATGATGAGAGCAGAGAGATGAGGGGTGGAGTTTAAAGATAGGCCCGAAAACGGTTTGTCTCCCATCTTTAGCGGTTATTTAAAAATCGCAATGATAAATTAAGCTATTCAGCCTCCGACTTCATTTACGACCAGGAGCAGATCTGCTGACACTGAACAAATAATATCGAGGATCGCACAATGTAAGGCTGGTGAATTTTCACCCAAAGAATTGTGTGGATGCATTGAAGCAATTAGTGTATAGAAAGTGGACCCGGAGGCCAGTGCATCAGCAACATCCACACTGGCACACACTCAAAAAAAGAAAAAGAAACAAATAGAAATAAATCACTAGCTATTGCTCTAGGCTCGCTCTTAAGATCCACTGCTGTTATTCAGAGTCTGCACTAAAGATTCTATTGCACTTCTCTATAACCAGTACATCTGCCAGCTTTTTCTCATCACCGATATACAGTACCAGAATGACTGTATACCCTGACAGTTACACAAACAAAAGTACTGCATTTCTAGGAACATTTGACCCATATCTTCCTTCATTATGTATGACTCCTTATGCAGCCGGACATGCCAACATTTGTAGATTATGTAGCTTTATGTTAGAGCACATAAACACATTGTCTGATCCATAAAAAAAAGAAAACCACCATCAAAACTCTGTATACACTACACTACAGCCCCATGCACAGCGCGGCTGTGGCTCAGAGGAAGAGCGGCTCATCCACTAATTGGAAGGTTGTTGGTTCGATCCCCTGCTCCTCCCGCCACGTGTCAAAGTATCCTTGAGCAAGCTACTGAACCCCAAATTGCTCCCTATGCTGTGCATCGGTGTGTGAATGTGTATGAATGAGGTAGTTTATTAGATACGTAGTGTAAAAGCGCTTTGAGTGGTCGCCTTTCTAGTCGCTATACAAGTATAGGTTCATTTACCATAACTTAAACCTGGTTATGATCGCTAAGCTAGCCTATTAGAAAATCACTGTTTTAGCAAAGGGTCTATGAGACTATGAGACAAATTTTAATAAACAATAAATACAAACTAATACTAAAAAAAAAAACACATTTTCATCACAGCCAAATACCTGCAGAGGTTTTAACAGTTATTGGAACTGTCTGTGGTAGCAGCTTCTTCTTTGAACCCTGAGTGAAACTGCTTGAAGATTCATACAGCAGTGACAACACGCGGTCTATTTCAAGCCCGCTATCACTGTGTGAGTGTATGTGTTATGTGTGTGTGTGTGTGTGTGTGTAAGTGTATGTGTCACGCCGCCCTTGGACATGGGCTTGCGGAATGTGTTGAGAGCAAGGCAAAACACTGGGTTGCCATAGCAACTACCCAGGGCCAGGAAAACAGATGGGGGGGTGTTATCAGAAGACGAGGTGAGAGCAAGCAAAGGCAAAAAAATAAAATGAAATAAAATAAAACAAAATAAAATAAATGGTAGGGCAGATGGAGAATATTTGTGACTACGATACGCTGGCACTGTGAGAGAGAGAGAGACCCGAGAAGAGAAAACAAGCCATTTTACATTCAACATCAGCGTAATCCACAGCTGATTGCAAAAGACCTACCATTTTTTAAATGTGTGGATGTGTGTCCCATTTTGGAGATATGCCCCTCATCCTTTATAGATGAGTAGAACATCTCAAAGTCCTCTGGTTACTTTGAGGGGAAGTCGGAGTGTAGTTTAAACACAGCTCAGTCTGGTCTCTCTCTCTGTTTCTTGTCCAATGTCACAGTCTCTCCATTTTCTCTTAAATAATCTCCTTTCCTTCCGCTTTCCCTTTCATGCTTTTTTGGCTTTTATATTGACTACAATATGTCTCTCTTCTCTAATACTTTCTTTTATTTTCCTCTGATGCCCTTCTGTCCTCCTTCACTCTTATGCTTGGTCTTAAAACGAATTCATTCACTGCTGTCAAAACTAATCAGTATTTATACTAAACATGTCTTTATTTCAGTTCATTTACTGTTACTGGCGACTAACCTTACTCACCAAGCAGACTGCTGGCTAAAAAACAGCATTAAATATCAAAATATCTAAATATTTTGTGAGGTCCCGGTCCTGAACTGACCCACATCTACCAAAAAACAAAAAAATAATACACATAACACAATATCACTCGCAGCACACTGCCGTACGCAAGCAAACATGGAGGCCACTGAAGTCTCCGTTTAGGGTTTCATTTATAAGTCAATGTGCAGTGAAAGACAGTACATTTGTGGGCAGCTGATAACGGGGATGAGGAGAATTTTTTTTTTTTTTTTAATTATGGCTTTATGCGGAGCAATTGCTGCTGCTTCCGTACAAAAAGTGTGTGTGGATGAGAAGTCGGAGCAAACGCAGAGCGGTTACGGATAAGACCCCTCAAGTTTTGCCTGTACAGAAGTGTCACATCTCACTGTTCCTCCACTGACTACCTCCATCGCAGCTGAGTGACTCCCGCCAGCACAGAATTCTGACGAATGTCGATCTAGAGTGACATAATCGCACATGAATGATCTGATAGGACTGTTAAAGCTGAGTTCGCACTGCAGAAAATCAAAACCTGTGTCTGATTTGGACCACACATAAAAGTAACCCAAATCAGAAGTGAAAAGATCATATTCCACGTGACTGGAGCAAAAAAAAATAATAATAATCTGATTTGGGCCACTTTTGCCTGCAGTGTGAACAGAGCCTTAGATCCACTGCTGTTTCTCAGTGCGGGCTACTCCCATCAGGAGGAGGATGAGAAGGATGAGAAGGAGGACCTTTTCTCAAGGCACATAACCTCTGACACATCACTAGTGACCACCTCAGCAACACACACTGACATTTTTCCTCAATGATTCTATGGCAACAATCCATCATGCCTCAAGCCCTTCCCTTCACCTCTGACTAGAAATGCAATACCAAGATATATTAAACACACAAACACACACACACACACACACACACACACAGAGATATCATATCCTAATCAATAAGTGTATTGTTATTTCAGCCCTCTACTCTGAGTATCAATAGCTTCATTGTGATTAAAAATATACTGTGCCTTTGGATAAGGTTAAGGCCAATGACACGTGTCTGTTAGTGTGTGTGTGTGTGTGTGTGTGTGTGTGTGTGTGAGTGAGTGAGTGAGTGAGTGAGAGAGAGAGAGAGAGAGAGAGAGAGAGAGAGAGAGAGAGAGAGAGAGAGAGAGACACACAGACAGAAATCAGGAGCCTCTTTTCACTCTTATGTTCAAGAAAAACTTGCTACCAAAGACAAACCTGTGACCGCTAGCAGGGTGAGTTAGTGGCCAAGTTTGAACCAGAGACATCTACAGGCAATAAAATAAAATTTACCGTCTGCAGGTGAACACCTCCAAGACCAAGGAGATGGTGGTGGACTTCAGAAGGAAGAAACCACATCTCCAACCTGTGTCCATCGAGGGGGTCGATGTGGAGGTGGTCAGGACATATAAATATCTGGGGCTGCAGCTGGGTGACAAGCTGGACAGCAAACATGGACACTTTACACAGGAAAGGGCAGAGCTATCTGTACTTCCTGAGAAGGATGGGGTCCTTCAACATCTGCAAAAACTGTTGCAGATGTTGTACCAGTCTGTGGTGGCCAGCGTCCTCTTTTATGCTGTAGTTTGCTGGGGAGGAAGCAACAAGAAGAGAGACACCAGTCGACTGGACAGACTGGTGAAGAAAGCTGGCTCAGTGGCGGGCACAGAGCTGGACTCTCTGGTGACAGTGGCAGAGAGAAGGACCCTGGACAAACTGCTGTCCATACTGGACAACACCCACCACCCTCTGCACAACACCTTCACCAGGCAGAGGAGTGTGTTCAGTGGCAGACTGCTGTCCCAGTCCAGCTCCACCAACAGACTCAAAAACTCTTTCGTCCCCCATCAGACTGTACAACAGCTCTCAGTAAAGGCAGGGAGGACAATGGACAATTTCTACCTCCATTTGCACTGCTTACTGTTTTGCACTGTTTACTGTGGCTACTGTGTTATAAGTCAATTTTATTTTAAATTTTCGTTTAATGTGTGTTTAATGTATGTAATGTATGTTAACACTGCGTTCATTGTCATTGTCATCATCATCATCACCATTATTACACCATTAATCCTCATCATCGCCAATGACGGCACATCGCTGTAAATAACGCCACTGTAACGCCGTGCAGTATAGAGCATCATACCATGTATTTAGATTAAGGAGCTTTTAACTGCACTGTTTCTTTGAATATAACATCAAGACAAGTAGCATTAAAGTATTTGCTGTATCTTAGGGTGTGAATTACATAAACGAGAGGCTGCTCGATATGTATACGGCGTCACAGAAGATTACTAATATAGTATACTGCTATAAATAAAATAAATGGGTGTTAAATATATGATCTGTTGTATATAATTGAGTATTTCGCACAGGGTGGAAAAGCTCTGGCATCCACACATTGCATTTCAGGGCGAACATATGAGCTTGTATCTGATGTACTGCATACAGTTAATTAGAGAGGTCAAACACGATTGTATTTGAATGCACCATTCCAGACTTCTCAGACAATCTGCAGTTTTAGGCCAAGTCTATTTGTGTGGGCTGCCCATATAAGTTCCATACGGGAAGCAATGTAATCCATTTGGAGCTCCCCCCCACGCCCCCATATTAAAAACAGGGTAGAGAGGTATAGCTAATTCAAATCTTAACGAGACAGATGACTTAAATTATGAGAATTTCGGGACCCAAAACTGAAGCAAGGGCCAAGAGAGGTTGGTATCATGCAACGCTGCGTCTTCATGGTCCTTACATCTCTTATTAACCTCTTACCATTGCTCTGTAGTCAGATATAAGCGATGCTCTTCCGTGGATTAGACTCATAATCCTCAATTAGCGTATCATATATTGAACTTGTGTCCTTTAGGGATTTAGAGGACTTAGAAGCAGGACTAACTTAGACTGGCATGAAGGAATTTTGGCACAAGCATGACAGGGTTAGTTGGCAGCCTTTCCCATTAGCCCCCAAATCAATGCGGGTGTAGACAGTTTAATAAATAAAAGACCCATGGTGATGAAGAGCTGACATTCAACAACAAAGTCAAAGTCGGTACTCAAACCCAAAAAGAAAGATGTTTAACATCATAAGGAACTTTAGAATATGTCTTAAACCTACTCCAAGGAGTTTTTAACTGGTTATGCGTACATATTTTTATCTGACTTAAACATGTTATTTGTCTGATTCTGTTTCACCTCTTTGAAAAACTAAAAAACAAAACGTCATCATCGTTTCATTTCTTCTACTATCCCAACTTAGATTCTCACAAAATACTCTATAAAGCATCTGCAAACGATCAATATGTTGCTGTAACTGCAGTAGATTGTAGTTTCTGCCTGAAAAATGATGATAAGCACTTGTTAAGGGTGATGCCCAAACAATGAAACACAGATGAGATGAGATTTCACCTCTGCTCTTCCACCTCCAGCTGTGGAGGATACATGCTCTACTGCTGAAACAGACGCAGCAGCACACTGCTGAATACGCATGCTTACCCAGTCAAAACTGCAACTGCATGGGGAAGGTGTGTATTAACCGTTAACACGAATCTGTCATGGTCCTTGGATCGTGTGCTGCCTGTGAGCCTATGGCATGGTCCTCCGCATTGACTGAAGGTCTTTTGATAGATAATTAAATCCAATAGCAAGTTACTGGAATCGCTTTATAGAAAATGTGTCCCAGTTGTGGTGAGCAAGGAACTTCCGATGCATAAATAACAGTCTGTACATTTCGTTATTGGCGTGGGTGGAAAATGCTAATGTTGTGAAGACATCAGCTCTCCAAAACAAAGTACTGCTTTATGAAGCTGTGGCATTAACAACACCTTCCACCTGCGTGGTTAATGTGCACATACACAAAGTCACTGTGCACAGGGTCACGCTATTGCATTATATTCTCCTGCATTGGTCACTGGCCATTACAGTGACCCAATCAAAATAATGTGATAGTCTGTCAATCCCCTTACAGGGATGTATTTCTTCCAATAGGTCAGAGCAAGGACCTGAAGCTGGTAGAGATTGGTGTCTTGCTCAGAGACACTTCATCCCCTCATCAGGTCCGATATAAGAGCTGGACTCCTGGTACTTTGGTTGAAAGACAGTAACTCTGTGTAAGGCACACGGTGCCCTCTCCCTGAACTACAGTTCTTATGGCATCCATCCAGTGGCTACTTGCTGCATCAGGGACTGGGAGTTCAGTGTTTGGAGAATTAGCTTAGTGGATCATGTTGATTGACATCTTCATTTAGAAATTATTCAGTTCACAGTTTTGGACTTGAGAAAACAAACAATCTCGAGACATTTCCATCTGTGATGGTCTATGTCTGTGACTGCGTGTCATCATACACTAAAAATTTGGACAGTATTTGAACAATGACCTCTGTATGTTTGTGTGTGTATGTGATTCCACTGTACGTGTCCAGTGGACGTGTTTGGAAAGTGTGTGTGCAAGCATGGGGGGTGAGTGCTGACCTTCCGTTCTTTGTCTCCATACTCCAGGCCCAGCGTATCCATGGCGCGCACGATGGCAGCCAGAGATTGGATGGTGTTGCTGTAAACGACAGGCTTGTACTGCTTTACGTCGTCGCCAGAGAAACCGTCCTCATGGATGATCCTAAACACACAAACGCACACACATTGGTCAGTGGGTAATGTAGGTTTGGCATTGCTTTTGTGCACAGACACAGTAACAACAGCCCTTCACATACTCATTAAACACATATCAGTACACAGAAAGCAAGAAAACATACTGAGTGAGAAATAAGTGTGTGTGCATTTATAGTCAGGTTTACTAGCGGGCAGATAAAATAGTTAGATTAAATACACTATGAAAAAGTTAAGTAAACGTACAATATGTAATTGGAATGCTGTGAAATAGCGGGGCATCATGGGAGTTTTTTTTACCAGGGGCATAATTATCCACAGAGGTTTCCTCCTCTCAGGAAACAAACGGACCCGGTGATTGAAAACCGGTAAAAATACTGAATAAAGCAGTTTCACCTAAAAAAAAATTGGTGTTTTTCCGTTCACTGTTCAAATCAAATGAATGTTCAATGGACAAAGTACATCCCGTTGGGCCTGTGAGCCGAGCTGCTGCTAATGTTAACTCAGCTTGTTTTCCCTAAAAATGTTCAATGACTAAAATCCTTCATCTGATTAAAATATATAATTAAATTCAATCCAATTCAATTTTATTTGTATAGCACCCAATCATAACACAAGTTATCTCAGGACCCTTTTTTAAATAGCAATAGCAAAGCAAGTCCAGACTGTACTCCAAAATTATTTACAGAGACCCAACAGTTCCCACCATGAGCAAGCACTTGGTAACAGCGGCAAGAAAAAACTTCCGTTTAAGAGGCAGTAGCAACCAAGATCTAAAAAGTTTATTTTAAAAATGTGGCTTACACCTGGCATGCACAAAGGGGATACAATGCCATTGACAGGCGACTGGTAAAACACACCGTTACCTAAATAAAATTACAGGTTTCTCTGGGTTTGAACTTTGTTGCAAACATTTGGGATAATGTGAGCACACAACTCAATAAAATATAACACAGGTCTAGTCTTTATAGACATATTAATGCAGAAATGTTACACATTACAGCTTTAAATGTCATTAAAATAAGACCATGTGGACATCAGAGGTGCCAAATGCAGTGGATGTGTTGCTGGGATATATTAGAAGCATTGGGTAAATAAAGGAGAGAGAAGGTTTTGGAAGAATTGGGGTGAATAGAGAGCAACACAGGTGGTTGAAGAAGGGTTACAACAAAAACACAAAAGAGCGAGCGGGACTCGGGGGCAGGGAGGGGAGGGTCCATAACCAGTAGGCTAAGCTGACATTTAGGCACACGGTGCTAGTGGCAGCCCATCCTGCTGTTTTAAATGTCACACTGTCTTTCACTGCAGCTGACACAAGGCCACACCGAGAGACAGACGCAAAGACAGACAGTTAGCCGGGCAGACAGACTGACAGGAGGAGAGACTGTACAGATGGACAAATCAGACAAAGTCAAACAGAGAGAGACGACAGAGAGATGGGCAGCCAAGAACAACAGGCAGGACACCAGAAAACAAGTGCCTCATACAGACAGACAGATACAGGTTAGGGCAACAATGTGAGGCAATTCAGATAGACAACATCCCCACACATAAATTAATGGGGGTGAACAGCATCTCCTCACAGAAAGGACTGAGGATCAAACCTGGTTCCTTCTTGAATCACTCTAGTCCTGTATCTGTCACTACCCCCAGTATAAGAGCCCATTATTAATGCTCTGCCCTCCTGACACACCATAGAGATTAGCTGATGGGCATACCACCCACTGATCTCCAGATAAGTAGAAATATATGTATGCCACACAGCCAATCACTAGTCTACATCTTCAGACATCATGAGGCTAATGAGGTTAATGTCAAAGAGCTTCAGTCTGTATCATAAAAGTACCTCATTTTGACACCTGGTCCCACTTTTTAACAGATTTATCCGAAAAGCCAAAGTGTCACAAGTTCAAAACTGCATGTGGCTATTCAGATTTGTCCATGTGTTCAGAATTTACAGATTTGTGTACACATCCACAGATTTTTGTACATCTCACAAGTAGCAAGGACTGAGATAGAGTTTCACAACACTCCATACACATTTGCAAATAATGTTGCTATAATACAAATCTAAAATGACATTAACACAGCTGAAAGAAGTGAAGAACAAATGTAGCCATTGTAGCAGGCCCACATGGGCAGCACTGCTGAGCCCAGGAGCAGATCTAAATTTGTTTTCCTTTCGAGAAGTTACAATGTACCATTTTACAACTTGGATCAGAAGCATGGAGGTTCTGCTGAATAACATTCAAGAAATACTTGAATAATACCACTGTAGTGGTAATGAAGTCTGGTGCAGGATAGCTGAATTAAAGGAATAGGTTTTTTAAGAGTTTTATAACCTATAATGGGGATATCAAATACAATGCATTGTTATATAGTAAATTAAACCACCCAACAGTTTAAGAAAGGATTAGAAATGGCTCTCCTGCAGCCAGCTTCAATAATGAAATGCATGTTCAATGTTACTGCATCGATAATAATCTAAAGCAGCATTTCCACTGCATGGTGTGGTTCAACTCGGTTTCGGTACCTCTACTTTTGTTTTCTAATGCACACACCCCCTCACCATAGTCAGAGCTGATCGTCATAGTGACGTTATTCCTGCAGCTGTGAAGCAACACACAGGAGCTTTCATTTACTGACAAACTACCTACAATCAGTCCCAAAATGAAAGATGTCCCGAGGACAATAACAATAGCACCTGGGACACAAAGATACAGCGCCTGGGACGATTCTGGGACAGTGGAGAAATGTATCATCACTAATGGAATTATAACGTTTATGCACCATGGAATATACATAATTTGAATTAAACTTTATGAGGTGGCACCGGCAGTGTTGACCTGGGAGCTTTCTCACTAGATCTGATGTCAACTGACATCACTTGAGTCAGTTTATCAGATTTTGCACAGCTCCCTCTGGAGCCACAAAAGGCTTTACACAACCTTTTTCACATATTCTGTAGTACTCCTTTTAACCCAGTTCCCTTTTAAGACTTCCCCACAAGTACTGTCCAATTTTACTACTCTGGGGAATGAAGGGCAAAATGATGTGCATAAAATCCACATTGACTCTGTGCCCCTTTTCAGACGAGGACTTTCCTTTATATATATATATAGATATATATGTGGGTCAATGACGTGACGCCCAAATTTTTTGTCCGACTCTATTTTTTACAGTTAAAAAAAGGTTTAAATGCATAAAAAGAAACCACAGATATGCAATATATCTCCCACATATATACCTACTTTAACCTTTCAAAAACAGTGAGTTGTTGGCAATTTTTGTGCTCTTTAACGTGTCAAAATATCATGTGGTGCGACTGTCCGGCCTTAATTGTTGTTTCGAAAACGTCTTTAAAATTACCCTAAATCTGTTCAAATATATTTTCTTTCCTATTTGGCATGATTTTCAAGTGTTTTTCATCCTGTACAAATTTTCAAAGCATTTGTAGTTATAGTTCCATTATAACATACAAGCAAACTTTGTCCGAGGATGTCCATTTTATAAAATATCATGTGGTCCGACCACCACAAAATTACCACTTTGGGACTTTAATTTTGAAATCCAGTCCAAGACAGGAAGTTGCATCATCCAACAGTTTGCCAAGAACCCTTGGAGACAGCAAGCAGGTTTGTTAATCTTTCTCAAATTTGATAAAAAACATCGCTTCTAACGGTTGGTATGTAGTTGCCATATCTGGATATCATGTGGTATGACCTCCAAAAATTATGAATATTAAACTATTTCTACAAATATATATTTTTATTATAAATTTCAAACTCGCCTTTTGTGTGAAGCTAGCTTGTTTTGTTAAGGAGGCTAATTATTTGCCTGTAAATGTTGACTGAACGTGAAAATATCATTTGGTGCGACCAGATATCATGTGGTGCGACCATTGTAGGGTGTTTTTGATGATAGATATATGTCCTAGATAGGTAGTTTTTGTACTTTTATATATTATATATATATTATTTTAAGACTAACATACAAAAAGTACTCTACATTAATATTTATTGGAATAGTTTTTTGTACAATTTGAGCATTGTTTTCCAGATATTTCATAAATGAAATTTACGTTTAGTTTTTTGTACAATATCATGGGAAAAATGTAAAAAAATGTAATTTGTCATTTATTTACTGTTTTAATCTATTTTACCAGATGCCACTGTCAAGCAAAGCAAAACCGCTCGCCATAGGCAGCGTGTTAATGCTGACCCTGCGGCAAGAGAGGAGTACCTTGCTAGAAGAAAAGAAAGCTATCAGAGAAGAAAACAACAGGGAAAGATTCTATATGTGAAGTCAGATGATCTGCCACAGAGAGAGAAAAATAAACAAAGAGAGAAATGGAAGGCTGCATCTCGTGCTTACAGAGAAAGGAAAAATATGGCAAATGCTATATTTGATCTTACACCACCATCTATGGAGGACATTCCACCAGTTCTGGTTGATGTAGATGGGGCACAAGAAGATGAAAATGCAGGCCAAGCTGTGGCAGACCCCATCCTTGTTCAGGATTTTAATCCACCAGTGTCCTCCACACCAGATAAGAGAAGGAATACAGCAGGGAAATATTGCAAAAGACTACAGAAGAGAAGTGTGAACTGAAAAAGCAGGTCATACATCTAAGGAAACAACTAATTGAGATGAAAAACGAAATGACAAATTCAGAAAGAATGAGAAGAGGTTAATGGCAAGACAAAAAGAAGCCTAAGTGAAAAATTCAAGCAAAGGGGGTCCAAGAAACTGTCAACAGAAAGGAAGCAAGCAGTTGTCAACTTTCTGTCCAGAGATGAAAATAGTCGTCTTCTAGCTGGGAAAAAGACACCATCACCAAAAACAAACAGAAAATGCAAAGAAGAGTTTTAACAAAGCCCCTTCTTGAGCTCCATGCACAGTATCAAACAGAGGTAGAACAGCATCTCTCCATATCCTACAGACAGTTTGCCAGAAAACGGCCTTTTTATATCACTGAGCCAAAGACCAGGGATAGAGATACTTGTGCATGTGTAGAACATGAGAATATCCAGCTATTGGTCAGCAGACTTTCCAAGAGAGGACTGCTGAAGACAACCAGCATCTCAGAGTTAGTGAGAATGATCGTGTGTGACCCTAAAAACAAACCATGCATGGATCGTGTATGTCTGAAGTGCTGCTTTGATGAAATCGAATTTCCTGACACAGACTGCACTGAGATTTCTTGGGAACAATGGGAGCGGGTAACATCAACAAATGGTGAGAAAACCTTTGCAAATGTTTTGAAACAAACCTACACAGGGACAATCCAGGACTTAAAAGAACTATTTCACAAAAAGCTAGAAGCATTGGCCATTCATCAGTTCAACTGGATCCACCAAACAGAACAGTTCCGTGACCTGAAGCAAAATCTGACTGAATCTGAAGCTGTTCTTCACATTGATTTCTCTGAAAATTATGCCTGCAAGATGAACACAGAAGTACAAGCTTATCATTTTGGAGGCAGCCGAAAGCAGGCTACAATACACACTGCTGTCCTCTACAAAGCCCACAGCACCAAATCGTATGCCACAGTATCAAACTGCCTCCGCCATGATGAGCGGGCAGTGTGGGCACACCTGGAGCCCATATTAAAAGAGCTTCAGGAAACCAGCCCACAAATTACAGTTCTCCATGTTATCAGTGATGGACCAGTTACACAGTACAGGAACAAATCCAACTTTTACCTTCTTAGTACTGTTCCTTTCCTTTCTGGGTTCAAGCATGTGACATGGAACTATTCGGAAAAGTCCCATGGAAAGGGTGCCCCGGATGGCATTGGTGGTGCTGTAAAGAGGGATGCTGATCTCTATGTTCGACGAGGAGGTGAGCTGCAGACTCCACTGGACTTGTTTAACATGCTGGCCAAAAAATCAGGGTCAGCTATTACTCATCATTGGATAAACGAAGAGAGCATCCAGAAATATGATGAGCTGATTCCCGAAAATTTGACTGCTGTGAGAGGAACCTTGAAGATACACCAGGTTTTGTCTTACATGCAGCCCAAATCACTCACAGGGAGGTTTCATGCTTCTGCAAGCATGCAGAAATGAAGACATGCCTCTGTTACCAGCCAAAAAAGTCAACCTGAGAGAAACTATGTGCCACACTGAAGCTGCAACAAGCAGTCCAGAGCCACCAAAGGAACAAGCCAGTCTTCAAGACTTAAGTGGCAAGTTTGTGATTGTGAGCTATGATGAGCTTCCATATGTGGGCCAGGTCCTTCAGGATGTGGGAGAGGAAGTTCAGGTTAGCACCATGCGGCAGTCGGATGACAAGAACTTGTTCATATGGCCACAAACTCCAGATGTCATCTTTACTTTAAGAAAGATGTACACGCTGTCATCTCAGAACCTGAGCCAGCAACCTCACGCTGTTCTAAGTTGAACAGCCAAGACTGGGAAAAGTTCACTAATGCCTGGGGCTAAGTGTCAAGTTAATGCAGTTACTGTATGTTTGATGGCTTTTGAAAAATGTTTTAAATGGTTATGAAATCTTTGTTTAAAACCAAGCCAATCTTTTGTGCACTTATGTTTTTTATTTTGAAAAGTTTATAAAAGTTTTTTCAGGAAACTAAGGCAATGTGGTGCACATTCAGATCTTCATTGTAAAATATGAAATATTTGTTCAAAACAAAGTGCATTTATGTTTGAGATTTTTCATCTTTCTGAAAATGTAATTAAATTGTTTTATTTGTATTGTTATTATTGTAATTTTATTATTATTGGTTGTAATTCTATGTTTTGTATTAAAAGTATTGTTTATTGACCTGTTTATTGACCTATATTTATTATATAATATCTTCATGTCATTTGGTGCGACCACTCATCATGTGGCGCGACCAATAAAAGTAGTAACTCTATTGAATTAAAAATTTAATATCTAGTTTCTGTAGCTGAAATATTAATCACTGATACAGTATACTTAAGTAACTGGTAGTTTATATTTTTTTTAAATCACTAATTTAATTTAGAATAAATATAGTTGTGTCAGTACAATTATAAATGGGACTGTAACATTATGGAACAAAAATATCAAATCATTATTGACAAAATATCAAAAGAAATTTAAATACTTTGTTTGTAAACACTTTAAATAACTGAGAACTTGTAAAAACAATGTTAAGCAAATTATGGAAAATAACAAATTTTAAGATAAATCACGGTCGCACCACATGACATTTTCAAGGCCACGGCCAATTCATATAGATGAAAACCACTAAAAACGCTTAATTTCATTTTTAATTTTCATTTCTGTGTGCACAACATTCCTAATGTTTGAACAATTGCGATAGATATGCTAATTTTTTGCATTTTAAATTTGGCCTGTTGAAAATCCTTATACGTCATTGACCCATATATCTATATATATATAAAGAAAACTGAAATAAAAGTTTTTTAAGTTTAGTTAAGTTTTTAAAGAGAAAACTTCCAATGTAAAATAAAAAAAGTTAACCACAGAGGCTACACCACACAGATCATTAATATCCTGCATCTTTATAATCATACTCAGATTACTGCTGAAATTGCAAAGCAACAACATGGCCTTCTCAAAGAGTTTAGTGGTATTTAATCTATGACATTTTAATTAGTTTTGTTTCCTCTCACACATGCATGAGCAAACAAACTCACTCACACAGACAGACAGACAGACAGACAGACAGACAGACAGACAGACAGACACACACACACTGCTCTGTCTCAAAAACACCTCAGCAGTCTGTGTGTCTGAACATCTGACAAACATGTGCCACATTATGAAGAAACAGGGTTCTCTGCGATCTTCCAGCAAAATGCAGCTGAATCACGTACTTCTCAGTTCAAGGACAGCAAGCTTCCTGGAACACGCTGATTAATTCACAGCCTTTAATTGTACAAAGTTCAGAGTGAAAATGCACAAAGACACGGGGCAGACACCATATATAGTAGTAGAGCAGGTTAACAAGTGTCATTGGGTGATTGGTTAAACAGGATTTTAAATCTGTTGGATAATGAATCCGAGGGCGGGAGTTAACAAAATCGGTGTCCATGTGCCACTATACATCTGTATGTAAGTTGATGTGTGTGTGAGCATGTTTATGTTGTGTCAGTCTGTGTGTTTGTGGTCTCGAGGACAGCCCGGTCCCAGGGAGTGTAATGTTTCAGATCAATCAGGCAGCCTGCCAGTCCTATATAAATACACCAAGCTCCTGTTTACATCGGTGACTTTCACACAGAAGGCCAAAGCACAGTTCTTTACACTGGACTTGGAAGAATAAGTGGTTTATTCTTATCTATTTGATGTGCACATCGGCTAACATGTCCAACGAAATGACATACCGAACCGAAGCATAGGCGTGAATACGAACTGCAGACGTCTACATTTTTGTATCTCTATATGTGCTAGCCTGATTATTAGTCTTCCCCTTCTTCTCTCGCTGTCTTAATGACTTGCCAACCAGACACTTTTTCTGAAAGTCTTTCGTTCCTTCTATCTTTCCTTACACCAGCGAGGTGAAGCGGGGACAAACTCTTAATTGGATGCTGCAGTCTCTGCGGAAACAGTGTGTTGAGCTGAAGATGCCAAGAAAGAGGGTGCTGCCTGTTTCACAGTTACCTCAGCAAGAGCCTGGAAACATAGAACCAGGGACTCCTGAGACCAGAGATCTATCTCTCTATAGACTCTTATCTTTCTAACATGATATACAAGACATATGACATATGACAATAACATCCGTGTGCAATTTTAGAACAAGAATTAATATACATTTATGAGAGGTTTTTCTAAATCTGGACTTACTAACTCTTCCATGTGATCTTTAACCTGTTCAAGTAGAAGTCACTGTGTGGGGGTGGGGGGGCGGATGGAAGAAAACAGCAGAATCATTACTCTGATTCAAAACTGTAATACTATCATGCTTATTAGCCTGGGAGGAGAGAGAACGATAGAGTAACAGAGCAAGAAAGAAGAGAGGGAATACAGTTGAAAAAATAAGAAAAATTAGATGAAGCAAAGATTTACGATTAGCGTTGCAGCAAGTGTTATTAGAGCTGTATCAAGGACTTGTTTTCGCGTGTGTGTGTGTGTGTGTGCGTGTGTTGGGCTGGCTGGCCTGCTGACGTGAGCTTTCATGCATGAGGACCTTTTCTCATTACCCACTCTCCAAGCCCTTCTGTCAGCAAAGACAGAGCACTGTGTGTGTATGCGTGTATGTGTGTGTGTCGGTGTATATGTGTGCAATTTCCCATAGCTTTGGCACAATCTGCACGGTGACCTGAAACATAGTTTAGTTTCACACCGAGCTAGACAGATGGACGCAGAGACAGACATATGGGCAATTTAACTACGATGTTATTCCATGATATCATTATGTGGCTGCCCTTTTGGAGACCAAACAGGAGTTTGTTTGGTGTAATGGCAAACATCATTAAGCAATCAATAATCACTTTACATGACTGGTATTTGTGGTTCTCTATCAAAATGCCCTTAGAAATGTGATAATGACTACATTTTGAACAACAAATGTCATTATTTGTGTTGTGTGTGTGTGTGTGTGTGTGTGTGTGTGTGTGTGTGTGTGTGTGTGTGAGGCTGTCTCTGTGTTCTAAGTGTGTGGTGTGTGTATTGATTGTTTTATTTGAATGTTATCCTTGGTTGGTGACTTTGCCGACGCCTGTTTTTTACGAGGAAGGGTTGATTCGTTTTTTTAACTGGTTATCTATACAATGCCTCTTCATTACAAAAACCTAAATAATGTGGCAGATGGCTGGAGGGAGACTGCCAGGGAGCTGGAAGTTTCTGGTAAGAAAACACACCATCGCTAATAACAACCAACTTTCTATATTGCTATATATTTTTTGTAATTTCCAACCAAGAAACATCTAAATACCACAATACAAAATGTGTGTTTTCTGTTTAAAAAGGACAAATGTGGCAAGTGCTCGCCCATCTTTTACTCATACTAGTTGTCTCCAGTCTGAACTAATGCATAGGTACGTGGTTTGTTTACGTGACAACAGACGAGCACATTTAATGCATTCAGTGTAGACAGAAAGCATCCAATATTATCCAACAGTCATAGTTAGGACACGGTTTAATGGAAGCCAGTAGGGATGGGGCGATATAGGATGTTAATGCGTATCGCAGTAAAAAACATTCCAATGTCATGATAATCGTGAACGTCCTCGCATGGCTTCACTTGAAAAAGCAAACAGTCCTGTATTGATTTCCTCATTTATTTTGAACAACGTGACGAGAGGGAGCTTGCATCTTTCCAGTCACTCTAAAATCCTAAGCCCGTCACGACTGAACGCTCGGCTCGCCTGTTGAATCCTCCACAAAAAATAATATAGATCCCAAAATAAACAACAGGGAGATAAGATGCCTATCCGTGATAAATATATGTTTATTAAAAATGAAATGTAAGGTAAAGTGATTCCAATAGGTTTTAGTTGCATTTTAAAAGTATGAAGCATATTGTCAGGCCGTCTCAGGAAAACAGGAAATGATACAGTGGACACGAATAAAACTGCGACTTTGGAAACTCACTTCCTCTTCATCTTCACAGATAGACAGCAAAATGTCTTGATCTTCATCAAAGGAAATGGAGCACTGTACTACAGCTGAATACAGTGCTAGTACAGTGCTCCACTTCCTTTGTACATTGCATTGTGGGAGAATCAGTGTCTATCTAGTATACATGCTGTCTGGTCTGAGTAAACCCTCTCCATAGTCAATATCTGTGTAGATTGAGTGTGTAGCATGGATGCGAGACACTCCTATGCTTTGGGCTTCATGGTTCCAGTAACTAACGAAGACTGAAGTGCACACATGGAAGAGCAGTTTATCCGTCAAGAATATTGTCTTTTCCTTAGCATTGTGGGTAAGGAGGGCCCATGTGGCTACACCTGCCATTAGCCAGTTAGCCACAACCACACTGAAGTACATATCTTTACAATGTACCTCACATCATTGGCATAGATCTAAGTAAAACTTCAGGCTATAAAAGTGTCTGCCTTTCAGGGATCCACTGTGGGGGGAAATAATGCGTATCTCAGCAGATGTTGGCATTAGCCTGCGAGCAAAACCAGCCGCAGCGATTGGCCACCTTAGAGGCAATTAAGTAATGACAACCACTCTTCAGTACCATCACCCCGTGGGATCTGGTGTGGCTCATAACCAACCTTCAAAACTTCCCCTGAGGACCGTGTGTGATGTCAAAGATTCCGAGTCCATGTTTTCTTACAGTTTGACAGACTCTCAGTCCTTCCATAAATGGTTTTCAATGACAAAATAGCATTAACAATATATATAGCTATATATCTATATATATATAGATATATATAAACATGAAGTCAAGTGTCCTCAGTTCCCCTAAAATACAGAAGTAGCACCTTTCATGTGAAGGTGACTCTATGGCTCCTGTCATCAGACTGACAGATGCTGGGGGCTGTGGCATTTACATTTTATCTAATCTACAGTCACTGTACATACGGAGTGAATTACAATACACAGCAGTACAGAAGGTCAGTACCTCTGTCCTCCATAAACACAAACTAAAATAAACACTAAAAGAGAAGATCCTGTGGTCCTTCTCTGCTGTATGTGCTTTAAATACACACATGCACACACATTGTATCAAACACAAAATGCCTGCCTCTCTCCTTTCTGTCTCCCATTATCCCCCACACTCATATTTTTATCCACACACCTACTCATGTGAACACACACAAACAATGCCTACAATCCGAACTGTGCAATTACATCTTTATCTCGGTTCTGCATTGTTGCTAGCTACAGAACAACTGTTTGTCCTGACACAACCACACACACACACACACACACACACACACACACACACACACAACACACACAACACACACACTCAAGACCCTGTGTGATTGGTTCTTTATCGCTACGCTGCGCATCCACTCACTCTGCGGTCTTTGTCGACAGAGCTCTTAGTTGAGACAAAGTGCAAACTGACCAACTCCTGTCAACACTGCCAGAATGTGTGTGTGTGTGTGTGTGTGTGTGTGTGTGTAAGTGTGTGTGAGTGCAAAGAGTGAAAGAGATGTAATGGGTGAGAATGGGTATGAGAGACAGCATGAAAGAAGAGGGAGATAATGAGAAAAAAGAAGCTATAAATAACTGAAGGTGTCAGTAAACCAGCCCCCACTCTGACTGACACACACTAACACACAGCGAGATGGAGGCATCAGCTGCTCTGTCATTTGGCTCCACTCACTTGCCATCACACCTTGAGGTCAAGCAGCATCATCCTGAGAGCGCTGGGCTCTGTATCTGTTCTTTTTTTTTTTTTTTTTTTTTACAAAACACCAGTGTTTCAGCCACGCTACTAGATGGCTTCGTTGGTCAGCTGACGTTGAGGGTTTCCAGAGGATGAATCCTAATTACTTTGGTGATAGAAGTTCTCACTATGTCAGAGTTTACTAGACGCATTGGCACAACGTTTTTACATTCCTGGTTCCCAAATGTAGCATTTTCCTCTACAGCTATCATGGAGTCAACTAGAAAAACTAGCGCCATTTCCATCAGCCTCAATTGTACACAGCGCTAGTCCCTCCCTGGCTGCCTGTTTTAACAGGATATACTGATTTCTGTTTCATGTGGAGTTAAAAAACTTTCGTAGCCATGCTTGCTTGGGTAATGTTAGTTGACCAACAGCTGGCTGGCTGGCTAGCTAGCATAGCTTTGGTAACAACAGCTGGGGACGTGAACGTTGGAGACATATAGTGACGTAATAACGTCGAGGCTAGAGAGCCACCATAGAGCAAACAGAAAAGCAAACTGGTTTTTATCACGCTCTCAAGTTAACCCAACTCTGAACCAGCACTAGCACAACTAGCACTAGGTTTGCGCTGGTGGGAAGGGGGTAACCGCCTTTCAGATAAAACCCCAGTTCATTTGTTCCAGTTAATAAAGCAAATACATGAGCAGGCGATGAGTTGATAAAATCCTTCTTGTTGTATCCCAGAACACTGGATCAATTGTCGCATGAGAAGCACTTAAAAGGTTTAAATCAAATGGCACTTCTATCTTATCTACCAACCAGTATAATGTGGAGCGCTACATGCCCACTGTGACAGGATGATTAGGAGTTTCCACCCGTGTTAACTTTCTGAGTCTACCAATGTATCTCCTGCTGGAGAGGAGTCCTGGCTCCAGGTTTGGTCATGTGCTAATGGAGAGGTTTTTGTGCCAAGGGACACAGTCTGCTTCACACTAGTTCAGCAGGGATGTTAGGAGCTGCGCACACATGCGTATAAACCCAGGCAGACAGGAGAGCAGAATAATTACAGTTCAGTATAACATCTGGGAAGACCTCATTAAATCTGTCTGCCATTATCTCTCTGTTTCACTGTCACATGTTATCTCTATCTGCCTCTCCTCTGCCAAGTCCTCTTTCATCCCCTATTCCTGTGGCCCCACCGCCCCCCACTCAGTATATTTTCTAACAGACTTGCTCCCTGCCAGTCTCTCCCACTCACTGCCATCTTACCTCTCTCTCCCCCCTTCTCATTCCTAATTATTTCTTCTTCCTTTTTACTCCTCCCCTCCTGCTTCCTTTCCTTTTCGGTTTGCAATTAACTATTAATTAGAAAACACAGTTGACGCACCCTTTCTCCCTCCCTCCCCAGTGACCGATTTCTACAGGGAAACACACACACACACACACACACACACACACACACACACACACACACACACACACACACACACACACACACACACACACACACACACACACACACCTGGCAAAGTGTGACAGTTGCAGAGTGCAGTGTCATAACTGTTGCCTAATTAACAGTTCACAACAGCTGCACAAAGAGTCACACCCAAAATCATGCACTGAAGTGTGCAGTTCTATGAATATTTCTATGCCAAATGGAGTCCATATCGTTCATATTGGCTTGAAAATCAGACTCTGCATTAGTCTCCATACTGTACTTTTAAAATCACAGAGCAAAGCTTGTTAAACAGTCATTCCTTCTGCAGATTCTCCCATTAGAAAACATCCGAGGCCATATGTGGTCCATTTATTTGCACCATTTTGTGACTGTAATATAGGTTTACTGGCTCATCGAATAACACCACGATGCTTTAACTGTCAGTGTGTAAAAGTAAGTGCAAAAGATCCCAGTTTAAAAAGCAGGAATAAAGGTTTAGGGGAAACACCTCTGATTTCAGCGATGTCAGAACACGATCTCAGATAAAGAACAGGCAACGGCCACTATTTTTTCCTCTAGTTAAGTTCAGCACAGTTTCCTTGGTCTCTTTTCTGGGGATTTGCTCAAGTAATTAACCGGCTATACAGTGTTTAGTTTTTATTTTTAGTTGCAGTTTCTTTAAACCTTCCATTCAATCTGGGCCATTTGTTGAGCCAAGATATTGGCTGGTACCGACGGAGCTTGGTATTTCCAAAATCTTAGTCTCTGTTGCCAGTAGACCTCGAGGGAAAGGAATAAACATGTCACTTATGAATTGCAGAAAACCCAATAGCCATTAAAACAATGTAGAGGAGATTTCTTTCTAGCATTACAGAAAAGTAGGCATGCATAAAGTGATAGTGACTCTTGTTCTACAGCCTAGTTATCAGTACAATTATGGGAAGTGGTTGTTCTGTATAAGTCAATATGTGCTCTGTTACAGGCAATTGGAGTCATTGGCACACTGGTGGAGCCTTCAGACAGGCTGTGGGAAGGAATGAGACAGACAGGCAGAGAGACAGAGAGAAGTAGGACCACAGGTTTAATCAGGTTGTTCCAGATACAAGGTTTAAATGTAATTATTCAGCTTTCCTGTCTTCCCCTGTGCCAATATTAATTACTTACTTTGAGGGATTCAAACCAAGGAAAGCCCAGTCATCTAGTGGAATGGGGCCTTCCTAAAATCCAGCCACCAGATATAGTAGATGGCTCTGGCCTGGCTGAGACACAGCAGCAACACAACAATCCTATTTGCCTTATTAGCGAGGGTTTGGATTTCAGTATCTGCAGAGGGGATGAACTCTTAACAATTGGAGCTACCATTTGAATGTGAGGGGAAAATATATAAAAATATATTCTATATGTAATCCTCCGTTCAAATTCAACTAATTTGAATTATTACATTAACATAACATTACATCAAACTTTGGTTTGGTCATGCTAACACCACAGCTCTAGTGGCAATGTCGGTTTCATCAGTGGATGAATTGTAATAGCTTTTCCATCTGGCACCATCATCAGGTTAAAATGATCATTTATCCAATACTTAAATACCTGCAAAACTAATGACATTCCCATCAGCCCCAACTGTACAATGCTGCCATGATAGCATTAGAATTTGGCTCAAAGGGGGCACACCAGTAGCTCATCCGGTAGAGCATGTGCACCATGTACTAAGGCCAAGTCCTAACCACAGTGGCCCTTTGCTACACATCACCCCTCCCAAAAAAAGACCACCAGAATGTATACATATATTTAAAAAATGATTTTAGCTCAAGGCCCATCTGTGCAGCCTCACAACACTGCTAGCATCTACAGCCCTGTAGAGACCATCATACTGGATATATTCAGTAACAAGAGTTATAAAACAGCCACTTTTTGTCAGTGATAAAAAAGATAAAGACTTTCTATCCATCTACTCTCAGTACTGGCTAAATACCAAAGTGGAATCTAAGAATCAAATGCTAAAAAGGATTTTTTCTGGATTCACACAGAGAAAAAAAAAACTGAGAAATGATGTAACGCGAAGCAATGCCACAGCCCTACTTGCTTAAAATGTTCTGTTTCTGTTCAACTACAATTTTACCTGCCTCTGTGTCCATTCAGTCCTCAGGCTGTATTTTGTGGCGGTGTTGTATTGGACGGCATTATGCTGAAAAGTCTTTCTTTCTAATACTTTGTCCACATGATTTACATACTGTTTATTGAGGGGGGGGGGAAACAACAGAAACACCCTACAATATAACACAATCCAATACATCATCACAGCTGTAAAAAAGAACTGAATCACCACTAAAAAACTATTTAAAGTTAGTTTCACAAAGTAATATTTATTACAGAGCAGCTGGATCTATTCAGTTTCTATTTCCTCACTAAGGTGTAGCACAAACACAGAAATACAAACATGCATTCAAACATATAGTCTTGCAGCTTCAAACCCAGCCACAGTCACCATCAGCTGACTTTATATCAGCTGAGTGCGGCCACTGTAACAAGACTCCTTTGTCTCGCAGTGCGCTGAACGGACATGAAATCTGCCAAATAGGTCTAACACAAAAAAAACACACAACAACATTGACATATGCACACAAACAAAAGCACAGACAGAAAAAACACACTCAATTGTGCATAAGTGTACAAGCACACACACACACACACATACAATTTCTGCCCACAAAAGACCTTTGTTTTTTATAAGAAGCCCTGATTAGCGCTCGGACCACACACACAGGCATATTGACCTGGCCTCATACAACTGTGCAGACAGAAAGAAAGAGAGGGATGGCTTAGAGCAAACACCCTTTAATGTAATAAGGTAACAGAGAAGAGAACAAGGAAAGAGAGATTATAGAGAATTAGCTCTATACTCACAGCGACTGATGTGTTACCACCAGTACCTGAACTGCTAATGTGTTCTGACAGGACACATACTGTACGATTATTGGCTGAGACGTGGCCCTCCACACCTGGGAAATTTGGACAACTATAGCTCTGCAGAGCTGTGACTACATGAGGGTCTCCAGAGTTTTAGTGGGGAGGGTGAGAGGGGAGGTTTTTTTTTTTTTTTTAGGGCTGATTCCGATCACCAATTAAAATGTCAGCAGATACCGATCATGAAATGTTTCCTGTTCTCCTGCACAACACACCGGGTAGAAGCAACAACTTCACTCGTGTCTAAGAAGGCATATTATTTTGAAAGGAAATCTTTTGTATCATGTGTGTAAATGGTGTAATGTACTAATGGTATTACAGTGCAGGGATGGTAGCACCATAGGCCTATAAGGTTATATCAACCACAACAAGAACAAACTTTAAAGAAACTTTTTTGAATGGTCTCAACGGAAACTTCCTGTCTCACATATCCACGATCAAGCACAGCTATCATGAGCCGCCGCCTCGCTGTTAGTTCACAGCTCGCTGAGGCAGCCAATCAAATCATTCCGGTGATGAGCACGCCCACGGCTATATTTAACCAATGAAGGATGACTATCTGGCTGACGGACTGTTGTGGATGACCAGTCACAGAGCGTCTTTTCATGCAAGACTTGAGTTGGTGCCAACATGAGCCGCCTTCCTGCACCCTCCCCCCCCCTCTCTTTCATTCTTTCTTTTTTCTTTCTATATTCTCCCCTTATGTCTAACCATCCCTGCAAAAGAAGGCTAATAATTATCGAGGAGAGCAGAGTCCAGTGGAGGAGTACCCTTTGCACTCTGTCCTCGACAACCCAGTCCTGGTCTCCCTTTGTCACTTCCTCTAGCTTGCTTAATAAGTGAGAATATGTGCTTTCACTTGCCAGTCTCTCTCTCTCTCTCTCTCTCTCTCTCTCTCTCTCTCTCTCTCTCTCTCTCTCTCTCTCTCTCTCAAAATGGCCTTGCTTCCTTTCTCCTACCTCCCAAATCTCATTCACACTCATCCTCCCTTTACCCTTTCCTCTCCTCCCCTGTTTCTTTTCACACTCCCGCATCAATTGAATTTTCTTCCCCGGTTGCTCCTGTTGGGTGTCCCTGTAACTCTGCTCCCCCCCCCGGCCCCTTTCTTCTCCCTGAGTTGCCTCGCTTCTCTCTTCATCTCTCACTTCATTCTTCATCACTCCTCTCTTCAACCTCACTTCCACCACTTTATCAAGTTCAGCCCTTTCTATAACCACTTGCGGTCTGCTCGTCTCTTTCTTTCTCTGCGCTGGGCATTTATTTTCCTTCATTAAAACTCCCTCTCTCAGTCCCCCCATCTATAACCCCCCTCTCACCCTCTCTGCACAAAACACCACCACCTTTTTTTCCCCTCCATCTTCCTTCCCTTCCCCCTTTTATTCTCCTCTTCTGAGGCTTAAACCTAATTATCTCCTGTTCTAGAGAAGCCACACACACACACACACACACACACTCACACACACACACGGTGGGAACAGCCTGTGGGAAGCAATGCAGCCGCGAGGGACGGACAGCGTTTGTTCTCCCTTCGGCCGGTCGCCTCCGATCATGTCAGCGTGGCACAAACACACACACGCGCGCGACACACACACACACACACACACACACACCTACGTGGTAAAAGAGAAAGCCAGAGATGAAGAAAAGGAGAAAAAGGAGAGAAGACAGAGAGTGAGAAGCTCTGCATATTCCACACACAGCGGCTGACTGACTGAATGGGTTTGATGTTTCTTAGCTCAAATCCTAATGACGGAGTAATAGGACACATTTTTCAGTGCTACCAAACTCTAATCAAAATAATTTGACAAAGATTTATCAGCGTCTACAGGGTTGGTTCATTTTCTGTTTATAATCACTGACCCGGATGGCTGCCTTTAATAGCTTTATAAAGTGTCAGACCTCTTCAGCTTATGAAATCCCTTCAAAACCTAGTGGATAAAGTCAGTCACTCCATGGGAAAACTGATGCAGAATGCAAGAAACAGCCATTGACTTTAGACTGGAGGAATAGACAACATTTTTGAAATACCTGTCTAGTGTGGCACCACATAATGTAGGCTTCCAAAATGATCATACCAAACCAAACAGAACGATTTGGCAAACAAGCAACGATAATTTATTTTACAGTATACTAAACACTACAGGCTACAGGTTTAACCCCCATTATATGAGCAACGACAGACTCCACTGTCTCCTGAGTCCTGACACTCAGGACATTCTCAGCATCTGTACACAAGGATGATTTGGCTCTCCCCTGTAAGTCCGTTCTTGAACTACAAATCAACATTGTTGTGTGAGCCATAGAGGCCATCTCTATTGCTGCTATTCAGAGCCTGTAAACTGCATTTATCCTATCACGTCTTGTGTTCACAGTTTATATAGTTTTATATGGGTTGTAGACTGTTAATGATTGAGAGAGAAATGACCTAGAGATTTAATCAGGTATGAAAAGATGTCACGGTACGACTCAGGTGGCCTGGAGACGTCAGAAAGACTCACTGTGCGTACCCATTTCTGAGTAGGTTTTTTCTGAACATATTCAATGTAAACAGGGCTTTGCAAGTGTTACTCCAGTTCCAGTTAATATGGGGGATCCAAAAGAGACCGATTTAAAGAAAGAATGATCAAAATTCAAGCATCTATCCTGACTTTTAGTCGCTAGTTAGGAAAAAGCTCCAAAAGCACTTGATCCTACATTTCCCATAATGCAACTTTACAGCATCTTTCATTACACCTTCCCTCATGTTTTTTAAACACAATGCCCCAGTTTGTAACACATGCTTCCCACCATAAATCTGTAATCTCCAAGCCAAGGCCGAGATAACTCTGGTGACATCATTAGGGTTATTATTTTCATTTTCTTCTTCTTCTTCTTCTTCTTCGTACTCACTGGGTAGTGCTGAACATGACGAGTAGGCTGAGCATGGTGTTTATTATTATGTTATCTTTTAGAAAATACCCCAGTTAATCACATTTTATTTATTATTTTCAACAATAATATACCTTATCTTTTGGGGGGTGTCTAATTGCTTGTTTAGTAACATACCATGCTACTACTACGTGCTAATGCTGTCAGTCATTCATTTCTTCTCAGGCACAATTAGACCAACCTCTGGAGTTTGCCCTTACAGAACTACCCCCTGAAGCAGAGCCTTTAAGGGCAGAAAACTACCACTGGGTAGATCCACTAATCTCTCCTCCCTCTATTTCAGGGCCGGTGCCAGGCAATAGCTTCCTTGGTTGTGCTCAGTTATATGAAATATTACTACATTAAATTATTTTTCTCACTGCTGGAGAGGTCAGTTTGCCAGCTGGGCAGCGAGAGAACCTTTGCACACGTCTAAACACACACACACGCACACACACAGGCACCATAAACAGATGGTGTCACACACAAACGCACACACAGCTCCATGCACGAGACAGAGATATGTTGCTCACACATGACCAAGTCCCTTGGGTTGCTGGCCCAAAAATTACACTCCCTGATAGGCCATCATGTACATGTGTACAAAAGTGTCTCAAGCAAATCCTTTTTCCTTTGGATTCCCCTTTTTCTGCACAGTCATACAGTTTCCTCTTCACTTCGTCAGTCCTTCCCCCTCTCTTACAGAGGCAGGAGTGTGCTGTGGCTTCACACCTTGATAACTCACTCATCCATACACGACTGTAATCCACTCTCAGCCCGAGGTCTGCCCTATGTCTCTCTCACACACACACACACACACACACACACACACACACACACACACACACACACACACACACACACACACACACACACACACACACACACACACACACACACACACCAAAGTGCACCTGCGCTCCCCACAGAGATGTTATCAGTGCTTTGTCATGACTTATTGTCACTCAGCGATTTCATCCTCTCAGAGACCAATTATAATCGTGTTTCAAAGGAACGCTTTGAGAAGGCACAACGTGGACTGTCCGGTAAATGAATTTAGCCAAAGCACATTTCCAACATTTAAAGAAGCGATGGAATAGAGAGTAGCAGACTTTAAGGTGGGAACAGTTGCAGTATTTTTCCACTGTATTTATACAGAGTGGTAATAGACTCCTTATTTCCACTCACTGAGATCACATGCACAGCTGCGGCACACACTGCAGCTCAATATACAAACCATAAAATCTAAATCTAAATCTAATCCACTCATCTGTCTCTCTCTTTCTCTCTCTCTCTCTCTTTCTCAATCTCTTTGAAGAAAGCACACACACCCACACAATTGGTCACTTGAACACGCCCCAGATGTTCAAAGCGCTGTGAAAGAAAATGCAGTAAGGGCTTTCCACTCCTCTGATGCGGTCCCGGAAATAGCAGAGCGTCTCTGAACAAGAACGCAAAGGTTTCCCTAGCTGTCCACCACTTGAGGAGCAGCTTCCCTCTCTATAATATCAGGTGTCAAACACTATACTGTTAAAAATACACGTTTTGGTTTCAAATGGTACCACTTGCGTAATTATTCCAGTTTGGAAGACTTTTTTGTTTTTGTGCAGTTTTGCCAACATACAGACAGCCCTCCTGCATTTACAGTATCTGGCACTTGTGGCAATGTGTGGTTGATTAAAAGTTTCATGGCCACGACAAACCATTCACGGTCAGCACACCTTATCAAGAAGAGGTTGGGGCATATCGTATCACATTGTTCTCAGAGATAAGGAGGCCCCTCAAAAGCATGCAGAGCGCTTAAATATTTTTTTTTTTTAATTAAAAATTAACAGACAATGTTGCTACAAGATGCAGTTCCATCAACTCGTGCATATTGCATAAGCAAGAAGACTAATCAGACAACAGAAACGCCTGGTTTGGCATGTATTGTACTAATCTTTTGGTTCACCCAAAATATCTGCAACATCAGTATCATAGGTGTACACCTATATGGACTAACACTGCCACCTATTAACATCACGCAAAGTCACATAAATGTGTAATTTACAACAGCCCATTGCGTTGAATCAATTCAGCTGCTCCGAGGGTTATGGCCTACTCTCCCATTCAATGAACCCACTGGGAGCATTGGTCACTCAGTGTGCAGAACGTGCTGTACTGCTGGAATGACCATTAACAGCTGAGAAACAGGCTCATCTGGATCCACTGAATCATAGTCTCATGTGATATGTCACTATACGAGCACAACCAAAGCCTATTATCGGCTAGAACGCACTCGGCCGTCTGTAAAATGACACAGCAGAGGAGATTGAGGAAAAACCATATGTCACCACAGGATTACAGATAAAATGACAGGAAGGGGGGCAGAGTATACTATTGATGTACCATCCGATGTGCAGCTGACCTTAAAAAGAGAAATACGGTAAATCCTGTAGATATATTATAGGATTACAGCAGTGATATAGTAAATACAAAAATACTATTAAAGTATCAAGAAACTCCGCACTAAGCACCACAGATAAGTCCCTATAGCAGTATTATAAGGACATTATAATGATACCATAGGAGAATAAAAACGAGATAGCTTTAATTAAGCCACTCAACTCCCTGCTAAGTACCACAGATACACATTAAATCCCTACAGGAGTGAAGCAGGAGTACAGTGGTGGTATTTGAACAGATCTTCATTGGACTGCCCACTGGTTAGTGTGTGGGCCTTGACAGACGCTGACAGCCAACAGGACGCAGGGTGTTTACGTGGGTGAAACTAACAACTATTTTCATTATGGATTATTTTCTCAATCGATCGCTTTCTCAATAAGTGGGTCTATAAAATGTCACAATAGTGCCGGTTAGATTTTCCTGAAGCACAGGGTAGGATCTTAAAATGTCTTGTTTAGTGCGACCAACAATACAAAACCCAGTTAGCAGAGAAAATCCTCTCATTTGAAAGCTGAAACCGTTGAGTTGAGAACCACTGTTGGTTTGAAAACTGGTCCACACACACACACACACACACACACACACACACACACACACACACACACACACACACACACACACACACTTTGTACTGCTGTAGCCTTCAATGAAAACCTACAGTTTATATAGTTTCAGACGCATTAAAGCGGACAGTAAATGTACGAGTGTGTGTCTGGAGATTACCTCTGCACCTGAGGTCACTGACATGGAGGAGGAAAGCAAAGTCAATCTGAGGCTTTCTCATCCTACCTTAAGACATCCATATTCTCCACCTATAGGCCAGATCAGTGAAAGACTGCCCCTGTCCAAAAGCCCTTTACTAATACCAAAACCAATAATAAGCGAGCACAACTACAAAGTCAGTTTAAATTGATGTTAACATGATTACTGTTTATTTTTGACTAGGTCTGGTGACATGGCCACACCTCGAATCTGAACCGTTTAACTAATGCAGGAAAAGCAGCAATTTCAAACCACTTCAGCAAACACTCCTGCTATTATTACTGACTAAAGTGAGGAGTCAATGTGCACGAAACGTGTTTATAAGTCTGTGTAGCACGCTTTTGGAAAGAAACACATGCATACACAGCAGTGAAACACTGCACCTGTGTTATTTTGTTCTCTCACACCCAATCTGATACATCTCTCCACCCACACAGAGCAGCATCAGACATCTGACAAGGGTTGACACAGTGATGCTTATAGGCAGATGTCTGACAATGGCCAGTTGGGGATTAGATTAGGGGTACCACAGGGTCAACAGTCGGGCTTTTTCCAAGACAAAAACATGACACAAAATCAAGGTGGTATCGATCTACAGCTACAAACTCTACGTGTGCGTGTGTGTTGTATGTGTGTGTGTGTGTGTGAGGGACAGAAAGAACGAGTGAGAGAGGGACACACATATGCACTATAGGGTTATTAGACCGTGCTTATTAGAGACTTACTTCATCTGTTTGACGATGGTGCTTTTCCCTGACTCTCCAGCCCCTGAGGGATAAGAGACAAGAAGACAATGTAAACAGGGTGTATGTGTGTGGGGGTGTGTGTGTGTGTGTGTGTGTGTGTGTGTGTGTGTGTGTGTGGGTGTGTGAGAGCAAGATGGAGACAGAGTGTGAGAAAGAGGAGGGGGTGGGAGAGAGAGAGAGAAAGAAAGGGAGAACCAGCCCCTTCAAAACCTAAGAGAATACGGAGAGCAGCAGCAGGGTGGAGATGAAAAGATGGAGAAAGTGGCTGCACCCTTTCTTTCTCAACATCCTTTTTATTTTTTTATTCCCTCCGTCCTTCCATCCCCCATCTGTTAACTCGCAGTGGAATAAATTAAATACTTACAGGCTACTTTCTTTCCCACTAAGAATCAATCAATCAATCTCCCCAAAACCAATGAACCAACACTGCCTGTGCCCTCCACTGCTGCATACTGCCATTTTCCCCCCAGGCACCCATCTCATGTCAGTCCCCCCCCTCCCCAATATCTTTAATGGATAAAATCCAGGTGGCTTCAAAGTGATGTAATAAGAAGACAGGGTGTGTTTAGAGGGCCAGATGAAGCAAAGCAACGCCTCTCTGCCCCCATACGTTGGAGTTATGCTCATGTCATTAGTTACTGATGCTTCTAATATTTTTTATTATTTCTTTCCACCACTACCTTCAGTGATGATCATCTCTCCACAAACCCCCCACCCCCGCCACCACACACCACACCTTACACCCCCTCCCCAAGCGTTTCATGTCCCCGCCGTGGCTCTGCGGGCCCTGCGGGAGGGAATTGTCTTACCGAGCAGCAGCAGTTTGACATCTTTGGCCGCGGTGAGCCCGTCCTCCTTCAGGTTCTTCTCGATGGCTTTGCTCCGGTCCAGAGCCGCCCTCTCCTCTGCGCTCAGAGTACATCCCATGGTTAGAGAACACAGCTTGATAGCGTTACCGATACCGGGATCCACGGCAGAAAAGGCAGTGAAAACTGGATTCAATGAAACGGGTGCGTGAAAACAACGCTGGTATGCAAATCCCCCCTTTTTTTTTTTTTCTTCTCTTCTTCTTCTTCTTCTTCTTCTTTCTCTTTCTTGGTTAATTTCCTCCTCCTCTGTGCTGTGCCTTCGATCCCTCTATGATCCCTCTCTGTCTCTCTCTTTCTCTCTCTGGGCAGCTCCCTCTCTCTCGCTCTCAAGCCGGGGGACACGGCGCCGTTAAAGCATTTAAATCAAAGGATCCACTCGGTTTGATCCACGGCGCGAAAAAAAAAAGCCCAACCCCAGCACGATGTAGCCACCGCTGTAGTTCGCTTCTCAAGCGTGGTTCTCGGTGGTGGTCCGTCCGTCCTCCGTCTGTGAAATCACGGTAACGGTTCTCTTCCTCTCCGGCGGTCGGTAGTGTGTGTTACTGGGCGGCGGGGAGCAGCGCTCGCATCGTTTGATTCCAGCACGACGTTCTCACGGCGGCTCACAGCGGACCTTCCTCCGTTTGGCTCCTCCGGGCGGCGGGGACTCGCTCTGTAACGCTACTGCCTCCCGGTAGCTCCGGTAGGGACTCGGTCGTTCGTTAGTTTCATTCGTTCAATTGCAGTTCGGTGACGTCAGAGCTGCGAGGGAAGAGAGAGAGAGAGAGAGAGAGAGCACCCATACTCCCAGTGGCGCGGCCTGGTGGTGCACACTGGCACACACCTTCACAGGCTCCTTCAGCTGGAGTCGTCAGGGTTAAAGTACAGAAGGGTTAACAGCTCTGGTTCCCAAGCCTTTTCCTTAAGGGACCCCCTTTCTATCATCAACTGACGACCCCTGACTCACTATATTCAAACTGTACAATGAAGCCAAATAACTTTACAGTAACTGCAGGAAGTAGTTCTTGTAAAAGGAACAGGTTTGAAAGAGTGAGCCCACTGTGTATATTGGTTTAAGTTTTCGGACACCCCTTAAAATCAAGAAGGCCCCGCAACCCCCCGGGAAGCTTTAGCAACCCCTGGCAGGGCCCCCCCCCCGGGGTTGGGAACCTGCTTGGACAACAGACAACGTGCAACAGACGTGAAACAGAGATCGTATAAAGTCTGACTGTTCTCCTCAGATACTGCGATTTCCTTCTCACAATGGTCACTGAAGTCCCCATTAACTATTCACCTGAACAGTTTATGATGTTACATGGTATCATTAGGATCACTCAACATCCCAACATAGGGGGAGACATCACCTATTGTGTGTCCTCCTGTTTGGTTCAGGACATATGATGTGAAATACTCGGTTTGGTTATGGCAGAAAATAGAATGACTTTCTTTCTGAAAATGTTCAAAGCCTCAAACTGTAAAAGTGCAGCCAGTTTCATGAAAGAGTGAACGTATCACCTCAAATTTGGCACCAATCACCCTTTCATTCCAATGATAGTGTGGTTTGCACAGTAATAAGGTGTCCATGATCATCAACACCAACTAACTGACACATATATGTATAATAAAATAATATTATTACATACATACATACCACAAAGGGTTTATTGATTTTGTGAAATATATGCTGATGTAGTCGCAAACAATCAGCCCTGTGAGTCTCAAATTAAATTATCTTCAAATATGTATCTATTGAGTCTCCCACCAACTGACACATACAGTATGGCTTGGTTGTTTTTATCTGATAATAGCCAATGTATGTTGATTGCTGTTTTGTTTGTAAGGCCTCAGAAAATAGCAGTCTTAGCCAGAATTCATAATGCAAAAACAACATGACAAATGTATTGGATTTCATGGATCGTAGGGAACAAATCACTTGATGGCTACAGTAATGGCTAATGCTTGTTGGCAATATCTGGCACCCGACTGACATTTGCAGTGAAACTTGGAGGTTTCTCGTCCATCAGCATCAGCTCAATTTTTACATCTGTGGCATCAGCAAAGAGAAAATCTGCCGTCCAAAGTGCATTTTTCCACTCTGTGAAGCGCTCCAGTGCCTCTGTTATAGGCTTACAGATCCATTTAGATCTTGGTTATTATTCAGCTCAATCTGTTGACACGGTGTGGTCAGTTAATATTTAGCTAATCATTTAAAAGCTAAAAGAAGAGGAATGAATGTATTATTCCTTTTGTTTTTATCAGCAAACTCACGGAAGTTTGCTGATTTATTCACAGAATGTACCGAAGTCTCCCCAAATGAGATCTGTCATGTTCACAAATGTGTTTAAATCAACTTCTTCAAACATGATTTACATATTATTTGAATTAAATTGATACTGTTGATTCTCTCGTATTAATTAATATTAGAAATGTCTGTTCAAATAACACAAAAACCTGCAGCCCCACTCAGTTTGACTTTCTGTAGGTTGCTGACATTATGTGAAAACCCTGATCTGGTCTTAGCAAGGGTTACTCTTAATTCAATACAAATAAAGACGCCATGGTTGAGTAAGAAGGCAACACTTTTCACACATTTAGCCGAAAAATAAGTTGTTGTTGTGCACCCCACTCTGTAGGTCCATGCACCTTTTAGCTGCTCTCAGTTCATTGCTTTGGCTTTGTGGCCTGCACACAGACTCTAAGTTGGAATGTCAGGGCTCTCATCTGCCTACACATATGAAACCCCAGGCAGCTGTTTCCTGCAAAAACACTCACACAAGCTGCCCTGCCCAGCACGAAACAGCAGTGAGCCAAAGTGCAGGAAGTCGAGCAGCAGTTGCTAACTGGTACAGTAGCCACATCCTGGTGTGTTTTGAAGGAAGATTATGTCGCAACAAAGATAGACCTTAAAGTCACCCTCCACCCAAGGATATGTTTTTCTTCCCAGACAGTTGGATGCTTGAGTTTCACTGTGCAAAATGCTGTGCAGGGTTTGACACTAGAAGGATGTTTTCTCATTCATCCGGTGAAAGTGGAAAGTTTCTCTGTGCTCATAGAAAATCTGGTTTTAAGGGGCGGAGCCTACGTGCATGATTTTGTGACATCATGCCAGTCCCAGTCCTCCATGCAACTTATACACGTGTAGAAACTTGAAGCCACCATTGCACAGACACTGAGAATGAACAGTGAAGTAGGAGACATCTTGTGTCCAGCAGAACAACTTCAAAAAAACAAACAAAGGATTTTTTAAAGAGGAAGAAGGAGTAGGTGCCTTTTTAAAGGTTTTAATGTGGAAGTGCTTTTTTGGGGGGGGAAAACATATCAGACACATTATTGTTCCAGACTTCCTATATATGTCTTAATACGTGTCTGGAGGGGATCTTTAATGGAAAAAAACATACACACATACATACAAAAATGTCATTGTATAAATCCTATGCCATTTGTGTCGACCCCAGCACGTTGGAGGAAAAGCACCTTTTTGTAAAGTTCATTAACATGTAAGTGGCAGTGTGGGTGTTATTGTCTTATCTCTGTAAGTGATATGCAACATTCTGCACATTTAGAGTCATCCAAATTAAGACCCTTGTTTACAGTACCTCTTGCTTCTCAGACTACACCAGTTGACCTCCACTGTAATGGCTGGTAGGAATGCCATTCGTTTTGAATGTATTTGGGTCAAAAATCTAGATAGTGAAATTTGGACCCGATGACGGCACTTCTGGGTAATCTGGGGATCGAAACAATGATGATTGCTCCTTTGGGGACCCTGAATAGCTGCACCATATTTCAAGACAATTACATCCAGAGTGGTCAAGAGTTTTTAAGTAAAAATATTAGCCTCACAGTGGTGCTAGAGGCAAAATTAGACAACCACCAAAGTCTTCAGATTTGATCCAAAAAGGGCCTTGAATATATGTAGCAATTTTCATAGCAATCTAACCAATCGTTTTCAATGTATTTTACTCTAAACCACAAATGTCAACCTCATGGTGGCGCTAGAGGAAAGGTCAGGGGATCACCAAAGGAGCATTTGGGAGCTCGGTCATGAGCTATTTAGGACTCATCCCATATCTATAAGATATACATGGAATTCTGTGAGTGGCTTTTATCTGCAGTGTGTAGCAAGCGCCATATTCACTGATATTAGAGAAGCGTTGTTGAAGTTGCAGAATCTTCCTTCTCCCTTTCCTTCCTTTGTCACATCTGGTCAGTCTGTTAACAAACACAGGCTGTGGTAACTGTTACACAAGCAGCACACACACACACACACACACACACACACACACACACACACACACACACACACACACACACTAGTGATGTGATGCAAGTCTTCTAGCTGAGTTGAAGAACTATGCTGTTGCCTCAGACTCGTGGTGGGATCCACTGAGAACACAAAACCGAAGAAAGTAAAAGCGTAATCTGCAATTCATTCAAGGAGAAATCTACACTGGCAGCAGTCAGTTTGATAATGTTCTGCTCTGTTTAACCCCTTTTTCCTTTACTTAACATACGTTAATCTTGATAGAGAAATAAAGAAGAATTACAAACCATGTCAATAATGGTTAAGTGTAATAATGCAAAAGTGTAGGATCCATTCAGTCGACAGGAGCAGCAACAGTAACTAAGGGAATTAAATACATATTGGCTCTGTGAATGTGTAGACCAATTCACCGATATGGAAACTAACCTAACTTTGTCTTTTCACTTTCTCTTCCCTTTTCCCCTTTTCCTCTCTGACCAGACACCATGGATATACTGTTATCTACCTCATATGCATAGTTAAAGGCCCAGTGTGTTACAATTAAGATGATCTGTTGGCAGAACTGGAATATAATATTCACAGGTATGTTTCCATTAGTGTAAAATAAGAATCGTTGTGTTTTTGTTACTTTAGAATGAGCCTTTTTTATCGACAGAGGACTTGGATCCTCTTTCTACGGAGTCTGCCATGTTGAACCACCATGTTTCTACAGTAGCCCAGAAGGGACAAACTGAAAACTGGCTTTAAATAGGGCCTTTCGCAATTTTTGTGAGTTTCACAGACACCTCCTACATGCTTGTAACAGGAGGGTGAGAGTGGAGTTTGTAATCTGTAACTTCACCACTATATGCCACTAAGTCGCTCACATTTGTCCTTTAAAGCGATAAACTTTAAGTGAGGGAGGTGGGCGCCGGTGCCTGTCCTCTGTGTGTGGGCAACTGAACATGTGACGTGTCCCATGTCAGTCAGTTTGGTAGGATTTGCGTATAAATAAATGATTTCATTTGAATTGTGAATTTTTATTTTGGGATATTATTCATCTTTTTTGCATGCAAAATAGATCTACCCATCAAGCGGACATAAAGTTGTTGAAAATGCCTTTTAAACTTCAGCTTGCAAGTTAAGGACAGAAAGTCTTGTTAGTAGGCTATGCTATTGAGTAGGCTAGTGGCTAATGCTAGCAGCTAGTCGAGAGGGAGAGAGAGAGACCAGTGTGATGATCAGCTAAGGAGAACAGAGCTGGGTGAGCATTATAAACTGTGAATGTAGCTTTACTGTATATTAGCTGTTACACTTTGCAATAAAAAGAGATAATGCAGTCATCTGTGCAAAGCAGATTTCCTGAATTTTGTGAAGGCTAGATACATTTAGGCTAGCTCATTTTAGAGCCATGAATGAGCCCAGTTTATTCCACGGAGCAGTAAATGTGTCTCACACCTTTTCAACAGCTGTGGCTTAAGCTTTGATATTGTTTTATTTTAATTCAATTTCTTTTGTTGCTGTTGAAAACACAGCATTCAGGAATGCACACTGTCGGATTCTCTATGACACATTACTGTTGCAATGACTTTTATGTTGGGCCCTTTGTTGATCTATATTGAGCCAGAACTATATCTCACAGAACCAGTTTGGATTATCTGGTGCTAATATGGTGTTAAGGGAAGACCCTCAGACCCCCTAGGGATTTATTTCCTTCATACATCCATGTCGCTGTGTGTTCTTCACAGTCCAACATTGAAATCCACACAGTTCTCGTGGATGCTGATCCTAACAGCAAACTAACCTGAGTAGTCTGTCTAGTTAGTCTGTTTTAAGGCTATATAATGTGCCATTTGTATAACATATAAAACGTCTCTAAAGTGCCCTCTACAGTGGTGAGGACGTGCTATATGTGCCCTTTTTTTTCTTTCCGCCCCTGCCCATCAAAAAGTCTGTGCACGCCACTGCTTCTCAGTCTGCGGCTTTCAAAGAAGCATGGTTAAAGATGGAAAGAGCTGGATCAAATAAGGGCAGAGTGATGTGCGGGAGAGAAGACAGCCCTAAAAAAGTGGTGAGTGCAAAGGGGGGAACTGATATGGAGCAGTGTGGAGGCAGGACATCCTAATGCTCTTAATGATGACATCTTATCCACTGACTGCAGTACTGAGTAAATAAACTAAAAGTAGAGACAGTAAAGAGGAGGAGAAACCAAGTTAAATGTATTGAAAAATTTCCCACAATATAAAGCAATGTTATATTGATTCCAAAAAGCAGAGAGAACCGCACTGAGACAGACAGAAACAATCAGGAAAACAATCAAGAGAACATGATATTGAAACAAAATCTCATTTTATTACATGGTTGTAATGTTAGGTTTATTTACAAAAAGGTATAGTGGATGAAAATCCTGTTTAGATGAGGATTTCCAATATGTTCTTTGTCCATATGGCCTGGGTTCAAACATCTGTTCTACACTGAATCTCTACCATCTCCAGGGATGTTTTTCTGTTGCTGAGCCTGACCTCTGACCTCATTATGTCTGGGGCCAAGTGAAAAGATCAGAAGATCATCACAACAAACACAGCCACCACAATTAATTGACCTAGAATACTGTGAAAGACAGAAATATGTTTCCAGCATATCGTTTTATGTAGTTCAACGTGTTGCTGAGAGATAGATAAGAAGAAGAAGATTCTCATTTCTGTAGGATACATATGAAGTGACATCCAGCAGCTTGTTAGCTTGGTTTAGCATAAAGAAAGAAAAATTGGCCCAAAAAAAATGGCTAGGCTCTGTCCAAAGTATTCTGTTTGTAGTCCAAGCATTGACCAATCATGTTTGAGCGGGATTTAGTTGTATGCTGCTTCGTTGGAGAGCAAACATACTTTGTTTAACCTATCGGCTGCAATGATTTGCAGATATGCTTGAAAGTATGTAAAAGTATGATTCATATTTTGTTTAACACAGTTTTCCAACATAAAAGTAAAATAAAAGTCTCTCTCTCCCTCATTAGGAAATTCTGCATTCATGAATGCCCCGCCCACCACTGCTGCTTGTGCTAGGTTGAAGGGTGACAGAGCAGTGCACTGCAAGATGGCTAGCATTAGAGCAAACACTGGAGGGATACTGAAAAGTCCTTTCTCTGCCAGTGGCATTTGTTAGCAGCAACTGGCTTTTTTACTTTTTTTACATACCAAATGTAGCTTGCCCAGGGTATGTTTGAATCTCAGATTTTAGGGTACAGACATATATATCTATATATATATATATATCATATATATATATATATAGGCTAGTTTTTTTTATTAACCATCTCTTTCTTCATATTTACTATACAGACATGAAAATGGCATGGATCACTTCACCTATACACACCATATTTCCAATGTGTATGTATTTGTTGGTCACTGCTGCAGTACTCTATGAGCTAAATGGATAGCCTATTCAGCTACAAATGTGAGCAATGTATATGTGCCTAACAACTTAGCCTAAGAAATATTCAAAAATCATTACATGAAAGGTTCAGAATCCATAGTGTAAGTGAGTAAGTAAAGCTTTATTTATCTAACACCTTTTAACACAGAGGTCCAAAGTGCTTTACAAACAACAAATATATATATATATATATATATATATGGGTATAACCATACCCAATCAAAGAAACATAGGGAGCATGTAAATACAAACATAAGGAAGAGAAAACAAGAGAGAAGATACATTAAAAGAGAGAAGACAGATGAGAAAACAAACAGGGAGATCAATAAAAAAGGATTAACTGTAAAGGGTGGGTTTTGAGGAGTGTGACATGCTTTAAGGTGATTTGATTGAAGAAACCCTAATCCACTGGCCATACATCTGGTTGTTGTGTGTGCGTTTGTGGGAGTGTGTTGTATGTTGCTGTAGCAGTGGGGGCAAATTTTTATTTAATGCTCCTACATAAAAAAAAATAAAACAAGTCTTCATAGTTAAAGTGATAACCGGCACAAGGATTATCATTTAATTTCCAAGCTATATTCAGTATTTGTAAACCACAATAAAATCAATGAAATGATGTCAGTGAGGCCTGTTCCCTGTTGCAAGACAGAGCATTTGTATTAAAAGTAAAATAAATAATAAATGTATTCATTGTGACTAAAATATCTGCAATAAAAGATGATATCTCGTTTCACAGAGAGCTCTACCATTTTATCATGAAGGCCAGACAGTCACAGTAGAGAAAGGCAGCAGAGAGTCACTGAAAAGGGGGTTATTAAGAAATACATATAGCACGCTCAATAGAAGTTAAAAGTCCAGTGTGTAACATTTAGGAGAATCTATTACCAAAAATTACATTTATCAATAATAAGAATAATATAATATAGGCATGTTTACATTAGTGAACAATCACCTGAAAATAAGAAATGTGTTTTCATTTAAAATGGATGGATTAGGGTGAAATTTGGTGCATACGTTCATTGTGCTCAGATGATGACTCCTAGTGATTTTAGTCACCCATTGACCCCTCTAGTGCAACCATAAGGTTGGCATGTGGTTTTGATAGAAAAATCTCAACAACTATAAGATGGATTATTATGACATTCATGTCCCCCTCAGGTGCTGATCCTCTGACAGTTCCTTTGTCGGGTGCAGATGGCTCACCTGGTAGAGCTGGCGCCCCATGTACCAAGGCTGAGTCCAATGTCGAATCACCAAATATCTGCAAAACTAATCACATTGTCATTGTCAGCTGTGCTTTGTGTTGAAACTAAAATGGTAAATATTTTGCATTTATGCAGTTTATGCTTCTAGGGGTCTCTCATAACAAAACAATAATAAACAACATAGTTTGACGTTGGTAAGTATTGAGGGATCATGGGAGTTGTTGTCTTCACTGTTAAACAACCACCATTGCTGAATCTGAATCTATCTGATGTGACTCAGACAGAAATCATCTACACAGACAAGGTAGTGTGACTTATTGTTCACAACTGCTGACTAACTTCCTTTCTCACACTCTGACATATCTGTGTTTCCCCCGGAAGTTATAGCAACTAGAGAAGGTAAAAGAGGATGTGGCGCCACTGACAGGTGACCAAATGAAACACACCGTTACCTCGAATAAAATTCTGGATTTCTCTGGGTTTGAACATTGTTGAAAATGTAATGCAAAACATGTAATCGTCTCATCGCTTTTAGATATTTAAATGCAAAATGTTACCTGTTATACCTTTGATATAAGCATGTTAGCATTGTCACTGTGAGCATGTCAGCATGCTGTTGTTGGCGTTGTTGTAGTTCAAAGCTCTGCTGTGCAGCCTCACAGAGGTGTTAGTATGACTGCAGACAGACTTAAAGGTCAGCTAAGGTAAGCTACACTGTAAAAAAAACTACAACAGTAGGTACCTGATTAGAGGCATTAGGGTTACAGCTCGATAACTTCTGAGGAACTTCTGGTGAGCTGTGAAATTAAATGACATAATTTGTGTTTAGACATTGAGGAACTGTGAAAGTAACCACTGAAGTGCAGTTCCCGATGAACAAAGGTTGGGTGTTGGGGCGTTCTTCTCACCGTGACTGTGGCCAACATCTCCAGCAGGGGGAAAAAAAGGGAAAAAAGGGGGGGGGGGGGGGGAAAAAAAACACCCCCCCTCCCCCAAAAAAATTTTTTTTTAAAAAAAAAAAAAAAAAAAAGTAAAAAAAAAAAAAAAAAAAAAAAAACCCCCAAAAAACGGGGGGGGGGGCTTGGTGGGGGGTCAAAAAAAAAAAAAAAAAACCCCCCCTTCTCGGGGAAGGAAGGGAAAAGAAAAAAAAGGAAAAAGTTTTTATTTATTTTATTATTATTTTTATTTATTTTTTTTTTTTTTTTTTTTTTTTTTATTAAGTTTTTTTTGGGTTTTGGCTCACCGTGACTGTGGCCAACATCTCCAGCTTGGGCCAGCATTATATTGCGTGATTTTCATCAGTCTTTTATACAAAATATATATTTATTGTATTTTTCTTATTTGTATTATATACAAAAGTTATTTTACATAGGCAACTAAAATTGTGCAATATATATTATCTACAGGTTTTTTTTATATATATAAAAAAGTTTGATATTTGGATATCTATTTTTTTGACTGTACATACTGCCTCTCCTTTATTCCTGTTGTGCTATGTGCCATTGTAACGAAATTTCAGTTTGATGCAAATCTAAATGACCAATAAAGTCTGTCTAAGTCTAAGTTGTGATGTCTTAGTTATGATGACTGTATTTTGGTTTTGGTTGGACTTACATAAGAAATACAACAATATTGATTATGTAATATATATTTCTTCTGCAGCCTTTAATGATTATTTTCTGTAATTTGATGTAGTTAATCCTTTTGTGTGTGTGGGATATATGATGTGTGGATGTGGGAATTGTTGTTTACTTTGTGTCAACCGCTGCTGCCTGTCAAAACAAACACCCCTGTGTGATAACATTTGGTGAAAAAGCAGTGAGACATATTTCCATGTTACTGATGAAGTGCCTCAGAGCAGCAATTTCACATTAAACAGACTGAGTGTATACATTTTTCTTCAATTATAGCACACATACATACATATTAAGTTATTAACAAATATTCTGATGTGAATTAATTTTTTAGTAAAAAAAAAAAATTCTCAAGTGACCAACCTTGAACTTATAATCTTAAACTTCGATGGTATGTTATATTTCTAGACTTTATTGCTACCAAATGCTTTCATTAGTAAGGTGGCTGAGTGGTTAGCACTGTCACCTCACAGCAGGTCCTCAGTTCAAATCCTCACAGGGGGCCTAATGCTTAGCATGAGTCAAAGGCAGAGAATGAATTTCCCTATGGGGATTAATGAAAGATAATATAACTTAACTTAAGTTCTGTATGTGAAAATGCCATCATGATGTGCTGTTCTTCAATCAGCACAGGATTAAAGTGCTCATAGCTTGTCCAGATGGAGAAAAACTTCATTTGTATGTGTGGTCTAGGCTGCTGCCCACATCGCATATTAGCGTTTACTATCACTCTTTGTATTGTTTGTGTTTGGATGAAGTCAATTTTTAAAATGTAATGTTGAAATAAATCTAAATATCTAGCAAGAAAACTACTATGGTATATGTCTAGTGTTAAAATCCAACAATACATATTTGAAAGTGGCATTTCCCAGAAAATCATATAATTGGATTTTGATATTTAGCCTATGTTTAAAACTGCATCAAATAATTTAACAATCTTCTCTCATTTTAACATTATATTCTTCCTGTTTACACTAATTGCTAATTGGTTTGAACATTTTAAATGAAGACAACACAAGCAAATAGACTATAAAGATGAAAGTAGTAAACAAGGACACGGAAAGCAACATTCAGAGAGAATAAATAGAAAGGGAAAACTACAGTAAAGACCATAAAGTGTCACATTACTGCACAGAAGTTCTGAGAAAAATTCCAACTGTGTGACATTCCTGTGTCACAAAAAAGCTTTTTGCCCTAAAACAGGACAAAAGACCATCATCATCTTCCAGCAGAAGATTACCAGGGAGCACAGCCTGTCTCTGTACCCGATCCAGGTTAGAGAGAGATGACGAGCCCTTGACTGACGAAGCACAGCACTTTACCCTTCAGGGAATAGCTGGGGGGAAATGATGGAGTCAAAAACAGAAAAACACTCTCAGGGTACGTAATGATGGAAAAGCTCTGCTGCTCTAAAAGAGAGGACTGATCTCAATAAAATTTGAAAGAGTTTGTACTGACAAGAAGAACACTGTGTACACAATGAAACTACATTTCCATAATAATCAGTGTTGACTGCAGCCTCAAGTTAGTTTAAAACAGAGCAGAGTGTATATTTGGATGCATAGATGTTGTTAGGACATGATGCTGGAAAATAACTGCAATAAAAATGGCTTTCTACTGTTTGAACATGACAAAGTGCAGAAAGGCCTACCATGGATGAATGTCCTATAAAAGTTTCCCTGAAAGAAAGCTGAAATATTCTTAAAGACAGAGGCTACATTCAGACTAAATGAAGCAATGTGGCACCATCCTGCAGGGTTGTGCGGAGGTGTGTCCTTCCATTAAAGTGGCATTAAAAAATCTGAAAATAACGTTTTTCATTCTCTGATTGCTTTGTTCTCAACCACCGCTGCTCTCCTTCTCTCGCTCGTTGAGCCAGGGCGGAGGAGCAAACAGTAACTGACAAATCCTACTCATCAATCCTCACACCTTCAAGCATGTAGCCCCGTTGTAACGGAGACGTTAACTCCTGCCGTGCTGGACTGACGCACCAAGTCAAACCGTGTGAATCAAAGCCGGCACACGTGTGTCGAGAATAGCTCTGCACACGGAGCTACAGCCCTGCAGGGTGACTCGGTGGCTAAACAGACTAGCTGCATGCCAGTTTATTTATACATGTAAGACTGTGGGTCGCTACAACAAGTTAACTGACCGCGTCTGACCATTTCTCTCATGTCCTATGCTATAAGCCACAAGCAAACAGTACGTATGAGAGGAAATCTGCAGCCACTGACCAAACTAAAAGTTCTCCTACATTTCTGGCAGTTATTTCAGCTAAGACATTAAAACCATAAAATCCCATAAAAAGTTGTTGACAAAAGCCAGAGCCCCAGTGTAAACATTTATTACTCAAAGCTTCTGAACCTGTCTACAGATTTTACGGCAGTATCGGCCAAGATGGCTTAAATGTCCTTTTACCTCCAGCGAGCTCAGTGAAACCTACAGTAATACCTGGATCAAAGTGTGTGTTAGTATGTTCTGCAAGCAGAAATGTACTAATGAGTCTACTGTGGTTTTAATCCCATATATTGAATCTTGATCTTGAAGACATCTTTGCAGCGACTTGCATTAAAAGTAAAACTCAAGTGGAGATGTCAGTAGACTTTAACACACAAGTAAACATGCACACACACACACACACACACACACACACACACACACACACACACACACACACACACACACACACCGTATCTTCTTCACACACACACACACACACACACACATCATTACTTAATATCTCGATACTGTTCTCTGAAATAATTTTCATGCTTCTAAATAAGTTGAAGGGTAATATGTTAGAGCCAGATATCCAAAACAAAGCTAACAGCAGATGTTCTCCAAATACGGTAACTACCAATAACTGCAGAGACAGAGCTGAGCCTTGTAGGTACTCCAGCCTTTCTTTAGGACATCCCTGTCATCTGCAGACCCCTCACTACCAACCTATAAACATGACGCAGACTGCCGAATATAAACACAAGCAGCCTGCAGTCATATACAAGCTGCGAGACAGCGACAGCTAAAGGCTGCAACTCACAGTAACACTAAATAGAAAACACACATACATACACAAACCCCCAACAGGCACTGAAGCATGTCTCTGTGAAGTGTAATCCCTATTAATCCACGCAAACAGCAGACAGTCAATGGGAGATGACTGTGTGTGCGTGTGTGTGTGTCTTCCCTTAGGGAGAGAAGAGTTTAAGATATATTGTGGGCGATAATCATGTTTAACTGTATAGCTCAAGTTCAAACAAATGCAATTAATATTGCATAATGGTTGGCATAATGTAAATATATTCCATCCTTTACTTTTTAAAACAGTTTTTCTTGCTCAGGATACTGTGGGTGTTTTTTTTTTTTAATCAGTTAAATTTGTATAGCACCAAATTGTAACAAAGTAATCTCAGGACACTTTTCAAATAGACCGGGTCTAGGCCGTACACACACGCATAGACAGAGAAACACATTCACACTTATGGGTCGTTTTGAGTTTACAATTCACCTTAGACTGGGAGAGAAACCAGAGCACGCGCACGAAACCCACAAAGACACGAGAACAAGTGAACTCCTCCCAGAAAGAGCCCAACTGGTGGATTCGAATGCAGAAGTGTTAACCACTGAGCCCCTGAGCCAACCGATGATCATAGTGCATACTAATAATTGCGTCCTAGTTTCGGTTCATGTACGTACTCACAGCTCGGCAGCAGAATCAGGCTGCACCCTCCTTATTGACCACATACAGACAGAATGACTCGCCAGGTTGTCTGTGTTGGTTGGTTATTAAAGGAATATAAACAGCCAAGTGTGAAGGAAGATTATCTAATATTTGTTATGTCCTTTGAAGGTTTTGTAGGTTGGTGAAAAGTTTTTATTTTCTTGTCATCACGCTCCTTCAGGAAAGCGATGAGTCAGCAATTCTTCTTCTCAGTTTATCAGTGTGATTATTTCAGGCTTTGTTTTGTCAGTGGGGAGAGGACGATGTTTTCCGGGTGTCATGGTTGGCTGTGTCTTGCTACAGTAGATGTCCACACCTATACACACTATTTTATTTATTACTGAATCCCTTGCTCCACAGTCAGTGTGGTTAGCAGTGGTGGGAGTGTAACAAAGTAATATGCCGTTGTGTATTTATATGTTCATACATATCATACTATTTAATTTGCCTTGAAATGTTGCTGCTGCTGTGGTTTAGTACCCGGTGTATGCTGGACTCCAGTGACTACTGTTGGACTACTAGCTCACTGTATTTGAGGCCTCTTCTCAAATTGTATTGTATGCCTATGTTCTTTTATATACTGTACTCAGTTGTACTGTACGTAAGTAAAATGTTGAGGTACTTGTACTTTACTTGAGTATTGTCATTTCTTGCAGTTTAGTCCACAACATTTTGGAGGTAAAGATTGTACTTATTACTCCACTGCATTTATTTGACAGCTTTAGTTACTAGTTACTTTGCAGATTTTGTTATTAATAGAATAATATAAATCAATTAATAAATTGTGGTATGATGGTATTATTTTAGGTTAAGCTACCCAGCAGATATAAAGTGATTAAAATAAGCCCCACCTTTACCAGCTGCAACATGAATGTGATGAACACATTAATGCCTCAATAATTATAATCGAGTGATATAACATATAACATATATGATTGTGAATTTGGCCATGAGTGCATTAATCAATTAACTTGGTACTTTAAGTATATTTTATACTGTAGTATTGCTACAGTACTTTTAAAAGTATAAGATCTTTGTAAAAGGTCTGAATACAGACATACTCCCTCACCTTTTATAGTGTGTTTTACATTCATGAAAACCTTTCATGTTTCTTGATAGAGCACTCATTTGACAAATACAATATTTTAGAATGATAACAAGTAAAATCCGTGTTTGTAAAACTCCACACAGTAAAATTTACTGTACACTGGAATGATATAGCTCAGTGTCAAAGTGTGGAAATTCAGATGGTGTGGCCTTTAGGATCTCAATATTTTGTAAGGAAATATGAAACATCACTGATTCCGTGTCCCAGTCTCGTTTGACGTCAGTAACTCCATTACACTGGCAGCTAGCTGTGTCTCGAGTACGGCTATAAAAAGACATTTTGCATGAAAAATGCAGAAGAGTTCCACCTGACGCCTCAGTCACGTCGTCAGTGCCAACATTACCACTAAACCTGACTTTTTTCCAAGAACATTCATAGCTCATATCTTTCAATTGTGTTCCTTGTAGTCCATTTTCACAGCTGTTTAAAATTAAGAAGGAAAAAAAAACCCATTCCCGTCAGAACAGAGAGATAGCTGACGTGCCACAGAGGCCACTTTGTTGGAAAATAAAACTAAAACCCAATAAGGCGACAACTGCCAAAACACTCTGAGAGCCACTTCAAGCTGCAAATGTTTTAGGGAAGGCATTTCAAAGGGTTTTCTGTCTCTCTCAGAGAAGTTGTGATTTCATACGTATGACCTTCATGTGCACTTCATCACCATGTATTTTTCACTCTTTCTCCTCTCAGTATTCTATGTCTTTAAAAGTGACTGCTAAACACACCCACAATTGTTCATTTCAGCAACATTTTTCATCTTCTTCCATCTCCTTCTCATATCTGCTCCTTGACTTTTACACATCACTAAAGACGCAGGATCTTCCAGTGACTCTTTGTTTCTCTTTGTCTTTCCATCCAGTCCTCTCTGCTTTTTTTAAGCGATTAAATATGCAGGGATGTTTCTTCTTTTTCCTTTTTTTGTCTTCGGTTCAGAACCTTGTCCCTGCTCTGTGTTGTGAGGCTGTGGCGCCAGCAGTTGAAGTGCTTCAGCTTGGCGCTGCTAGTAGTTATGAATAAAAGACGCCTTGTTCTGTTGTAGTCTGGCTGTGCATCTGCCTGCAGCTGCTGCTTAAGTGATCTCTGAGGACCCCTGGACGGTATTTGAGGGAGAAAGACAAAAGTAGGAGCTTGTGTGACAGGACAATTGCGAGAACTTCTTTACATTCATCTCGGTATGTGCATGAAAACACCTGACTGTATGTATTCGAATTCACGAGTTTGGCGATGGGTGTATGAGTGTGTGCCATGGTGTGACCTGACCTGGCATGTTTGTGTATATATGTGTGTTTTGTGTGTGTCTGGTGCAGTCAGGGGGTTTGCAGGGAGGGGTTAAACTCCAGCGTGATGCTTCATGGAGCGCGATGAGAGGAGAGGTACTCAGGGACAACACAAGCCATTCCAAACAGCACTCAGTCTGAATAATGCAGCAGTGTGGAGGAGGGAGGGAGGAAGAAGGAGGACGAGGGAGGAGGTGAGGAGAAGGAGAAGAAGAGGAAGAATCAGAGGACAGGGTGTAAAAGAGATTGTGTAGTGAGTGAGGAAGAGTTGCCGAATGAAGCGAGCACAGTGAAAGGTGGAGGAGGTAAGAGAGGAAATAAGGTGCACGATAATGGGAGAGGAAGAAATGGAGGGAAAATGCCCAAATGGGGAGGGCAGCTGATTCACAGTGATGAAGAAGAGAGCAGTGAAGGAAGAGGGTGGCAGAGGGGGCAGGAGAAGAAAGGTTGGCACAGAAAACAGAGCGGCGATGGATGTGGAGGCAAGAAGAGTAAAAAAATCTAATCTGTACATGAAGAGTAGAGGAGAACGGAAGACAGCAGGAGAGAGGAAAAGAGGAGAAGGGAGGGATAAACAGTAGAGAGGAGAGGAAAGACAAAGGAGGCCAGGAGAGAGTTACTCAGTAAGAAAGAAAAGATTTTAGATATGAGGATTATTCCCACTTGACTGTAGTTTCAAAAATATTTTTCTTAAAGCTAAAAAGCTTTTCTAAAGGTCTAATAATAACTCTTCATATACAGCGCTGCTTTAATATTGGTAAACAGATATCCCCATTTGCACTTTGGGCTTGGCAAGAACTTGTCTGATCATAAATAAGATGCACAGAGGTCACATGAAGGTAAAGCTGCCCTTCAAAAAGAACAGTGAAGAAAAATAATCCCAAATCTACAGACCAGATTTTATTGGGACCTTTTTCTGGGAACCAGAGATGTATGACCTAATAGGAACTCATCCCTTAGGTTACCTGTTTAGTATCAACCACAACTTTGATATGTGTCTCAAAAAACTGAATGTGATAAATCTACAACATGCAGGTTACATAAAACTGCAACTGTAACACAAAGAAATATGGAAATGAAATACATAAAATCCTTGTGTACAACCAGGATATTCAGCAGACCCAGCAGACTGTAACAGCCTAAACTGCTCAGGTATGATATCTCCAAATGGTGCCATGCCCTTGTTCCGACGGCCCATTATTCCCAAAACAAGCGGCTATTGCTCCGAAGGTTTATTGTTCCAAAAATACACACTCACACACATTAATTTATGTAACGGGCATTACTAACATACCTTTTTTTAATCCAAACCATAATCTTTTCCTAAACCAAGTAGTTTTGGTGCCTGAACCTAACCAAACTGTGGCGGTTTCATAAAGTTAACCATGTGTTTATTATTGTTATCATGATAAAGAGGGTCACCTGACTTTGCCCATTCCTGCACGTTTAAATACACTAAGATCTTAAGGACAAAAACCTCCAGGGAGAGGGTGTATCTTCAGAAAAACGGGCCTTTGGAGCACTGGGCTTTTGTTTTTAGAAGAACGGGCTATCGGACATATGGGCTTTTGTTCCAATGGCAAATTTGTCAGACTATTTTGGTTTTGGAATAATAGGCATTGGACCCATAGCAGGTCCTCCTCAGACAACACAGCACAGCTAAAACCATCTTCAGGTCACACTGTTTAAATATTTGCCACACTGCTGCTGAACAGACTCCAACAAACTCGTGCAATTTGAAATATTTAGGTGCTAGAACAGAACAAAGGCTTTGTTGTGGGAATCATTCAGTGAGGCAAACATGAATGGCAATACATAATTGTAGGATTAATAAAACGCCTCTAAGAGTAGTAATTATAAACAGCAGCAATAACAACAGCTAATGGGGCTGACCCCAGGAAAGGTTGATTTGATAAAAACATTAAAGAGCAGCAGCAAGTACAACAAAAGGGTTAGAAGCATTAAAAACAAGACAAATGCCACAGCTAAAAATTCACTGATTCATTTATACATTGACAAAGAACAATAAAAGGAAAAATATAACTTTTCACAGTGATATTCGGTGTAACTTTATTGTGGGAAGCTGCATGCATCTTGCTTCATACCTGACGTGCCAGTAATCAGAGAAAGCAACATTTGCTCTGACCTCATCGTTTTAAATTTCACCACTAACACTCTCAGGTTGATGGTGATGGTTAAAAGGGCTGAAATCTAATTTGGAGGACTCACAAATGGAATATGTGCTACATCAGAGGCGTAACTGAAGAGGAGAGCAACTCAACCACCATGAAACAAGGAGGGGACATAACAAAGAGAACCTGAGAGATACACACGTTGAGAGGAGAGATGATGATATTTTTAGCAGCTACACTTCCCGTCTCTGTGTGTGTGCCTCTGTGTGCACTCATAGAGCCCTTAAAATGTGTTGGATCCCACAGTATAATTCATACTACAAGTAGTTATGCCTAATGTATGTCATCTTCCACACACTTTGTGCATATCCAAATATTGACACTTCCATTTTATATTTAGTGGAAAGGAATGTTTGTTCTAAAAATACACCAGGAACTGTCTATATATGTTTTGTTTTTTTGAGTCATGAGTCTCATGGTCACACAATACTAAATTACTACATTATTATTTCTGGAAAGAAATCAACAAGACAAAACTACCAGATGGAACTGTGGCACACCAAAGATGTGTGAATGACTGTATGCTGTCAGCTTTTTGCCATTGCTGTCAGTCAGAGGTTGTTCAAAGTCATTGTTTTGCAAGTCACAAGAAAGTCTCAAGTCTTTGTCATAAAGTCCCAGTAAATTTGAGTCCTAAAATTTGATTCCTAAGTCATACCACATATAAAAGACCAGTGGAGACCAGCCATGTAATTGCAGATTACAACCATCCAACCACATCCATTCCAGGTGTGTAGGAGAAACTACGGTGATTTAGAAACACGTTTGGTTTGTCCGTCCTGGGCTACTGTACAAAGATGGCAATTTGCAGACTCCATGGAAGGCAACCGGCGGCGTGTAGATATAAAAGGCTCATTCTAAGGTAAGAAAAACACAATGATTCCTATATTCAAGTGATTATATTCCATTTCTGCCAATAGATCCTCCTAAGTGTTATATACTGGACCTTTGAATAAACTTCAGTAGCTAGGTTCACATTTTCTCTACAATCAAATGCTCATCAACATTTAGAATTAAAAGGCAGGAGTCCAAGTCCCTGGTTTTGCAAGTCTTGCACAAACAATTGCAGTTCTAAAAACGCACACACTACTGTTCAGATTGGCAGTTTATGAAGTGCTGGTTATCTGTGCCACATGGAGGACAAAAGATAACTGGCATTCCTAAATGAAAAGGATGTTTTGTGAAGCCATTTTTTTCAGACATTGTGTGCTGGTTATTCTAGATGACCCCACCTAAGCCTCTGTTGTATGTCCTCAGACATCATGTCAAGATAATAACTTTATTTGTAAAGTGCTGATCAAAAAAGGGTTTGTACATCAAAGTTTAAAGCAACAGCAATGTAAATATGAAAACGCAATTAAAGGAATAAAAGAAATGACAGAGAGGGAAAATAAAACAGAAGAAGATGGACAAAGAAATCAGAATATAATATATAATCTGTTTCATTAATGACACCTTTCAGAATGTTGGACAGTGGAAGAGTAAACTGCACCGTGCCTCAGCCCAGTCTCTGAGGGTGTTTGAGATCTCTTCAAGGCACTGAAGGTCAGAACAAAACAGTTTTATTTCAAATATACTTTTTTGTGTTTATTAAATTGAATAAACATAAAAATGTAGCAGGTATAAATGAGCAATCAGGGATATGTTGTGATCTACTGTATGTAATCGGGAATTCGGGATTTTCAGACCTGCCTGAACTCATCTTAATTAAAGTGAAAGGTGTGCAGAATTGCACGTCATAAAGGACTGGACTACCATATTTCACTCAGTTAGTTAAAATCTGTTGATTTACAAACAAATATTTTATTGGGGGTTCTGAAAGGCTTGATATTTGGACCACTGGTTTTTAAATTCATACATGTTCACACTTAGCAACATTATAAGGAAACATAATCAATTATTATAAATCCTTTATATTCCCATGTGACCGTCAGTTTGGATGGCTAAAGTGAAGTAAAGTGTGGCAGATTTTATTAGCTGTATAGCTAGCTAGCTGACAAAGTTGGTTGGAAACTACAATACAGCAGGACAGAACATAACATTATCCTAACTCTGATATCGTGGTGAGTAGAATCCTCGACTGATGTTTCACCATCTCCAACAGAGACAGTTCTTACATAACCTGTGAGTCATCATAATAATGTAATTAGCTAATGATTTGGTAACACAGGCTACAACTACTGGCAAGGGTTTGATCAATTCTTTACACCCTGTGTTCTTTGCAAAGGCAAAAAAACACCACTTTCCAAACTGAGTATTGTTCTTACTACAGCCCCAGGTACCCTGCTTCAGAATTTGGAGAAATCTAAAGCTTGACAGACCTGTTGTGCCCAGTCACAGTTACCAAGCTGGACAACCGCTATCTCTTCCCTAGATAGCGGTTGTTTACCTGAGGACATGCATTCTCAGAGTCAAGCAGAAAACACTGATTGAAAGAAAGGCATCAAAATATCTCTTAGTCTGCTTTCTTTCACTTTTATTTGTTTTAACAACTTAAATATTCATACACAGGTGGAATACATGTTCAGTTTCTTTGACTCTCTGTAACAATACACTTTAGTCTTTGCAAAAAACCATTAAAAACAATTCACATTTTCAGCAGGTTGTGGCCAGCTTTCAAAAGCATCTAAGCACTAAGGTCACCTGTGTGTCTTTACTGGCAGCTGGTGTAGTTTGTTGAAACAAGAAAGGGTTTTACTTTCTATTTTTTGTTTATTTTTATGTATATGCTGATGTATTGTACTGTCCGTACATAGTGCAGATGTGCTTTTGGGATGCCAGGCTTTGTTACAGAAGAGATCTTTTCACTCAGTTAACAGAAATACTATCTGCAATCCTGACAAGCATAAATGTCATTTGAACACACATCCGTTCATTTCCAGTGCAAATGGTTAAAATGGAAAACAGAATAAATTGAGAACACAACAGCAACTGAATGTATTCATCACTCCTTGAAAAAAACCCATTAACACTCATATTATCATGAGGAACAAGAATAAATGCTATGTCTAAAATGTACTGTATACTCTCAAATATCATACAACTGTGATATTTAGTGCAATTTCACTTGTTTTACACCACGGCTTGCTTTTTCCCCTTCTCCCGAAGCATGCACTAAGAAAGGAAGGTCTGTCACAAAACCTTAACCAGCAGGGGGCAGTTTGCATTAGCTTTCTAATTTAGCAATTTTAATATAATGTTTAGGTATATCTACACAACATGAATGCATCCTTTCAGTGCTTTCACTTTTTTTCCTCTCTTAATGCAAAAATCTCAATTGTAATCACGTCTATGTCAGAGGAATTTCTTTTCCAACTTTTGCAGAATCATACTGTACCAAATGTAGATGCAAAGTTAAAGCATTATGAATTCAGTAGCTATAATATTGATAATGAACACATAGTAATTGGAGTCATAATAGGTAGTAGTGCACACAGAAGATTTAAAAGCATCATCATCGAGAAAAGCCCTTTGCAAAAAGCTAATGAAAACCGCCGCCCTGATTTTTTAGCCTTGCTAGCAGCAGCGTGCCGCTCTGACAGTGGTCAGCTTGTCGTTCAGTTGCTTCAAATCCTTTTGGTCTGACCAGGATTTCATTTATAGCTGATGCGTGCCCCCCCAAACCTGTAGCTACAAGTTGAGGCTGTTGTCTGACTCAGTGTCAAAAGTTAGCGTAGCTTTTGCACTCACAGGCTAACACTGTCCTTCTGTAGTGCATCTTACTATGGTGTCTTCCAGTCCACCACTCACAGTTGCTGTTTCCTACATTCCCATGGTCATCCATGTATTGCAATTTTGTGAGTTCTCACAGTTCTGTACAGTATTGCACGATTCAACTCATCTCCAGGAAGTTTCCCAGAAAAATATTTAGCGCTAAATGAACCTTTAAACTGTTGCCTGCAACCAGTGTGGAGGACAAATATTTTACATCTAATGCCATAATCAGCGTTATTAATGTTCTTTTAGCAATCCAGAGAATTAATATGCATGTTTTCATGCAGGTATTCATGGTTCTATAACAGATTCAATTCTCAAGTAACCACCCCCACCATACATTTAATGAAACAGTCATCATCATAATGAAATCCTTTTAAAGACCGGCTCCTGGACAGTTGAGTATCTTTTTTAACAAAGTATTAAAAGCAGCATCCCACTGTCTTGACTGTTTATATAACTATATATAACTAGTGATACAGATTGTGCAAAAATGCAGTGGTGTTAATGGTTTTGTCAAATGAGAAGTCTATGTTTGAATATTTCCTTTAAACTTCACATTCAAATGGACAGAAGAGAAGTAACTCTAAGTCTCTGGCTACATGTCAGGCCTGTGCAAAGATACATTAGATGGGTGCTTAAATGTGTAAAACCTTCTATCATGATATGCTTGAAAAAACCAAAGGTTTCTTAAGGGATTTTAAGAGTGGCTTGAATCCATATTTTTGCTAGAAGAACCTTTCATATCATGGAAGGATAACTCACCTCTGATCTATCTCAACACATTTATCATGGTTTGAAATGCAAGTATATGAGGAGCCCTTAAATTTTCTACACCCTTTCACGGACTGAAAAAATCACATAATTTGTTTTATACAGTATGCTACATAGCCCCCCAAGAAGGTTTTTCACAATTTTTTTTTTTTTTTTTTGCCAAAGTTTTGTCTTGGATACAAATACAGTATTTTTGTCATAAGGATAAAATAATAAAAATATTCATTTGTACATCCGTAATAGATTCTTTATACAGTAGGAAGAAAAAGTCACTTCCACAAGCAGGAACTCCCTCTCACACAAAGACTAAAGTGCTGGAGCCAAGAATGCACTGTCTGCATCCAGCTGGCTTAATATTGGAGTCTAGATATAACTATGTCATAACACACTTGTTTGTTTTGGGTAACTATGAAAAACTTAGACCGGCATCTTTCCTCATGCAGGCAGCGGTCATGCCCACAGAGCTGGTAGCTCATAGGTCCACTTGCAGTCAGTTGACCAGGAAATATAAGGATACAGATTTTTCATTGCTGCTATTTGTGGGTACATGAATGTTAAGAAAGAAAATAAAATAAAGCCACGTGTAAGAAACAGCCTGGCAGGGCCGTGGCATCAAACTCATGCAGAGTGGAATAATGAGGGGAAGAGCAGCTTCCGTGGCCTGAGGAGAGAAACAAGAGAAGATGAGAGAGTCAGTCAGTGGGCACATGCAGCACCTCCATATTTACACATGGATGAATGGAGCTGAGGAAAACAACGGTTAACTGAGTAACTCTTGGATAAAAATCTGTAAAGATCAGTGAGGGTACAGTTTTCATCCCTCCTTAATAACTGTACACTCACTCAAGACGATACAAGCAGATCATATTGCCTTCTTGCTTTATGTCAGCACATCTGATATATGACAGTTAATGACCACATGAAACTTCCACATTGGTGTCAAAACCAAAGATCGCTATAGATCGCAGTATGCCCTGTAGAGTGGTGTAGCAGTACTATATTCTATTCTATCTTATTGTTACAAATAAAACACACGTAGGTCAAATAGCAAAGAAGCCTATAAACACACTGATGTATGAGCATTAAATCAAAAACACAGCATGTCAGCTTGCCTACAAGGGAGTGACTCCTCATCAACAACGATTAAAGTTAGCCATCACTAACAGATTTGCGCAATCATTTCTTGGTACAATTAAAACATCAAATGCAAGGGTGACGTATCAAACCTAACCTGCCTAACCCTTTGAGTTAAAGTGAGTGAAAATAATGATATTAGGCCACTGCACTCCTGTTGTATGCATCCATCCACAGTATTTTACTTATTGATGGCAGTGAGCTGCCAAAAGTCTTCACCGAAAATGATACACAGGTTATTAACACACAGTCTGCCCACTCTGTGTAACGAGGCAGACCAACTGGACAATCAGTTTATACCGAATATAGACAATGACAAGAGTCACTGACTGTTTTTGATAACATATACTATTTAAACAGTTGGCACATAGCTCATTCTCACATTATATAGGGGATAGCTAACAGTGTTGTTGACGGAGTTGTGTGCGTCTTTACGCATAGTGGGTAAACTTGGATTAAGACGTACCGTGGCCGAGTGTTGATGGCCTACCTATGCATTTAATGTAGACTAAAGAAATCAATGCCAGTTTAAGACTGATTTTATAGTTTAGTCCTCAGTTGTCAGTGTAGAGTTGGTGCACTCTGTAGCTCGCTGGATCTGCATGTAAGAATATGTGGGTGCACAAAGATGCCTTGCATAACACTTGATGCAGGTGCATTGCACTTCATGCCTCTGCGGCTCAAGGCTTGTTCTCTGTATTTATCTCATGTACACAAATTGATCCAAATGTGGGAATGAGTTGTATCATGTGTGCATGCAACAGCATTTAGAGCGCTCAGTGTAGTAAATTGTGGGCACAAAGGGTTCATTTCACATAAAAAAGGCTTAAAAAATACAGATTTGTCTAACTCAGATCAAAGCCTCATATTAGCTTCTTGTCTAGAACGATGGCTGTGGATTTTGTTCCTTTTTTTTTTTACAGTGTTCTCAAGTTAGGAAGGGATCACTTAATGGCCAGTATGGACAGAAGGAATGCTCACTACGACCAACAACTCTCTCAACATACATATGGCATATGAGTATTGTATTGAGATGGACTTATCAATGATAACATACCCTTTTAATGCTCATTAAGTATTATTATATAAAAATTGTAGACCTGCCATATGTCTACTTGTACAATTCTTCACACTGCACCTGCAAAATGTTTGCTTGTTACCATGGCAATGCCATTATTGTGCTAAAGTACAGTATGTGCAGTTTCTGAAAAGCAGTTTTACTACACCGTTTTTCTGGAAATAAGCTGGTAGTTGCTTATACAGATGGTGTTTGACACATATTTATCTGGTATTTCTATTTTAAAGCTCAGTTGACATTCTATAGTCTTCTTATCATCAACAAATTAGATCCATTGTTGTCCAAAAACAAACACAAACACACCAATGAGCCACATACTCTGTTCTGCCACTGGAAATACTCATTAGTGCACCAAATATGTATTAATCCACAGCTGAAACTAGTCCCCAACAAATGCATATTTTAATCCAGTTTGAGTAACAAACACTAAAAACTACAGTTCCCTGCTGTGTTGGGATATATTTACAGAAAGTATTTATTCATGACCCGTTTTTTAAAGATCTATGTTTTTAGTATGAACTAACCGACTGGTGGGGAAGTTGGAGTATTTAAGTATTTAAAGACAGACGTTTCATAGGATTTTTAATATATAATCCTCCTTTTATGACATAGTACTGTAATATTAGTCTGTCCTCCAGCTGTTGACAGATTAAGTCACAGGATTGTTACCTTCCACTTCAGAAAGGACAGTCCGCAGCACAGATTGATCACTGTTCCTCACAGCCAGCAGCTGGAAAAGCCTCCGCTTCCTGGTTCTGGAACATGTACTGTGGAGTAAAACACACACATAGTACCTTAACCTCTAACCCTTCATTTTATAACAAATAATAGAACATGTGTGCCTATTCTGTTTATATGTTGTATATCTGTTCTTCAAGCGGTGCTGCCAACACATGCACCAGAAATATCTATTTCAACACCTGACCCTGGTACAGCACCTGTTGCTTATACAGGAGGTGAGCCCTGGTTGTGGTTATCTGGCTATATGGCCATGGGTGATCAAAACCAATAAAGACCAGATGGCTAGTTTCTAAAAGCACATTAACACAAATTCTCCTTTCTTTTAACCACCACATCCTCTGGCATTTAAGTGCTTCCGTTAAGCTACATCAATTTGCCAACATTTGTTCTGCAGTGCCTGGTGTCTCTGAAGGAAGTGTAGCCTAGGAAGACAAGGTGGAAGAAAAACAGCAGCAGTAATGAAGCAGCTGAGGATAAGGAGAATGAGAGGAAGGGCACAAGCAGGTAACACGAGGAAGAAAAAGAGGAATATTGTGATTTCTCTGTTGACCTAGGCTATAAAGTCAGCCAAAGGAAGGAAGAAGATGGAATGGGGCTGGAATATTTTCAGTAAAAGCACAAATGCATTGTGTTACCACCCATATCAGATTTTCCCTCATGAGCAAAAAATGATCTTCAAGTAGTGCAGAGGCTTATAAAGATGGTTACAGAGTGTTTTTGTGTAAATGGCACAGAACGTATGATGAATTACCAGAACATGGCACACAGACTGTGACTGGAAGTGGAAAAAAGCTGCAGCACTCTCTAATTACTGGGAGTAGTATTGACTGTCAGCTGCACAAACAAAACCAAACAGAGGAGAATATGAGATAGATGAGATATTACACTAAGCATCAAGAAATCTGCCTTTTAGAAGGATACAGCTGGATGATGGATGTAAATGATGTTTTTATCTAGGTATGAAAGAGCTGTTGATATGTTATCCACTGATCCACTGTTACAGAAGCCCTCACAAAAAAATGAGACATAAAATGGAAGAGTTTGTTATTTTTTCAGCTCTGACACCAGAATGAGCTCGATAAAATGTGTGGAAGGAAGACTCTAAAAACAGCTTCTAAGATCTGCGCACTATGGTGAAGAGAGGGATGAATGAGAGATGGATGAAAAAATTGGGGGATTTTAAAACTTTCATGAAAAAGCAGACAGTAGAATCGAGAATCAAGAACTGTACATTACATGACCAGGGTAGAGCAAGGGCATAATATATTGCAGGGAGTGCCACTAATGGCATTCTAATACATTTTATATACACTAATGTTCTATTAAGGACCTATACGCCATTATTGAGAGCTTTTGGGGTTTTGTTAGGTTGTAATACATATCTGTGGCTGGTTTTTATTCTCCACCAGCAGGACACTTGCTTTGTCATTTTAGCTTCACAGTTCACCACACAGTGATGGATCCCTTACCTTCTGGAAAAGGTTTGAAAAGGTCAACTATTACATACAAATGTTTAAAACTGCAGACTTGTTTGAAAGTAAGAAAATCATGGCCTTTAATATCAACTTATAACATTGATAACAGCAGTGCCTTAGCACCAATTAGCACCATAGACTGTATAATTAAAAATGAATTGTATCTGTGTGATGTCACCAATAGGGTGTGAAGAATAGTTGTGAAGCTCTGAGTTGTTGGTTCCTGTCACCATCCTGACTCCGTCCTGGCTAATCCAAAAATGGGCAAAGAGCTGGTAGTGTGGGTGGAGCTGAGGCTGGAAGAATGAAGTCTGGTTACCGAAAACACCCACCTGTCACTCAAAGCGGCCATGCCCTTAATTATACATAATTTTGAGCCTTAATATAATTTAAATGGGTGAGTTATATAAATATTCACCCCCCTGTGCATGACAACTGCACAGGGAAATTAGCTATAGACACCAAACCCATTTATGTACCAGGCTGTAAACATGTTTATTTCTTGGGCATTTTAATATGGGGCCTTAAGGAGATTCACTTTTAGAACCAGCCTCAAGTTGCCAGTCGTTCAAGGAATTACAGTTTACTGCAGTTACTTCCATGTTGGCTTAATTTGCCAGCCACAGAGGTTGCTGCTTGATTAGAATGTGAGCAAATTTTAGTCATTTATAAAAACTATTATACTACATTAATGACTCACCAGCAAGAGAGGTTTTTCACAACCTGACAAGTCTTATTAGTTAAACAATAAAGCATTGCATAGGATCCCTTATTAGATCATTGGTAAATAATTAAGCTTATTTACCTTGCGCCTCTCATATCCTTAAAGGTACTAATATTCCCTGTCTTGCCAACAGTTAGATGAGATCTGAGATCTGTGGAGCCAGGAGCCAGTTAACTTAGTTTGGCATAAAGACTGTAAATAGGGAGAAACAGCTAGCATGGCTCTGTTTGAGGTAAAAAAACAACAACATGTGCCTGCGATAAGCCTCAGCCATGTTTAATTCATACGCTGTAAAAATGTTTTGGTTTTATGAGGAGTAACCGGTATGTGCTGGAACCATTTCTTGGCGATCAGTGGTCGGGCCAACTTTCCATTCAAATTTATTATAATGTTAAACAATTTCTGGAAAATTGGCAAAAGAAAACCTGAATTAATGCATCCACTACTGTTATGTTGAATATTAAAAGTAAGTTCATTGAGATTAACAGTTGATGGCACAATTTCTCTAGTCGGGTGCCATTAAACCATTTCAGAAGAAGAGTGGCAGTCAAACCTCAAATTAAGAAAGATTAAGTGGAACACATGATGGAAACATGGCATTTATGTTTGTTTCATGTATAAATGTGTGGAAGGTTACAATCTCTTTGTCGCTCCATACATCTGGTGTCACTATTTTTCAGTAGACATTCAGTCACATGCTATGCTTCACATACGTCATGATTTATTCACCAAGTCTGTTTTCATTGTGCTTACATTTGCTTTTATCTATATTTAGTTTTTTCAAATATTTTATAATATTCTGACTTTTCGAATTTAGCGTTTTTTATACTTGCATAAAAACAGGTGGATGGAAACGCACTTATAGTTCCAGAACGTAAAACCACATCTTGTCTTTTGTCTAATGTCTTATTCCATTTTGTTCGTTCTTCTTTTTCTATTTGAATCAATGATACAATCTTTTGAGTCCCAGCGATCGCCTCTCCTGAAGACGAACTGGGTGTTTTCTTTACTGCCGCTCAGGCGACTCCAACCATTTGTCTCCTGTTAATGACCTCATAAACAGCATCATCTCCTCTTGCAATCAAACAAGTGGTGCAAGACCAGACACAATTATTCCACGGATGTACTTCATGTCTTTCAATGTATTTATCCTCCTTACAGTTGTTGCTGAAAGTATTGCAGTGCATTGACAGAAATATCCTCCAATGAACATATATTTGTCTTTATAAAGAAGCCACTCTAGTGACAAATGAGACCAGTGTTGCACCTCAATTTCACAATACACGAGCAATCACAGGAAAAGAAAACATCATGATGATATGTCTTGGGATGAGTTCAAGAGAGTGCATCAGTTGTCTTTTGCAACACAGTGTTTTATGTTGCAACAGCATAATCAGTGATTTGGACATTACAGAACAGCAGGAGTCATTTAAGGAACTAGCTACTGTTTGACACTCAGGTTCACTGATGAGGAACAATTTCTAACATGGGGCAAACAAGTAGGCAATGATTTAAAACCATTCATCATTTCATTGCACCAATTTCCCATGTAATTTTGCTCCACTTCAGCTGGTAAATGCAGTTTTTAAAATGCAGATGCAAAGCCTTTTTGGAAAGATACTGTTTACTATTAGGCCGTTTAGCCCTCTTCCTGCAGCAGCATCCTGCTGGTGGGTATAGAGCTCTTCACAAGGTGAGTCGCATTAAAGACTAAGCTCCACAGCCAGTGTGACAAGACAGATTTAACAGCCGCACCATCCTGTCTATTCAATGTAAGCTGCAGCCAGAAAATTAAACTTCAGTGACATTATTGATCACTAGCATAGAGGTTTAGCAGTGGGTGCTCTGCATTGAGGTACAAACTGTGAAGAGGAGGGTGGGGGCCAGAATCTTCAGCATTGGCCCTATTTGTATTGTACTGGATCCTGAATCTGAGAGTCACATTAGACAATTTGTCCTTCAACCTTAGCTTCAGAACTTTTTGTGCTGTGTGTAGAATCACTATTCTAGTTTGGAGGGAAACATTTACATACTAAACCACACTGTATCGATACAATCAGTGGATCAGACAGGCCTTTTTGTTGATGGCCTATGGCTGTGCTCGGACCGACATTACCACTGCATCCAAAACCGCAGCGTCCTCATTCATTTCAATAACACCACTGCGTTGGCACAACGGGTGTCCCGACGCACAGGGCTCTGACAAAACATGACCATGTGGTCCAACACTGCGCTAGCCAATCAAATGTGTGCAAGCACACATCACGGATTACTTCGTAAAGTTAATGTTTTAATTCTGATTACTTCACAGTTGTCGAAACTATGAATAAATGACTTGCTGCCATGATAACTATGTCTATTAATAGTGTGCTATGTTGATAATCCTTCACACTCTCAGATCTGCTACTCAAGCTGGACCTGCAGCAAAGTGTCCTGTCCACACCAATGCAGCCCCATGAGTTGTTTTTAGCACAGTGCTATTTTTGCTCTGGACGGCCAGAATAGGTGAAGACCCACCAGCCATGGTGTGGTGTGGAGAGATGTCACATTTGATATAGGGCATGAGTAAATTATTTCTCAGGCAACTGTGGGATAGCAGGTGATATGAAGTGGCTATCCAAGAAGAAGAGCAGAGTTGAATGTTGATGCTGCTTTAATCAATATCATATTCTAACAATGGATCAAATGTGTAATGAGAAAGGGGTCACTCGTAGTGACAAACCCACAGAGAAGTATTACCCATCTGTGCAGTTCCCCTCAGCTCTACAGAGATTTTTAGCATCTTCCGGCTCACTGTTTTGGTTTTATGGCCCGCAACCTTTCTGTTTTAATTCAGTCTCTCAGCTCTCATTAGCTGCACTTCCAGAGGCAGCAGGCAGCTGTCTTCAGCAAAAACTTCCACTGTGCCCTACCTGCTAGGCACAAAGTTAGCGCCTAGCTGGCCAACATGGTAAAGCAAAAGAAGTAATTGAATTACATTTGCCAGGACGACACAAACAAAATTCCAAATGAATGCTAATTTTGCTCAGTGTTGACTGGATGTTTGAATATGCAAGTGTTAGCTAACATGTTCACCAGATCAACTTTATAAAGTCATTCAAATTCTGTGTTCACAACACCTTGCAGGTTTAAAGACAATACGTTTAATATAGCCCCTAACTTGATATTGTTGTTACAATGAGCAATGTAATACATAAGGGTGCATCATTTATACATCTTGGGATGACAACTAAGTTAAGTAGAGAAGCTGACATCATGATTAAAGGAGCAGGTTACTGCTGAGTAGGAAATCATATCATCCTCCTCCAAGCTTGTACAGTTGTCACACCATATGACTTACTGATTTGAGGTTGGACTCCATCTCTGTAAAGTTCCACTCAGTCAGAGGCAGGCTTAAACTGAAGGGCTACGAGAGAGAGAGAGAGAGAGAGAGAGAGAGAGAGAGAATGTATTGATGCAGGCCAGTATGAAGGCATTGTTCAACTCAATGGCCACTGTGTGCTCTATATGCAGTGACAGACACAACTACCAGTTTGAAATGTCAAATATGAGACATATGTGAGTCTATGTGCCGGTTGTCTGTCAGTGTGTTTCTATATGTACAGTTGAGATCTACTGACATCCATTACAGCGCTGGTCCCAGCTTCCACAGTACTCTGCTGATGGCTCCTGAGCAGCAGCTGCTGAAGCTCCTCCAGGCTCATATCCACGTTCTCCACTGCGTCTGAAACCTCCACTCTGTACACACAGAGTAATATATAATACATAAACACAGACACCCAGGGTCACTTGCTCACTGCTTGCTCAGTGTGCAGTTATGTGTCTGTGCAAACAATTGTGTACATTGCCTTCTCTGTTTGTGTGTGTGTGTGTTTGTGTGTCCACCTGTGTTTGTACCTACCTGTCAAGGGCAGGTCTCTTACTCCTCCTCTCCACCATAGAGGCCACAGAGCCTCTCCCCTCCAGAACAGACTGGACCATTGCAACTGGGAGGACAGGAGGTTCCGAGGAGCACACCTCACATGAGGAGGTCAACGCCACGGCCTCTCCTCCCCCTACCCCGCCGCCTCCTTTCCCTCCTCCTCTCACTCCTGGACTCACAGGCTCCTCTTTAATAAGCATCATGCACTTCTCCCTGTTGGTAGAGTCAAACACCGAGTCAAGAGTGGCGCTAACCACCAGGAGCATAAGGTTGGCCAGGAAAACATTAAAGCTTTGCTCACTTTGCCATGTTCTGTCACTCTTGTCTCTATTAAGCCTGCGATCAGTTTGATGCATGAACACCAACGGCCTCATTACACTTACTGCGCACTACTCTGAATACTCTTTGTGACATGCTGCAGTAGATGTAGAGGTAGACTTATATCATGGGAAATAGTGTGTTATGTTGCATCACTCACCTGGTCTCATCAGGCTGCATCTGGAGGGCCATGCTGGCCTGAGACATGTCAGTAACATCTGATATGATTGGTCCTCCTGTCAGCCCACTAGTAGAGCAAGAAGCAGTATCACTGGATGGCTGAGGAAGAAGAGGAGAGGGCTGTGATGTGTGTTGTCTCTTGGCTGTCTTCTCCTCCAGTAGAAACTATATTTTGCTAATATTTCCCTCTTTGGCTCATTATATTTATTTACAGAACTCTATTGCCCTATAAAACATGGTAGACAGATTTGATTATACATATATATATATATATTAAGTTTAGTGAAAGCAAGGATCTGATATTTGAACATTTGTTTCACCATATACAAAATATGGCACAGGAACAAATTTCCATGAAACAGCATATAAAATATAAATGATACATGCTTTAGTATGTACAGACAGTAATGATGTACACTCAGACGCAGCATGTCCCAATCACTGCGCACTGCTTCCCTCTAGTGGTGACATAAGAGCTTGACTGATGGCAGCAGGTTAAAGGAGATTTATGTCTAATATATCCACCATGATGTAGTGGATATGTCATGTTTCAAGTACACTTTAAATTTAGATTCAAATAAACGTCTTGAACTGCTGAAGAAAGCGATTACTTCTGTATTAGGAATGGTGTGTGCTAAATCATCTGCCTACAAAGATAAATTCTAAAGCCCAACATGGCCAAGCACTTAGGAACCCAGCCAGTAACTTCAGAGTGGATGTTTACTGCATGTGGCTGCCAGCACCATTTATATTAAATGTGGTAGGTCAGCAGCACAGTAATTTACTTATTATAGTTCCCAGCAAAGTGTGTCATTGAGAAAAGGCCGCAGAGCACTAATAATGAGACCTAATAATTCAACTTTTTTTTAATTGCTTTAGAAAAGACCAAAATTAAGATAACCTTTATAATTTCATACATGCTCACTGGACTTAAGGCATTGCAAAGCAGAGTGGTAAACGTGTATAATTTTCCTATTTTCTCACCGACTGGATGTAGAAGGGCTCATGCAT